>NC_065450.1:111523761-111867927 GCF_917563875.1 Diabrotica virgifera virgifera
TTAAAGTTAAACAATTTTATAGTCAAAATAAATACAATTTATTAAAACTAGATATAAAGGGTGTTTCATTAATAATTGTCCATATAGTAACTGGAGAAACCTTAGCACAAAATATGAAGATTTAACCTAAAACACTTAAGGCCATCGGTACATAATTCGCAAATATTTCACGGCTATCCCTACTTTTTCTGTCTTTACACGGCAAATTACGTGTAGTAAAGTTCTCACTGGTATGGAAATGTAAACTTTATGACAATGTCATCATTAACTTTAAAGAGATGGCTTTTGAATGTTCTTGGATAACTGTTGTTTGTTTAATTGCAAATTAGTAATTCAGTTAATAAATTTGATAATTTTTTCACTAACTAGGTATTCAGTGATTGCAACAATTTATAAATATGTATATAGTGTATCAAATACACTATCGATATTATTTAATAAACAACTCAAAATATTCCCCAAGCCGTGTCAAATATCTAAAATTGTCACTGTCTGACTGACAGTATTCTATGTATTCGACCGAGTGCGTTGTATGACAAAGATAGATTTGGAAAATATTATCACGGACATTGGGTTAATTTTTTTCGAATCCTGAAAAAACTAATAAATATGTTTTAAAAAATTTTAAACTAAACGCAGAATTAAAAAATTAAAAAATTTAAACGCAGAATGAAAGACTAAATTATTATCGAGGCCGAAAGTCCCTTAGAACAAATAAAAAGTCTCTTTTGAATGAGATATTTGAAATTAAAATGACACTACATTTTCTCTTAGTTTTTCACCCCTGTAACTTACTAAAATAAACATTATAGAAGTTTTCAGGGACTTTCGGCCCTCGGTAAGAAAGTAATCTTTCATTTTGCGTTTAAATTTTTCAAAAATACTTATTAGTTTTCTCAGGATTAGAAAAAAATGAATCCCCATTCGAATAGCATTGCAGCCGAAAATACGTACCCATCCTCTTAAATAAAATCTGGTTCCTCACTGAGTTAGAGGGTGTTTTATCTAAAAATTTAATAACTATTTTTGCCCAGCATTTTAAAACTATTTGACGTATCCTTTTCATACTTGGCAGAAAGTGCGACTACTATACACCCTACTAAATTATGATAAACAAACGTTTCTGGCTATTACTAGAGGCATACAACTGGGGAAAGTGAATGGTTGACCCTTTTCAAATTCTACGCCACTGGCGGAATTGCTATTTTAGTTAAATTTTTGAATTCTCCAATACTTTTTATGAAAATCATATACTCTTCATTCGTAACGATAGTCATTAGTTTTCGAGATCTTTGAAGTTAAATATGAAACTACACGGATATTTTGATTAATGTATTGTGTCGCCTCATTTTTAATTTCAAATATCTCGAAAACTAATCATTTTATCGTTACGAATGAAGATTATATTATTTACATAAAAAGTATTGGAAAATCAAAAAATTACACTAAAATAGTAATTTCGTCATGGGCGTAGAATTTGGGGAGGGTCAACCAGCCACTATCCCCAGTCGTACGCCTCTGGTAGTAGCTATAAACGTGTATTTATCTTAATTTAATAGGGTGAACCGAACCTACACTTTCTGCTAAGTATGATAAGGATACGCCAAATAGTTTTAAAGTACTGGGTACAAATAATTTTTAAATTTTAATCATATTATGAATTATTTCATAAATTAATCAAAATAACTGTGCCGTTTCATATTTATCTTCAAATATCTCGAAAACTAATGACTTTATCGTTACCAATGACGAGTATATTATTTAGGTAGAAAGTATTGGAGAATTTAAAACTGGTACTAAAATAGTTATTTCTCCAGTAGCGTAGAATTTGAGAACGGTCGACCGTTCACTATCACCTGTCGTACGCCTCTGGTAGTAGCTAGAAACGTTTGTGTATTATAGTTTAGTAGGGTGTACAGTAGTCGCACTTTCTGCCAAGTATGAAAAGGATAGGTCGAATAGTTTTAAAATGCTGAGCAAAAATATTTTTTAAATTTTTAGATAAAACATCCTGTAACTCAGGAAGGAACCACATTTTTTATTTAAGTGTTTTATGTTAAATCTTCGTATTTTGTGCTAAGGTTTCTCCAGTTACTATTTGGACAATTATTAATGAAACACCCTGTATAGTCAATATTACAAAATAAAAGATAATGAAAGTAAAACATTAAAAAATATAATGCAAAACTTATATAAATTGTAAATTGAACATACAACAAACAAATTACAAACTTAGGAACTAATAAGTTAAGGCTGCTACGTATGAGACCCAAATATAATATATATATATATATATATATATATATATATATATATATATATATATATATTTGGGTCGAACTCCCAAATAATGATAAAAATACTTTAGTTACTTGTGCATAGAAGATACTGTAATTTCCTATTTTTATTCATTAAGATATACTACTTCTACGTCTTTTAGATAGATAGTCTTTTGTAATTTTACGGAACTTGGGAAAATATATTGCAGATTTAAGTTGTAAAGGGAGATGATTGCACAGTTTTTTTGCGGAATATAATATGGACTGGTTTACTAACTCAGTGGACGGGATCGGCAAATAGACATCAAATGTTGAATTTCTGGTGATCCGTGATCTTTTAAGTAACTTCTGCAATGATCTTATGAAACAGATCTTATTGAATAGAACGCTGAGACGAGTTTCTCATTTAACAAATCCAAATGAAGGGACCATTTGAGGTTTCTGTCTAAAAAGATAGCAAGAAATTTTTCAAAATCGACGGTACTGCTCGGGCTGTTATTAAGAAGCAAGGATTGAAGAGCCTTTATACAATAATGCTACTGTCTTCTCCACGTTAAAAGGTAGTAAATTAGAGTCAGACTAGGCTTTTCTCGTAAGTAGGTCAGAAGTTATACATAGTTGCATGAAGAGTTGCAATACTTGAGTTGCTCCAAGGGATACGGGTATTGGTTTTGGTGGCAAAAGAAAAATTTTTTCATCGATTTTTAAATTAGTAAACTTAAATTAAAATTAGAATTTTCCCCACTCTTATGGAGAGGAATAATGAGGCATATTAATATTAATGAAATAATTTTAAATTACAAAGTGATAGATATTGCAAAAAAATCGTATTATCTTCTCAAAGCCTTCAATAATATCAAGTTTTCTATTGTACTCTATCGTTCTCTTAATGGCCATCTCATCGAATAATAAAATTGATTTTCTCTGTAGGAGACATGCTTACTGATTTATTTTTTATATTATAAAATATTTGTTTATTGAAACCGGGGTTACAGGTAAAGTTTGCAATCCATGTTTTTAGTGTTGAAACCGCTGGTAATGCAACTCCTTTTCGACGAAGAAATTTATACGTGCTAGGTCCTTAAAAATTTCAATAGCAGTTTTTTTATTGGTGACCACTGTCGTTTTTTCTTATGCAACTGCATTTTCAGCAACGCAGCAGAAAACTGAGTTTGTGACTTTGGTGCAGTTTGTACAGATTTTGTCCTAATCTTAACCGGACTCCTTTTTAGTGCTATTATACGAGTTTTCAGAAGAATAATCCGTTTTCGAGATGCAGTTAATTTCCTTTCAAGTGTATGATAATTGTAGATTTTTTTCTTAACCAATGGTGATAGCGGCATTTCTATAAGCTCATTAACAAAATCGTCAAGTTCAGAATTATCACTGTTCGAAACTATATCGTCACTGGTTGATGGTTGTTTTGTTGTCGAATACGTATGTAAAACACGTGGTGTCGGTAACAAAGCTTCCTCTTCTTCCTTACTGTATTTTTTTGGTACAGCAGTAGCGGATAAATATTTTGTGTTAAATTTCATCAAAATGCTTACTGCATAAAATTTTTTTTAATCCGCTCGCTAAACTCGAGAATTCCCAATGCGGCATTCCCTGCAACAATATTAATATTTAGCACAACTGAAAAAATCAACTTTCTGCGCAATAAAGAAAAAAAAAAACAATTTAAGTTCTATATTCAAAATATATTCAATTATATTCAAAATATCAAACTATCATATGTATACTTTAAAAGCATAATAGTGGAGTCACTGAAGGTGGCTATGAGCTATTACCTCCGATTTCGTTCAACCTCCATCGATTTGCATGAAAATTGGTGAGTGGTTAGAGGGTATCTCAAGGAACAAAGGTGACATGGTGTAATCTTGTGCTTTTACCCTAGGGGTGGATGCCACCCCTTCCCGGGGGTGAAAATTATTTTATTAAAAATAATCCTATAATTAGATAGGGGAACAAATTCTTAGCAAAATTTGTTATCTAAAGTTATTAAATAAATTAAAACTTTTTGAGTTATTAAAGATCAAAGATTTTAATTTTTCGTGAGAGAAATGCGTGTTTTAACCGATTTTTATAAATAACTCAAAAGTTATAAGTTTATACAAAAAAGTTATTATTACCAAAAATGAAGCTAATAAGAAACGAAATAAACTCCTTACTAAAAAAACCTTTTGATGTTAACTCAAAGTGAGTTATAGGTAATTGAATGTATAATTTTTTCGGCGAGTTACCCAAATCTAAGTATTCAAGCTTAAATTACGGGAAAACGATGCATTTTACAACATTAACTTATTAAATATTTGTGAAAGCAGTTAGAAATATCTATCAAATGAGATACGGAACATGTTAATAGCATTGAAATTTATGCTCCAAAAATGTTTCAAATTTTAACTTTTAAAAATATTTCCAAAAAACCTTATCGTTTTTTTTTAATAACTCCGGTAATTTTTACGACATAAGATTGACCTAAAAACGATTTGAAAGATAATTCCAAAGGCTATTAAATCTCATTGAATGTAATCTTTTAGACTCCTTACTTCTTTAAAAATCAGAGGTTAAATGGCCACGGTTACATGGTTCTCGCAGCAAAATTTAAGATTTAAACGTTCTATAAACGATTTTTTACCCAACAGAAATAGCAGAAAAGGTAAAATATATGATACAGAAAAAAGTAAAATTTGGTTATATATCATTTTCTACGTACATTGAGTATTTTTGGAGTTATTGTCAAAAGAAAATTAAAATGACAATAATTTTAAAAATTATGATTTTTTTAAATTAAATCTTTTTTTCAAAATATGCATTTTAAACCGGTGAAAATTGTTGAAATCATTATTTATACTAATACAGAGAAATTCTTGTAAGGATTACTACAAATTGTAATTTTTGTGGAAATGGCGTATGTTTTATTTTTCAATTTTTCCTAAAAAATTCGAAAGGGTTGTCTTATTTTCATCATAACTTGCTTAGTTTTGATGCTATTATCTTCTTCTGGAGCTTATTTGATAGGTATTTGGGTTTCCCGTTATTTAAGCTTGAATACTTAGATTTGAGTACTCGTCGAAAAAAATATACATTCAATTGCCCATAACTCACTTTGAATTAACATTAGTTTAGTTCTTTAAGTGAAAAGTGTATTAAATTTTGTATTGTCTTCAATTTTGGTAATAATAACTTTTTTATAAAAGCTCATAGTTTTTGAGTCATACGTGAAAAACAGCTTTAAAACATACATTTTTACGAAAAAATAAAATCTTTGATCTTTAATAACTCAAAAAGTATTGATTTATGTTAATAACTTTATATAACAAATTTTGCTTAGAATTTGTCCGTCTATCGATTTATGGTATTATTTTTAATAAAATAATTTTTACCCACGAAAAGGGGTGGCATCCACCCCCAGGGAAAAAGCGCAAGTTGGCCTCATGTCACCTTTATTCATTGAGGTATCCTCTAACTGCTCACAAATTTTCATAAAAATCGATGGAGGTTTAACGAAATCGGAGGTGAAAACCTTCAGTGACTGCACAAAAAAAGTACCCTCAATAATATGCGAACGAAAGTATTCAACCATTGCATATTACCAGTTATCACATAGGGCTCACAAACATGGACTTTCGACTTTCACAAAAGAAAACATTGACAGAATATCCAAAACACAAAAAGTAATGGAAAGACAGATGCTGGGTATCGGTTTTAAAGACAGGAAAAGACATTCGTGGATGAGAGAAAAACAAAGGTGAACGATGTATCAAGACAGGTTGCACAACTTAAATGGAAAAAGAAGAAGACGGAAGACCTTCGAAGTTTAACAAAATTAGATAGAATTAGATTAAATGAAGTAAAAGACAGACTTTCTCAATCATTTATTGTAACTTCCGACAGGCAGTTATTTTGTCGGAAGTTACAATAAGGGCCGGTATTTCCAACCTCACTTAAGCCAAAGCTTACTTTAAGCCTTTGCTTAAGCTGAGATGCCTGTATTTCCACTTCAAATTGATGCTTTAGCCTAGGGTTAAACCAAATAATTTTAAGCTCGCGCAGGAGTTGGTTTAAGCTTTTGCTTAAAATTTGTTTTCTGTTTTTTGAGGTTATTTCTATAGATTATTAATTAGAGAGTTATTTTGAAAACCAACTTTTGAGTAATAACGTTATTATTAAATTATTAAATAATCTATTAATCTATTAATTTATTAATCGTAATAACGATTATTAAAATTCTTACTACTTTTGGAAGTTGTAGGCACATGAAAATTATTTATTTCTACAATGCTTGGTAGGTATATTTATTTTACAAAAATAAACTTACATTCGAATTTAACATTTTAAGGAATATATCTAATAAACAAAATTACAAAGACGGATCTATTGCTTATGCAAAATAACAATAACAATATAATCAGAGAAAATATCGACAATAAAATAAACTAACAAAACATGCACCATGTACACAAAAGTAAGTGAAGTAAATGGCATTGATACCGATGACAAGATAAAATTAAACGTCAACTGTAGTGGTTTTTACCTCAGAACAGTTAGTTTTGGCACTTTGACGTATTCAGAGGTACCAAACCAATTAACTTTACAGTTGAGCATCAGTTTAGTTAAGGAAATGATGGAAATACGGCACCCGGCTTAAGCTTCTCCTTAACTTTTGACAGAGGCTTAGCTAAGCAAAAGCTTAAGTAGCTATTGAAATACCGGCCCTAAATGATTGAGAGTACGTCTGTCTTTTACTTCATTCAAAATGAAGTCTCACATGCAACCCTTTCAACATTAGAATTATATTACTATAACAATATTAAAAATAAACTTATCATGATTTTGCATGAAAAGTTTGTTCGAATAGAGATAAACGTGCAATTAAAATTTCAGATTGAGGTTACTTTACTTATAGTGTATTGTTTACAGTTGAGTCTGGGAATCTTTAGCCGTACGTCATCATTTAAAGAGTACGAAATAAGTCGATGATAAGTCGGAAATTTAAATTTAATAAACGCAACAGCAAGTGACAGTAAGTAACTTGCTGTTGCGTTTAGTAAATTTCAATTTCCGACTTATCATCGACTTATTTTGTATGCTTTAACTTTAAATGATGACGCACGGGTAAAGATGTAAAGATTTGCGGACTCAACTGTATATATGATCCGTAAGTTTCATGGGTTCAAAGTGATTATTTTTGAAAACGCTGTAGCATGCTCTAGTTAAAAGAGTTTGAACGAGTCACTAATCACGAGTGTGTGCAAATTTTGGACAGGCATATCTTAAGCAATGTTTGTCTTACAGGAAAATAAAAACATTCAAAACATCGAAAAATGCAAAACATACATTTTTTACTGTTTGAGATTTTTGTTATCACGAATAATTTTTAAGTTATTTTGAAAAAAAAGGAATTTTTTCATATTAAAAAAAATAAAAATTTTACTTTAAACATTTTTTTTTTCAAAAATGAGCACTTTGAACGGATGAAACTTACAGATCATACAGTGAGGATGTTTAGGTTGGAATAAACTTATTTTATCGAGAATGGGAGAACAGAACAGCAGGATTTCTCAACAACACAATATGGAGAAACAGATACCTCACTCTCATTTGGTATTTGCATAAAGCAGACAAGAATATTTGATCGATATCAACAGCTAAATTTCTATGAAATGGGCTTTCAAAATTATATGAGATTATTTGGATTCGTCCGCATTATAAAGCTGGCCGCAAATACCAGATCATAAATAAGGAATCTACATAAAATTGGTTTGGACAATTTTGAAACTGGCTGTTAGTACAGGTGGCTGTTAACACAGGAGTTATTGTACCGACAAAAACATAAAATTCAAATTAATGCATCTCGAATATGACGCGTGCACTGGAGCAATAATGAAAAAATAATGGAAAAAAAAAATAAAAACTTTTCAAGTTAATTGCGTAACGGTGTAAAATACAAAAATATTAAGTTAATATATATTTACCAGAGTGTACTATCCATTTTTTACAAGTCAAAGGATTTTTTATTGGAAATCTGAAGAGTCTTAATCCAGGACTTTTATAAGGTGATAAACCATACTTAAAATATGCACATATATTTCCAGTTTCCAGACATCTGTAAAAAACCATTTATTTATTACTGAAGTAACATTATTTAAATTCAAAATCACCTTCATTCAAATTTTAATATACCAAATGGCATATTCAAGGGATTCATGATGTTAATAATTAAGGGCATATATTTTGAAAAATTTAAAATAAGAATGAAATATTAAGTTATTACAGACGGCCCGTTACGTTATTACAGACGGCGTACGTTATTACAGTCGAAAATTTTAAAAGCAGAATGAAAGATTACGTTATTACAGAAAGTCCATTCATTATCAATCAGTCAATCGTGCCCACTGCTGGACATAGGCCTCCCTTAGTTCTTTCCAGTGTTCTCTACACTGGACCGCTTGTAACAAGTTTCTCTTTTTATGTCGTCGGTCCATCTAGTCGGTGCTCTTGATCGGCTTCTTTTATAGTTTCTGGGTCTCCATTCCATGATTCTTCGTGTCCATTGTCCATTTTGTGTTCTAGCTAAGTGCCCTGACCAGTTTCATTTAAGCGTTGTAGCTCTTTCGATGACGTTTTTGATCTTTGCTTGATTTGTTGGTTTGTTTTGTGGTCTCGAAGGCTCACGTTTAGCATTGCACGTTCCATGGCTCGTTGTGTAACTCTGAGTTTATTTGCGGATTTTTGCGTCGGTGTTAAAGTCTCTGCTCCATACGTTTATACAGGCAAAACGCATTGGTTATAAAGCTAAAGTACCTTAGAATAAACAAAAATAGTACATTTTCTCACGGTTTTTGCTGTAAATTTTAAAGAACCACTTGGATTGACATGAAATTTGGCGTTTGCATAGCTAACATGTCAAAGAAAAAAATTGATTTTGTGCCGATGTGTGCTTTTGCCTTTGAGGTAAGTTTTACTACTTCTCGGCGGTTATAAAATATACGTCCAAATGAAAAACTGACTAATTTTAAGAACCTTTTGTTTTATAGAGTTTTTTCACTAAGTCAGTATTATGTTCGAGTTATTTGTGAATGAATATGTTTATTTTTCAACAAAATAACCATGTTTTTAGGCAGTTTTTCGCAAATAACTCAAAAAGTAATGTCCAGTTGCACCAACAAATAATATACAATATATATTATACAATATGCATACATACACGAGTAAAGCAACTTGTGAAGTGGTAACGATTAAGTTTATTTGAGATGTTAATTAGGGGGTGATTTTCCCGATTTTTTACCGAAAAAAAAGGAACCAACTTTATTTTGAGCGTAACTTAGTTACTTTTGATGCTAGAAATTTTTTTATAAAACAAAAATAGAGTTTTTTAAACATTTTTAACATTAAAAAAGTAGTGACTTTTTCCCAAAAAGTGCTAAAATTTTTTTTAATATTTCACGTTAAAATATTCAATTTCGAATTTGACGAATATGAACATAGTTTTCATTAGCTATATACACCATTTTTTTTCGCTTTTTTACAGGCTATATTTTTACTAAAAATGTTTTTTTCGACAAAATATTTACTTTTTAAGTTATTTATAAAAAACCGTCCAAAAACGTATTTATTTTGTTGAAAAATTAATATAGTGCATTCACTGAAGGTTTTCACCTCCGACTTCGTTGAACCCTCATCGATTTTCATGAAAATTGGTGAGTAGTTAGAGGATACCTTAAGGAAAAAAAGGTGACATGATGCCAAGTTGCGCTTTGACCCTGGGGGTGAATGCCACCCCTTCTCAAAATCTCGGGGATGAAAATTATTTTATTAAAAATAATACTTCAAACCGATAGAGGGGTACATTCTAAGCAAAATGTGATGTATAAAGTTATTAATATAAATCAATACTTTTTGATGTATTAAAGATAAAAGATTTTATTTTTTCGCAAAAACATGCATGTTTTAAAGCTACGTATATTCAAATGGGAAATAAGCCACAATTTTACCTAAAAATGATTTTATTAACGTTTCGACGCCCAAGTCGGGTGTCGTTGTCAAAATACAAAATAATACTAAATAAATAAAAATGTTGTTGCTTAGTAAAAAAATCTTCTAATAATTTATTTAATCTTTTAAAGCTGTTCTTCACATATAACTCGGTCTTTAGTCTAGACGCGAAGGTACATAATTAATACAGCGTGCTCAAACAGGATTGTAATCTGAGCAAGGTTAGCATCAACCTCCCTTCATCCTTTACCCAGACTTAGGACTGGCAGCACAAAGTACCTACTGGCGAATTTAGAGGTTGTTATTTTTTGCTTTCTTTTTTGGTTATTTTTTTCTTTTTCTTTTTACTTGTCGCAGTAAAAGAGATAAGACAAATGTAATTACAATACAACTAAATGTTATTTGGATTATTATTAGAAACAATTAAAATGGCGTTAACGTCACTCTACCCTTAATTTATTTTTACCTTCACTAATTTGTTTAACGGATGAAAATTATTTCATATCAGACTGTACAGAGTAAAAATTTACACGGTCTATAATATAGACGAGTTTTATTATATAAAATAATACAAAAAAATTCAATAAACAAAAAGACAGGTATACAAAATCTTCGCATAATTTACTGCAATCTTTTTTAATTTACATAATATGTACCATTTCGGTCTAATGCTGTTCGCTCTAGTGAGGTTTCGGTAAAGTGCTTTTCGGTCCAATGAGTTTGGTCTACTGCTTTCGGTCTAATGATTTCGGTATAATTGTGGTGTACTCTTAGGAATACCTATCAATTGAGCTTAAGAAGTTAATAGCATTAAAATTAAGCAAGTTATGATGAAAATAAGAGAACCCTTTCGAATTTTTCAGAAAAATGTGAAAAATAAAGCATACGCAATTTCCGCAAAAATTAAAATTTATAGTAAACCTTACAAGAATTTCTATTTATTAGTGTAAGTAATGATTTCAATAATTTTGACCGGTTTAGAATGCATATTTTTGAAAAAAAGATATAATTCAAAAAAGCAGAATTTTTAAAATTATCGTAATTTTCATTTTCCTTTGATAATAACTTTAAAAATACTAAATATACGTAAAAAATGATATATAACCAAATTTTAGTTTTTTCTGTATCAAATATTATATCCTTTTTACTATTTCTGTACGGTACAAAATAACCGAGATAGGGACTTTTAAAGCTTAAATTTTGCTGCAAGAACCATGTAACCGGGGCCATTTAACCTTTTATTTTTAAAAAAGTAATAGGTTTAAAAGATTAAATTCAACGTGGTTTAATAGCTCTTGGAATTATCTTTCAAATGGTTTTTAGGTGAACCTGAGATCGTAAAAATTAACGGAGTTATTAAAAAAAACAAAAACATTTTGGAAAAAATTTTAAAATATAAATTTTGAAAAATTTTTGGAGCATAAATTTTAATGCTATCAACTTGTTCGGGAGCTAATTTGATAGATATTTCTAAGTCTTTTGACAAATATTTAATAAGTTTATGTTATAAAATGCATCATTTTCCCGTTATTTAAGCTTGAATACCTACTTAGATTTGGGTACTCGCCGAAAAAAATATAAAATTCAATTACTTAGTTAAAATTAAAATGTTTTTCTAGTAAATAGTTTATTTTATTTTTTATTAGCTTCAATTTTGGTAATACTTTTTGCAAAAACTTATAGTTTTTGAATTATTTATGAAAAATCGGTTTAAAATATGCATTTTTCTCACGAAAAATTAAAATCTTTGATCTTTAATAACTCAAAAAGTTTTGATTTATTTTAACTTTATATAACAAATTTTGCTTATAATTTGCCCCTCTACCGCATTATGGGGTTATTTTTAATAAAATAATTTTCACCCCCGAGGAGGTGTGGCATCCACCCCCAGGGTAAAAGCGCAAGTTGGCACCATGTCACCTTTGTTCCTTAAGATATCCTCTAACCACTCACCAATTTTCATGCAAATCGATGGAGGTTCAACGAAATCGGAGATAATAGCTCATATCCACCTTCAGTGACTGCACTAATATATTCACTCGCAAGTAACTAAAAGAGTATTAATGAAAAACTCTATAGAAGAGGGTTGCTTAAAATTAATCATTTTATTAATTTCCGGACTTATATTGGACATATAGTTTTTCACCGTCGAGAAGAGTGAAACACACCCCCAGGGAAAAAGCACACATCGATACAATATCACTTTTATTCTTTGACTTGTTAGCTATGTGTATGGCAAATTTCATGTCAATCCAAGCGGTTCTTTAAAATTTAGAGGTTTTGCAATATTGTACCGTTGTAGGGGAGCAAAGCATGCTAAATGTGCAGTCCCTCGAGCGTTATGGCGACATATTGGGTTTTGAAGAGTAGGTCCTAAAACCAAAAAAAAGTTAAATAAAGTTTTTCACTTTAGTGGGCACTTGCCATTTTTTAATTTAATTTTCCATTTTCAACAATGGTTTTTTCTGTTTATAACGCCATCTATCCATAATTCAAAAAAATGTGTCGAATAAAAGCTACTTATTTTTATGTAAGGAATCCAAATCTGCAATAAAAATGGGGGCTCCTATTTAAGATTTTAAAGTAACGCTCGACCCCACCTCCGTGGGGGGTCGTGTTTGGTACCATTCGATAGATTTTTTAAAAATATTGAATAAGTTTATTTTACCGTTTTTCGATCTGATGTTCATTTCGAGAAATATCGCGGAATTCGTATTTAAAATATTAAATTTACCCCCCCACCCCTCTCCGTGAGAAGTCGTGTTTGGTATCGTTCGATAAACACTTATTTTTCAGTTTTTCGATCTGTCATTCATTTCGCGAAATATTCGCTTTTTTCTTGTGAAACTTTGGGACTCTCCCATTTCCTTACGCCCAGCTCAAATCGTCAGATTTTTGAAATAAATATACACTCTTTCGCATATACTTAACTTACCTTATCTTAATCTGACAATTTTGAGTTTTTTTTAAGGATAGATTTTTTTTGGACCCCCCTTAACGAACGCCCCTGTGTTAAGAGCCAATATATGGTAGAGGTATATCTTCAGGGTACCAAGTTTTCCCCATATGATAATCTGACGCGCTCGAGTAACTGCTAAAATCCCCGCTTGGGCTCCCCTACCATAACGAACTTACTAAAGGTTTTGAATGAGATATTTGTAATTAAAAATCACACTAAATTTTCTCTTTTTTTTTCACCCCTGTAACTTATTAAAATAAAAATTATAGAAGTTTTAGGGACTATTGACCATCGGTAATAAGGCAATCTTTCATTCTGCGTTTAAATTTTTCAAAAATACTTATTAGTTTTCTCAGGATTCGAAAAAATGAATGCTTTGAAAACACATTATCACGAAATTTTGCGCCTATGGCCTTAAAATACGGTAATATATAAAAATAACTTATATCATTGTTTAAAAATGAAACTTTGTGTAAAGTTTAAAAATTATAATTAAAATTTTTATGCATGTCACAATTTTCAATGTGTTTTAAATGAATTCTTTTTTTTTCGAATCCCAAAAAACTAATAAGTATTTTTGAAAAATTTAAATGCAGAATGAAAGACTACTTTATTACCGAGGGCCGAAGTCCCTTAGAATAAATAAAAAGTTTCTTTTAAATGAAATATTTTCAAATAAAATTCACACTAAATTTTCTCTTTTATTTTCACCCGTGTATCTTATTAAAATAAACATTATAGAAGTTTTCAGGGACTTTCGGCCCTCGGTAATATTGTAATTTTTAATTCTAATTCGTTTAAATTTTTCAAAAACATTTATTGGTTTTCTCAGGAATCTTAAAAAATGAATATATTTAAATCACATTGAAAATTTTGACATGCGTCAAAATTTTAATTTTACTCGGTTCCCTTACAATCTTTCATGTGTAAATTTTTTATTTAAATTTTGAAAACGTAGTATAAATATTTTACTTACCTCGAATATTTTATAGGTTTTCTATACGGTAAAAATATTAATATTGTAACAATAACGAGCGTTCGGGTATTTATTTACGACTTTATTATTTATTTATACAAGTTTACTTTACAAACTTTAGCTTAAGACTAAACTCTATTCACAAAAATTATGCCTTATATATCCTAGTCGTTATTCTCGATCATTCCGGGCTAAGCCAGCTCTCCGACTATCGTGTGACCTTCCAACAATCGCGCATCGGTTCCACGTATAGCGTGCTTCGATCTAGACTTTTCTCGGCTTACGCCTTGCGGCCGGTGACTCATTGTTTTGCTACATTGCTCCCCTCTTAAGATCTGAGCGTCCCGATCAGCAACTCTAGATGAAGGCCCAGGATGGCGGAATCTACACGACTCTCCAGCTTTGCATACACCCTTCAAGAAGAAATAACAGTCTACTGTCTTTGAAGGATCCGACATCTCCGGGTTCATGCAACACACAGTAATTCGTACGCCAGTTTCTCTGAAGACCACTTCAAGCATGCTTCTCACAATCTTCCAATCCAGATTTTCTACTGCATGGCCTATTTTTGGTAAAGCCAAATCTTTGATGTCATAATTACACACGATTTTCTTCAAATTACTTAGAGCACGCCATATGTTCTCGTAGCTTGGCGTGTCCGTATAAGACTTCCTGGTCACCATATACAGCAAAGATCGAGGACCATCTTCCAATCGCAGTACTCTTCCAATTTTAGGCTGCTGATTTCTTAACTCGTCCAGGCGGCCGAACTTTCTATTGAATACGGACGAGATTCCTTTAGTCATCTCGAGGTCTTGGGCAACACAGTGGGCTAGAGAGACGTTTTCTGGAACACCAAACAGATCTTGCTGAACTTCTGTGGTCACGCCGAATCTAGCACTCTTTCTTTCTGCGTAATTTGACATAAATTCCTTAAAACTTGGCTGTGCGGCATATTTCATTTTCTGTTGGAGGACTCGGGCTTCTTCTGTTTCATTGGAGCCAGCATATGGTGCAAGACGATTTATGTGAATAACTTTTGGTTTACCGTTTGGCAACTTCTTAATTCTGTATATTACGTCATTTATTTTCTTCTTAACTTCATACGGACCTTCCCATTGTCTTTGTAGTTTAGGACACAAGCCGCGACGACGTTGTGGATTATAAAGCCAGACAAGATCACCTATTTCGAAGCTTTCATTCTTGCATCGAGAATCATATTGATCTTTCATTCTGTCACTGGCTATCTGGATATGTTGTCGGGCAAATTCATGAATAAGGGAAAATGAATGAATGTTGTTCATTCGTAACTTCAGGCGGTTGACGTATTCTTCGCCTGCAACATGTTCCTCGGAAGGTCTGCAGCCAAACTCTAGGTCGCAGGGCAAACGAACTTCACGACCCAACATCAGGCAGGTTGGCGTTTGACCTGTAGTTTCATTTACGGCCGAGCGGTAGGCCATCAGGAATAAATGAATGTGTTGGTCCCAATCTCGCTGATGTTCAGATACAACTTTGGACAAGTGTTTACCCATCGTTCGGTTCATCCTCTCGACCATTCCATCTGATTGAGGATGCAGGGGTGTTGTTCTGGTCTTATTGGCACCAATCAATTTACAAACGTTTTGGAAAAGAGCTGACTCAAAGTTCCGCCCTTGGTCGGAGTGGATCTCCAAGGGAACACCAAATCGGCTGAAGAATTCTTTAACAAGTACCTCTGCAACGGTAGCAGCTTCTTGATTTGGTAATGCATAGGCCTCGGTCCATTTCGTAAAATAATCCATGGCTACCAGGATGTATTTATTTCCAGCATCAGTTTCTGGAAATGGACCTGCAATGTCGATTGCTACTCTTTCCATAGGACTGCCAACATTATACTGTCTCATGGGTGCTCTCTTTTTACCAACTGGACCATTACCGGATGCACACAGTTCACATTTCTGGCACCATCTTCTTACATCATCTTTACAGTTCACCCAGTAGAACCGTTCTCGAACCTTTTGCAGAGTCTTCGTAATACCAAAGTGTCCACCTGATGTACCGTCATGCAACTGACGCAATACTTCTGACACTTTACTTTTAGGTACAATCAACTGAAGCTTAGATTCTGTACCATCATCGTTCTCAAAGGTTCTGTACAGAAGATCATCTTTTAGTATCAGGCAATTCCATTGGCTCCAGCAGGCCTTGACTTCCGGACTACATGCACTAATGTTTTGCCAACTAGGTCTCTCACCTCGACGCATCCAATCCAATACTCTTTTTATACATGGATCATCTTCTTGGGCGTGTTGTAACTGTTGGGGCTGCCATTGTTCATTAACTACGGTGGTTCGTCTCACGGGGCAAAATCGTTCCTCTACTTTAAACCGGTGATTACAACTTTCACCGCATGGCCGTATCGAGGAAGCATCTGTATTTGAACGAACTCTTCCAGCCCTCTTCACGCGTCTCTTCGGCATCGTGTCACGAATCACCTTCCGTACCATTTCCACCAAACGTTCATCTTTTCTCTTATCGCCTTTTTCCACGGCTATTACTCGATTGTTTCGTGAAGCTTGGCTAGCTGCTTCGTGTTCCAAGGCAATAGCAAGTGCTTCATCTAAAACTTTCGGTCTTGCTAGTCGTAAAGCTTTCTGTAGTTCATTATCTTTCAGCCCATTGACGAAGGTATCTACTGCAATTTCTTCTAAAACGCTGTCTGGCACCTCTGGATAAGCCAACCGCACCACACGAGCCACATCTGCTTCAAATTCTTGCAGATTCTCACTTGCTCGTTGACTTCTACTTCGCAGTTGTGCTTTGTATACTTGTTGTAGATGGGCATCTCCATAGCGTTTTTCTAGACGAGTGAACAAGGTCTGGTAACAATTTTCTTGACCCTTGGGAATTGACCTTAATATATCTGCAGCATCACCTCGTAAAGCAGCAGTCAAGGAAACAGCCTTTTCTTGTTCGGTCCAATGATTGGCGGTCGCAATAGCTTCAAACTGTCTAAGATATATGGACCAAGAGGACTTTCCATCAAATGGTGGTAATTTGAATCTCATATTATGCGACGTTTCGTCTCTCGGTAGTTCATCTTTCACTAAAGGATCTAACGCTGCTGCATTAACTGATGGTTCTACTTTTGTATCGGTTATCCTGCTCTCTAGCTGTTTGATCTTTTCTTCTACGGTCTCTACACTTTTCTGCATCTTATCGAATGTTCTAGAAACTTCTTCAAATTTCTCGTCATTGTGTCTACAAACGTCTTTAATTATTTGAGAAACACTTTCAAATTTCTCGTTGTTCTGTCTACAAACGTCTTTAATTACTTGAGAAACATTTTCAAATTTCTCGTTGTTCTGTCTACAAACGTCTTTAATTACTTGAGAAACACTTTCAAATTTCTCGTCGCTCTGTCTATTAACTTCTTCAAGTTTTTCGTTGTTTTTTCTAGAAGTTTCATCGATCGTTTCAGAAACAGTTTTTAATTTCGATAAGATTACTTGCTCTGCTGACTGGAAGTGGAACGTCTCTGGGTCATCTCCGTTCTTCGTGAGGACTTCCTTGAGTCGTGCTTGTAGGACTATCTTGCACCCACTGCTGTCTAATTCGTACTCTTCTAATTGTTCACGGAGCTGTTTTATGGTCAGTTCTTGTAGCAACATCTTTGGTCGGCACACACGTACTTTTCAAAATGTCTTTTAAAAGTCTTTCCTAATACCGAACAATCAACGCACTTTAACTATTCCCGACGAATAAAGTCCAAAAGTCTTTTAAAGTCTTTACGAATACGAACAATTAACGCACTCCGGTTATTCCCAACGAATAAAGTTCAAAAGTCTTTTAAAGTCTCTCTGTAATTCACTTATTTATATCGCACTAAGTTTACCCCACACCTGACACCAACTGTAACAATAACGAGCGTTCGGGTATTTATTTACGACTTTATTATTTATTTATACAAGTTTACTTTACAAACTTTAGCTTAAGACTAAACTCTATTCACAAAAATTATGCCTTATATATCCTAGTCGTTATTCTCGATCATTCCGGGCTAAGCCAGCTCTCCGACTATCGTGTGACCTTCCAACAATCGCGCATCGGTTCCACGTATAGCGTGCTTCGATCTAGACTTTTCTCGGCTTACGCCTTGCGGCCGGTGACTCATTGTTTTGCTACAATATATTCTTCACGGAAACACTAAACTGTAAGTGTAAATACACTTATTGCCACTATATCACTGTCTATGAGATATTGCAACCCTGCTAGATTGAATTTAGAGGATCAAAATGGACGCTGACTTTGGTTATCGTGGCACCATCTATTGTAGCGTAGCTAAACAATATTAGTAGATTTCTATTCAATTGAGATAGAAAGAGTGGTGACATCTAGTGACTGTCTCAAATAAAATCCAACAAATTTCGACATTAGTTTGAGTTACTATGGTCTAGTTATACAATGCTATAACTAACACTTTTCACATTCCGTTAATTATTTAAAATTTTTTCACCTCACAATCTCATACCAGTTACATCAAGTCTCACCAATTTTTTCAAATAGCTATTTTCATACAGAATCAATATCCTACTAGACTTATACAACCAACATTACAGTTAACAAATTTACCTTCCCTAAACACACTATTCAACTTCTCTATCAATTCAACGTTTTAACTTTCACCCCCAAGGCTATATACCAAAATTTTTTTTACTTTCATTAACCACTAATTATATCTTACATTTTGTTTTCATTACCATATGACAATAATTTTGATCAAATTTAAATTTTTCAGTCAGTTTTATAGTAATGGTTGTAATATTTAAAAAAGTAAATTTAAATTCTTAAATTTATTTTAAATATTAATTAAATTTTAAATTTTTAAAGACAAATCACCTGCTATGATTTTTTTTGCGACGGATATTCTTTAGTTGGGATTGATTTCATGTAATCGAATGAACTGTCTTTTAGTAAAGTCGTTCCAGGAATGCAACTCATAAATATTGGCGATATCATTTTAAAGTCTTCTACTTTAAAATGTACAATATACGTCTGAATTGCCAATATAAATGAGTCAGATTAAATAAATTATTAGAAGAATTTTTTTACTTAGCAACAACATTTTGTTTATTTTAGTAATATTTTGTATTTTGACAACGAAACCCGATTTGGGCTTCGAAACGTTAATATATTCATTTTTTTAGTAAAATTGTGGCTTATTTCCCATAGAAAATACTTAATTAAATTCTAATATTAAAAATTAAAATTCCAACACAGACTTAAACTTAAATTTCCGTAACCACATTGGATCCTGACCTTGGTTAATACCTTAAAAATTGCCCTTTCCTGGATGTCAATGTCACTGACATTGGAAGTATTTCTACTTCCTTCTAAATCATTGACAGACTAAACGTAGTTCAATGCAGACCTAATCATACTATATAAAAAATCTCTTAATTAATGAAGTAGATGTTGCTAATAGTTATCTGTTGGCATCCAATGTAAGCCAAATTATTTTACAAATTTCAATATGTAGTTAGAACAGACATCTTAACCAGTGTTTGGCATTGTGGCTATTTAGCAAGGACAGAGAGAAAGTAATCTTAACCACACTTTTCAATTTTTTAACATTCAAAATTTCACCCTTTTCAATTTTATTAAGTGAGATTACTTACTTTTAGGTTCACTCATGATGGACTGATAGGTCCGAAAACGTTATAAACGTAATCCGTTTGGATTTTTAAAAATTTTTAGAATTTTTATTAAATATACCAACTACACTAGGGAGTTTTACTTCATGTTAATTTTATTTAACTAGATGGTATAGAGCCAACCTTCGGGTATTATCCCGTTTTAAAAAAGAAAATCTTTGGTCTTTAATAACTCAAAAAGTGTTGATTTATATTAATAACTTGATATAACAAATTTTGCTTATAATTTGTCCCTCTATCGATTTATGGTATTATTTTTAATAAAATACTTTTCACCCCCGAGAAGGGGGTGAAAGGGGGCATCCACCCCCAGGGTAAAAGCGCAAGTTGGCATTATGTCACCTTTGTTCCTTGAGGTATTCTCTAATTAGTCACCAATTTTCATGAAAATCGATGGAGGTTCAACCAAATCGGAGGTGAAAACCTTCAGTGACTACACTATTATTTACCTTTCTTTATGTTTTAAAATTGTTGTCTGTCAAATTCTTCATTTAGTAAACTGTCAGTACTTTTCCTTTTTTAGTACCTACTTTTTCCATTGGTTTTGTCATTCTTTTCGTGATATTATTTTGGTCTGGGATATCAAGTTGACCGTGTAGGCTTGTATACGATTCTTCTTCTTTCTGTTCCTTTTTGTCGGCCTTATAGTTTTAAGATCTTTGTCCAACCTATTTTCTTAACACGGTTTATACACGGTTAACAGGGTGTTAGTAAATAAGTATGAAAAATTTTAAGGGCAAATTCTACACGAAAAATTAATACCAGTTTGCTCTATAAACATATGTCCGCACATGCTTAGTTTCAGAGATACGGGGTGTTGAAATTTTTATTTTAAACTGCCAATTTATTTATTGCTCTAAGACCAGTTGAGCTATGAAAATTAAATTTGGTGAGTTTTAGGAGGTAGTTATTACGAATTTTTTGACATACAATTTAGAATTTTGTATTCATCATTGGCGCGCCTACGGGCAATGGTCTAAATTTTTTAAAGAAAAAAATAGTACGCCACTGAGATATTTCGAATTAAAAATTATTTTTAAATTCCACGTCTAATTTATGATAAAAAACCTTTCTTGCCTTTTTTTCATATGATGCACCGTTTTTATGCAGAAAAATAAAACATCTTCGCGCGTATTTTTCATTTCTTAATACATCATCAAGAACTATCCAATATAATAATACTAAACTAGAACAATAACAGAAAATATTACTAATAAGATTTCAACTAGGTGCAAAGCTGCAAGAAATGTTTAAAATGATCTTCTTTACAGATAACAGAAGAATTTTATATTCATCATTGGCGCGCGTACGGGTAATGGTCTGAATTTTTTAAAGAAAAAAATAGTACGCCACTGAGATATGTCAAACTAAAAATTATTTTTGAATTCCTCGTTCAATTTACGACAAAAAATCTTTCTTTCCTTTTTTTCATACGAGGCGCCGTTTTTATACAAAAAAATAAAACATCTTAACGCTTACCAAGTATTTGAGGTAGTTTCCATATGCATAGAAACTTAGTTCAAATACTTTGTAAACGTTAAGATGTTTAATTTTTTTGCATAAAAACGGCGCCTCGTATGAAAAAAAGGCAAGAAAGATTTTTTGTCGTCAATTGAACGAGGAATTCAAAAATGATTTTTAGTTTGACATATCGCACATCTAGATGAAGAGTAGCACAACTCAAAATATTCCAAAATGGAGTTATTGCGATTATCGAAATCTGCGTCGAAAACTACACGAGTGAAAAAGACACCTGTGTAAAAATCTCCATCAATAACATGTAGATGACGCTGTAAGTTAGTCTTTCTGAGTTGTTCCCAGTATACCGCCGCCAACAATAGTAACGCATAACTAGTTACGACAACGCCGGCTGTAGGAGAAGATATATCCACACGCACAAAGACTGGATTATTTTGGCTTATTTTTGTATTTGTGATTAATTGTATTATTAATTTTAAATTATTTTGAGTTACTTTGGTATTTGTGATTCAACCTGTTTTGTTTCTCGAACGTTCTTCAAATTATTTCCATTTACACGGTTGTTTTTTACAAAGGTGAGTATTTTTTTATAAAATAACTACAAATAGTCTGGTATTGGTGAAAATATTTTACATCGTTTGAGATATTTGGGTATTGCTGGTTAAATTTAAATCGGCTCTTATTTTAAAACAATAATATCTATTGTCTATTTTAATAAAGAAATATTTTAGAGATGTTTGCAGTTTTGAAAATGACTTTTATCTACTATTTTTTCAATAAAAGGAAATGTCAATTTAGAAACATTTTTTGAGTTAATATAGTATTCTTGAATTTTAATAAATTCGTATGTTTTTAATCAGATTTACTCAGATTTGAGTATCTGAAACTGTCTTTCGGTCCTTTTTTCCTAGACGAAAAGAAGGTAAATACATGGCCTAAGGGTCCTTTATTTGCTTTCTTCTATATTCGTCGTCTCTTGTGCTTATATATTGTAAAAACTGGAGATATAGGATGCAGCCAGAAAGCAGTTTCTTAACGAAAAGTCTCGGATTTAAAATATTGTTTATTATTTTTATTTCAATTATTTTAATTGTTTAAAAGTAGTAAACTTTGTATCTAGGGCTTTTCGTTCCCTCGTTTTACGAGAGATGTCGTTGGATTGCCTGTCAAAAGGTGTAATCATTGCATCGCGATGTTTTCCCTTAAATTGACAGGGTGTTGATATTTTGTTTAGAGTTGTGACTGCACAGCTTCACTGAGGATGCATAAGATGCTGAAATAGCTATATGGAGATGATGGTCCAACTCTGAATCAAATAGAAACATAAACTGCCTTTATCTTTTATCTTATCTTCGTATGTTTTTCTTATAGATGATGAAAGGTCGTGGCCTTGTACTTCTACAGAAAGCGATGAAGGCTACGTAAAATAATCCTGATAGTAACTGGGATGAAGCTTCGAGAGAACTCGACAACACTTTTGATGAGCACCAAGGTGACGGAAGAAATTTTAGTTAATAATACCATGGAATTACAGAAGAACCCAACAAAGTTAGCATCACCATCAACTAGTGCTCAGGTAAAACCATCATACTGCATTTCACCGGTTAACAGTCACAGTAGCAATTTAGACGATTCGGATGCGGATCCGCACTTCAACCCATCTCCTAAAACGAGAACTCGACGTCTACCTCTCATATATTCAAGAAAAAGATCTCGTTCATCAAGTTCCAGCTCCTCATCTAGTAATTCCAGCAGCTCATCTAGTAATTCTAGCAGCTCTTCAAGCAGCAGTAACACAGAAATAAGTAGTAAGTCTGTGTCATCCGTTATATTGGATTCTGCCAATCTTTTAAACGAAATTCCTGCTCCTGAAACTTCCACCTCTCAATCGATCATAGATCAGTCTGCTGATCCTGAAAACCATCAAAGGGGTAGAAAAAGGACTAGAAACCCTGCTGGTTGGTCATCGAATATTAAGAAATTGCATCGAAATACCGGAAAGGCCTATGTCAGTTCAACTAATAAAAGTGTTCCTGAAAGAGCCATCAAGCCTCCATGCAACGATAAGTGTAGATTGAAATGCAAAACAAAAATAGGAGAAATATTACGCAAAACTTTATTTGAAAATTTTTGGCAAATGGGCGATCTTCAAAGGCAAAGAGAGTTCATTGTAAGGCACACTCAAGTTATTAAGCCTAAATACAGATACAGTAGTACCCAAAATTATAGGTCATTAAATTCTGCATTTTTCTTTGACGTTGAAAACATTCTTATTAGAGTCTGCAAGACTTTCTTTAAAGCTACTCTAAACATAAGCGATCAATGTATTAGGACAGCTCTTTTAAAACGACAAGACGGCGGTTTCATAGAAGATGACCGAAGGGGTAAACACAAACAGCACTCGACCATAGATAATGAAGTAAAAGAAAGTGTAGTCGTATTTATCAGGTCTATACCTAGAATAGAATCTCATTACCTCCGTGCACAAACCACAAGGGAATTTATTCCAAGTGAAAAATCTCTTGCGGATTTATACCGTGATTATAAAGATCTACGCGAAAATCAAAGTTTACCAATTGCTTCGGCATCAACTTTTAATCGAATTTTTAACACGCAGTTTAATATTTCGTTTCGCATCCCAAAAAAAGATGCCTGCGATCAGTGCGAAACATACAAAAATTCTACAGAAGAAGAAAAACAAAAATTGCGTGAAGCTTATGACCAACATTTGAAAGAGAAAGTGCTGTCCAGATCAGAAAAAGAAGCAGATAAGAAAAGGACAGACGCCGTTGTTGCAGTTTACGATCTTCAAGCCGTAATGCAGGTGCCTAAAGGGCAAGTATCCTTGTTTTTTTATAAATCAAGAATTAATTGCCTAAATTTTACGATTAGTGATTTGTTCGCACAAGATGTAAGATGCTTTTTTTGGGACGAGACTGAAGGTAAACGCGGTGCTGTGGAAATTGGATCCTGTGTATTGCAATATCTACAAATAGCAGCTTTAAAAAATATATCAGGTACTGAACTCAATATTATATTTTACAGTGACAACTGTTGTGGCCAACAAAAAAATAAATATCTGCTCAGTGTCTACGCCTTTGCTGTTGCGACTATGGGAATAAACTCAATTACTCATAAATATTTGATCCGTGGACATTCACAAAACGAAGGTGATAATGTGCACAGTGTTATCGAGAAACAAATCAAAAGATATACTAAATCAGGTCCAATATACTGTCCACAACAATACGCAACTTTAATAAGAACAGCTAAAAAAACTGGAAAACCTTATTATGTGGAAGAACTTACACATGACAAGTTCTATGATATTAAAACTCTTCAAGAAGAATGGGGAAACAATTTCACTGTTAATGATAATAGAGAACAAGTAAAATGGCACGACATTAAACAATTGCGTGTTGAAAAGCAGCAACCGATGACATTTTTTTATAAAACTTCTTATGAAGAGACTGTTTTTAAAAAAGTATTTGTAAGAAATCAAAGGCGAACAGAAGTTCACAAATTGTCTCCTTTAAAACAAGCGTATTTACAAAAAATACCATTGGGTGACAATAAGAAACGGGACATTATGGAATTAATTGATAAGAAAATTATTCCACAGAATTACGTTGATTCTTATTACAAAAATGCACTAGGTATAGAATAACTTGAAAACGTATAAATGTATTATTGATGATTCCGTTTATTTTTAGAGACATTTTATAAAGTAGCGCTGTGTTTTACAAACCTTTTTAAGTTTAATAGAATAGAATATCGTGATTTCTTTTATACTTTTTGAAATGTTTTATAAACCTTTTTTAAGTTTATTAGAATAGAATACCATGATTCCTTTTATTTTTAGAGACATTTCTTAAACTAGTGCTTTGTTTTAGATTATTTTTAATTGTTTGTTACCTAAGTCCTAAATAAAGATATTCAGTTGAACTAAAAAATTGTTTTAATTCAATAATTATAAAATATACAAAAGTTAGACACACCACTCTTTCTGTGAAGATCATTAAAAAATATGGAGATTAAGAGTGCATTAACTCAAAATATTTCACTAAAATTCAATCAATTTGAGTTAATAAATTAGTAAAGAATGATTTAGTCACGAATACTAACATAACACAAAAAATATGAATTAACAAGTGATGCGAGTATTGAAGGAAGTAATTATGCAAATAAATATCTTAGTAAAATAATTTATGCAATACTATGCAACAATATTTTGAACAGGACAACTAGAAATGGAATTATACGTTTTTTGCCATTCCTGAAAAAAGAGATATTTTGAGTTGTGCTACTCTTCATCTAGATGTGCGATATCTCAGTGGCGTACTATTTTTTTCTTAAAAAAATTCAGACCATTACCCGTACGCGCGCCAATGATGAATATAAAATTCTTCTGTTATTTGTAAAGGAGATCATTTTAAACATTTCTTGCAGCT
Organism: Diabrotica virgifera virgifera; assembly: GCF_917563875.1. Classification (NCBI taxonomy): domain Eukaryota; kingdom Metazoa; phylum Arthropoda; class Insecta; order Coleoptera; family Chrysomelidae; genus Diabrotica; species Diabrotica virgifera. Next base: position 111,549,600 of record NC_065450.1, read on the forward strand.
TTGCACCTAGTTGAAATGGTATTAGTAATATTTTCTGTTATTGTTCTAGTTTAGTATTATTATATTGGATAGTTCTTGATGATGTATTAAGAAATGAAAAATATGCGCCAAGATGTTTTATTTTTCTGCATAAAAACGGTGCATCATATGAAAAAAGGCAAGAAAGGTTTTTTATCATAAATTAGACGTGGAATTTAAAAATAATTTCTAATTCGAAATATCTCAGTGGCATACTATTTTTTTCTTTAAAATAATTCAGACCATTGCCCGTAGGCGCGCCAATGATGAATACAAAATTCTTAATTGTATGTCATAAAATTCGTAATAACTACCTCCTAAAATTCACCAAATTTCATTTTCATAGCTCAACTGGTCTTAGAGAAATAAATAAATTGGGAGTTTGAAATAAAAATTTCAACACCCCGTATCTACGAAACTAAGCATTTGCGGACATATGTTTACAGAGCAAACTGGCATTAATTTTTCATGTAGAATTAGCCCTTACAATTTTTCATACTTATTTACTAACACCCTGTATAATTTGCCCTATGCTCTTGGATTATATGCTTTATAATATTAGACCTGGATGCTAGATTAATAGCAAGCTGAAAATTTGTTAATAGCTTAACGGTGTCTATTGAGAAATTCACACCGAGAATGCAGTACGGCTAAGATAGGGCAATACATTTCTAATGGGGAATAAACGCACAGGGTTGTCGGTCTTCACCAGTTGTTGATTGCTCTCTCAAGAGCGTTGCACAGGAACTGTGGCAACACTGAATGCGCATTCCTACTTAACCCTACTGCAATCCCAGTGTGAATTTCACGTTAGTCAGACAAACTTTGATGTATGGGAACACCGGAACAGGGGAAGTTTTAATTGTGGAACAGGTTAAAAATTTGGAACGTCAGACTACGAAAACGTCCCATGTATTTTGTCGGACAGATCATCCAATTGATTTGTTACCCTTTCATTAAACTCTTATGCAAAAATTAGACTGCTATTACTAACGAACATGATTCCTGTCATTTGACATGTTCTTCGTGCTCCGCTCATAAAAGTCTGATTTTTGCATAAGAGTTTAATGAAATGGTAACAAATCAATTGGAAGTTCTGTCCGACAAAATACATGGAACGTTTTCGTAGTCTGACGTTCAAAATTTTTAACCTGTTTCACAGTTAAGACTTCCCCTGTTTCAGTGTTCCTATACATCAAAGTTTGTCCGACTAAGTTAGCTATTTATATGTTTTATTGATTTCCCTTTTATGTGACTATCGTGTTTTATACAAAATATTCTATCTTTTTATATCCTTTTTTTTTTTTGATTGAGGTGGAACGCTCTTAGCAGACTAGGGAAGGTGTCCCTAGTACTGTTGGACTCGGACAGGAGAGGAGAACACGCTAGGGCCCACAGACCAGAGTAGGTCCATGCGTCCCGCGTGCCCCCCATAACCAGCCGCCTACCAACTAAAACCACCCTCTATGTAAGTAGGGCTAAAGGAGAAGATTGGCAATAAGCCCTTCTATACTATTCTCGCCTTCCTAGAAACGGAGAGGCGGATAGGGGGGAGGTCTTTGAGGATAAACTCATAAAAAGAAAGGACAGGCTCGCCTACCTAAGATCAGCAGACGGACAGGGGAGGTCTTTGGATAGTGAGCTGAATAGTAGTATAGTATTAGCTATGCTATTCTCGCCTGTCTGAAAATGACACGCGGATAGGGGGAGTTTACGACTGAAGGTGGGTATTACTTAATTGATAATCGGCCCAGTGAGCCTACCTACAAATGGTAGAAAGAACATAATTGATTAAGGTGTAGGGAGACTTAAAGATGAATATAAATAGGTAGGCCTTGAAAAAAATTTAGGGTAATGTGCCTGTGAATGATTATATCTGTTGTGGCAGTTTTTTTCCTATTTTTTGTCTTTTTTCTGTTTTTTTTAATTTTTTTTACTATTTTTTATTTATTTTTATTTATTTTTATTTTTTTTTATTTTTTTTTATTTTATTTTTTTTTATTTATTTTTTTTATTTTTTTATTTTTTATTTTATTTTATTTTTTATCAACTACGTGTAGCCAATCTCACCCATCTTGTTCCGCTCGTTCTAGAACCGCTCTGCGCTTTACAATACCCGTGACTACGTCTATAATAAATTCAAAATTGGACTTATTCTCGACCGCGACGTTAATTATGTTATTGGGGCCTATATCGCCGAATCTGTTCCTGAGCCTGGCCTGCTCGCAAGCGAAGACGCTACACCGGAAAACGCAGTGTTCTGCGTCTTCCCTCACGTGGCAGGTCCGGCACAGGTCATCGTTTGCCTTACCGATTCTGTAAGTGAACGCCCGGAAGGACCCGTGCCCGGTTAAAAATTGGGTGAAATAAAAATTAACCCGCTTAAACTTGCAAGCGTACCACGTCCCCACATTCGGTATAAGCTGCTTGGTCCATTGGGCTTTACTTATTTCCGCCTCCCATTCTACCTGCCAGTCCATGAGTAGCCGCTCTCTGGCAGCCGCTCTTACTTCCGGTAAGTGGCCGTTTTGTTGCTCATATAGAGATTTTCTTTCCCTGGCTAGCAGGTAGATAGGAGGGGCGCCCGCTATCACTTGTAGGGCCGTGGTAGACGTAGTCTTGTAGGCACTGACTACGTTCAACAGAGGTTTCCTCTGCGCCTTATTTAACAATTCTCTGTACTTCTTGTGCCGTAGAGCCTCGACCCAGACCGGGGCTCCGTAGAGAAGGGTGGACTGTATAGTGTTGAGGTACAGTCTTCTTTTGGCACTACCTGGCCCTCCGATATTTGGTGTTATTCTTCGGAGGACTGCGGTTTGTGCCTCGGCTTTCCTTACCACTCTCGTTAGGTGTTTGGAGAACCCAAGTCCACGTTCGAGGTCTATACCCAGGTATTTGGCGCAGAAGGAAGGTTTGACCTCGTTGTTTCCAAAATGGAACAGCAGGTCTGGTCCGTTTCTAGGTTTCTTTAGAATCACCACCTCTGTCTTTGCGCTTGCAAGTTCAAGATCATTCTCGATCATCCAAGCGTTCACCCTGCTGAAACATCCTTGAGCAATCTCAACTAACTCCCAGTGACAGTCGTGGCTGACGAAGATCTTTTTATATCCTTGGCGAAGAAATACTTTTGGCTGTCTCGTAACATGTATCTCCGGCCTATTATAAGTTCACGTTATAATACATTCCTTAAAGGACATTTTTAGAACACTCCACCAGTTTGCAGATTGACTTGGTGAATGTCTCTTGTTCTCCACATAAGAAGAGAACCAGCTTCTGAATGGTTGATTACTAAGACACTGATTAATAATTCTTTATCGAGTGGAAATAAGGTGTAAATCGGTGTTGAAATGAATAGTAAATGGAGAAATAATTATTTTATTTCCTAGCGCAAACACTTTTTACAAACACTGTACAATAATGAAAAATACTAAATTTAATACCCAACTTTGCTATGTCTGCGAATCGTGAGTAAACGTGGACCGCGTTGTGAGTATTAAATTTGGACGTGATAATGAGAGAATGATGAATAATTTGCGTAATAAACGTAGACCGTCCAACGTGGACTTAAAGGAGAATTGTAAATTGAGACTGCTTGACACTCGAGACTATATTCTGACTTGTAGCGTTGATTGAGGTATTACGAGGTATTACCCATATTAATATTTCAATCAACGCTTGTAGTAACTGCGACTAGCTGAGCCGCGTAAGAAATCAGCCTTTTATAGATTTTTACAACTAGGGAGTAAAATCAATTAGTTTTTGTGGGATTCTAATTTAAATTTTAGAGAAAATATAACTTTTTATTGTGGTCGTAATATAAAGGGCTTTTAGAAGATGCAGAAAATAAAAATGTACCTAATAATATATAACTTGAACTGAAATTGAATTGTAATTCAAATTATATTAACTGCATATGCAATTAGCCATAAATTGTTTTTATGAAGATTGAAAATGCTTAACCATTGGTTTCGGTTGGGAACAAAAAAGACCAAATAGGCATATAATGATACTATGTTTTTCAGAAATCGACAATTTAAATTAAAAGTTTTACGTCAATCACCAACGGAACTTGTGTAATAATTAATTTTCTCAAATTTATGACTTTTCTCATATTCGAGTTAATTGAATTGTTTCGTTGTAAAGGGGATTAGCCGAATATATGTACCCATTTAAGACGTAGCACAAAGCCGCGATAGAATAATATATATTACGATCGTATGAGTAGAGAAATATTCTTAGCGATATGTTACAAGGTTGTAAGAGGATAAATTTTAATATTTATTTATTTTGCAGCACTGATGCCCTAATCCAGAAAAAAATCCGTGAGAGGTTTAGAGACTGTACTGTACTTACCATCGCCCATCGACTTAATACTGTTATGGATTCAGACCGCGTGCTGGTAATGGATGCCGGAGAAGCAGTAGAATTTGACCATCCTTTTAAACTTCTACAAAACCCAGACGGATATTTTAGTAGAATGCTTAGAGAGACGGGACCAGCTATGGAAGAAATGTTGAAGGCAGTGGCAGAGGAAGATTATAATAAGAAGTACGGCGGAATAAAGGGGAAAAAGGGGGAATAGATAGTTAAAATTTTTTGTTTTACTTATCGTTGAAAATGACGATACAATAGACAGAAGTTGAACAGTGTATTGTAAAGTTATTCCTTCCGTAACGATTGGAAGTATTACAAAAGTTTAAACTACACTTGAGTGCAAAACAATCGACTCAAAAGCGAGATTTGAGATTGCCCCTGTTTCAATGTAAGAAATATGAAAATAAGAATATTAATGTGCAAACAATATCTTTATTATAGTTGTTCCATTTTATCTTTGCCCAAACGTCATGACTCATTTTCAAACAAGTTAAAGAAAAACAATAATTGAAACGTACGTCTATTCATCATCATCAATAATTCATCATGTCATTGATACGTACTGTCAATGTAATAATAATTAGGAAATGGCTATTATCGGTGGACGTATTTTATAAAGTTATATTGTACATTTATATTTTACTGTGATATTTAACACAATATAACTTTATAAAATAAACACAATATAAGTTATAAATTCCAATAACATAACAAAAGCGCTAATGTCCCTGTCATTGAAAATGATAAACGTCAAAATTTATAGTAAACAAGGTATTAAAGACATGCCGTATTGTTTATCCATGTTTAACTTATTGTGGTTTCTATGGCCAAGCGGCTTAATTTTGCAATACTAGTTTCTGTGAGTAAAAAAGAGACCTAGCATTAAAAGTAATTCGTGAATAATTTTATGCATGGGAAAAGATAGAGTGGAAGAACTATATTGAACTTACAAAAACGGCTATTGCATTATTTGGAGGATTCATTATAAAAACAGTATGCAATACGAACAGTTTCCTAAATATTCATTATTGGAACAAAGATGTTACGAACAGAGAAATCAACAATTACAAAATGAATTTCTTTATTTTTCAGAATTTGATATTAATCCTTTTCCTAATTACACTGTCCAATCGATTTCGCATGGATCAGAGGACTTTTCTAATAAATTCTTGAGGCATTCTTCCCATTCATCATTAAACGCAGCTCTCAATCCCATTATGCATCCTGGTGCATGATTTCTGTCCTGGGCCCTTCGTTTAAGCTCATCCCAAACATGCGCTATTGGATTTAAATCCGGGCTTAACGTAGGCCAATTTATTGTAGGTATACCGATCTGAGTCAGATAGGTGCTGGTGACTCGTGTGGTATGGCATCGTGCATTAAAATAAAGGCATCACCAATAAATACCGCATATGGAACCACATGATCATCCAAAATGTCTCTGATGTAACAATCCGCCGTTAAACGTCCTCCACCAGGCACGAAAACCATCTCGGTTTTCCCATCCATGGAAATGCCTGCCCAAAACATACAAGAACCGCCTCCACATGACATAGTTTCTCGTATACAGCATTGAGAAAATAGTTTTTCCTGGCCTTCTATAAACTCGACGCCTCTTGTCGTTGCCGTGTAGGTAAATTCTACTTTTGTCGGAGAATAATGCCTGACTCCGTTGATAGTCCGATCCAGATGTTCGTGAGCAAATTCTATTCGTCTTTGCTTCTAGGCTGCAGTTAGCTTGGGACCCGTCGCTGCCCTTCGTGGTGTCAGGTTGGCTGCCTTCAGTCTCATTCTGACTGTCCAAACGCTGGTAACCACACCTTGAACCTCTAAGCTCCTTTTTGAGATTACCACCAGTCAAATGTTGATTTCTTAGGGATTTCCATACAACCGACGATATATACTCGGGACACAGCTGATTCGCTTAAATTTAGTCGATTTGCCACGGCTCTCTGGCTCAGGCCTTCTCTCAATAATACTACTGCTTGAGCCGCTTTGACGGATGTGATCTCCATTTGTAATGCACTTGCGAACTTGGTATAAGTGACTGATGTATTACGTTCACATTTGTCGTGTGTCTGATTCGTATATTAAGTCGGATGTCGGCGTTTCTTTTCAAAGTCGAAGCTGGTGCCACTCTACGCGAGGGAACCGTGAGAATATATATCATAAAATAAAAATAAATGTATTTATAAGAAAATAAGCATTTTTAAAAGTGCCGATAAGATCATGAATCCTCACAAAACAAAACTAGGTTTACCCATATTTAATGTTCTCAGATATGGTACTTCATACCATATTATGTATTCGGAGGGATGTTGATAATTATTTTAGGTACATTCATTGAAATTTATATTATAAACGATATTTAAGAACTAGACTAAACATACATAATAGCAGCATGCATATAAAAGTGTGTAGGTAAATAAGTAATTTCCTAAAATTATATCTGATGCTGGTGTTGACACTAAAATAATTCACTTCTTTAATAAAAATCTGACAATTTCATTTATGGAAATAAATTAGGTGAATACTCTTATGTGTTCTAATTGAATTTAAATATAATGACAAATTTAAACAAAATGTCGACTACGATATCTTCCACATCAGAAAACAGAAGTCAATAATATCTGACAATATGACGTACTTAAAATTATATATTGTAATTATAATATTATGTATATTGTATAATTTATTTATCTTTTAAAAATTCCCGTTCCCTTCAGAATTAAACTCTAGCGAAGTCTTATCATTTATTTTTCCCAATATCACAAATTCTCTGTTGATTTTATGTGGCATCACTATCCCTACTCCCGACAAATGTGAACAGCGTTATTCTTATTCATAAGCTAGCGAGATCCGACACAATTTGTTACCGCGCGACGGGCTCGCAAAACAGCCGACATTTATTGTCGTCGCCAACAAAAAATCGTTGTCCGATAAATGTGAATAGCTCCATATAAAATGCGTTGCCACTGGAACCTCCGATTAAAATACGGATCGGACACACGGCAAGTGTGGGCTGTTTAGTGGGTTTTTCATGGAAATTAATGCGTACAATGTTAACCGAAGCAAGTCCTTGAAACAAGTGTTGATTTCATGAGTCAGACTCTGACCCCTCTCTACGTTGCATTCTTTATTATTTGTAAATGTCATCGGATTCACCCAAAAACAAAACTTTTTAATACTCAATAATGAGGTTAATGATTGTACAATAAATATTTTTTTATTTAACCTTTTTAGATTGAAACAGCAGACTTACTTTCGCAAAACAATTTTGAGTCGATTATTTTGCACTCAAGTGTACTTTTACGTTTAGTCATTTTAGTTAAGTTAATAGTATAAATTATTACTCATTTAATGTACATCACATTCGAATGTTTGTTCCAGAACAAATTCCCGTAAATAATGTAAAATGAATTTTATATTATTTAATAAACTTAAACCTTGTACTGATTATTTTTAAATGTTATCAATTTATTACTATGTACATATTGTTTTTGTTTATTGATTTAAAACTAATAGGTACTTAAATTGTTTTTATTTTAAATATGACACAAGAATGCGAGTGTAAATTACTATTTATTACCTAACTTATGTATTTTATCCGAATTATCGGCAATGATGCTAGAACGCACTATTTTTTTGTAGAATGTTTTATTGGCAATACGTTAATTTTTTACATCTTTGCATTTTTTGAGCAACCAGAAGATACAAGTGTAACTAAATTTAATCTTGTTTAATTTCTAAACTCATTTTTCATTACAAAAATATTTTCTAAATGTTGTCCACACAACTTTATTTTTGTTAGGGTAATTTTATTGGCGTAAAGTCTTTGTGCTCAAATAAATTAAAACTTGATTTTTTTAACCTATGTATACGTCAATTGTTATAAAAAAACAAAAAAAAATTGAGTCATCAAATCTCGTGTTTGAAAAAAATGGTTCGATAATGAACCATTGGCGGAAGTCGACTTCGAATCCTGTCTGATCAGGAATTTCAAGGTGCCGCACACGCAGTTATTTTCTGAAATATTTATATATTTATTATATGTGCTGGAAAGACGGGTATTCTGTTATTCAGTTTTGTTATAATCTAGGGCTGGGGGGGGCTACATAAGGGAGGTTGTGTAGTGTTGTAGACAATATGTCGATCTGTTGAATTTATGCAACTGGCACAGGATTGAAAAGTGTCTACTGGAAACATTTAAAATTATTTCTAAAAAAGATAGAGGGTCGTTCGACTTCGTTTTTGAAAAAGAAGCTGAAGTGTTTGTAGTTAAATGGAATGACAACTCGGTAGTAACAACAACCTCCAAGAACTGTCTGGTCCATCCCGTAGGCTTCGCAAAGAGCTACGATCGCAAGCAACGCAAAGTTGTAAATATACTAAAGCCGAATGTTATCGAAGAATACAATAGATCTACGGGTGGCGTTGACTTACATGACAACGGCATAGTGAATTACAGGATTGCTGTACGAGGAAAATGTGGTTGTGTCCACTTTTTAAAAATTTAATTGATACTTCCATTGTAAATGCCTGGAAACCTTTGGCAATAAATAAAGATTGGCAAATAAAAGTTCCAATTCCCAAATTGATTTTCGGTCATATATTGTTGTTTGACTAATGAAATCGGAAGATGAACAACAAGAAGAATCAGAATAGAAGGAAAGTGAACAAGATGAAAAGTCAACTATACCGTTTACATGTTGGCATCAACACCCAACAATAGAGCCAGAAACGTCGGTCACCAATTTACTGTTGATAACTCTACCTTTGAAATGGTGGACAAATTCACATACTTAAACTCCCTGATCACCAAGGCGAACGTTATGACGGAAGAAATCAAGCGAAGGAAAATCCTAGCAAACAAAAATGCTATTTTGGACTGAGTAGACATATAAGAAGCAGAAACTAAAGCCAAAAAACAAAAATAACCATATACAAAACCCTTATACAACCAGTGTTGACATATGGATCGGAGACATGGACCATCTCCAAGGCAGATGAAAACCTTCTGCTTATATTTGACCGAAGGATCCTGAGAGGAATATTTGGTGGCATCTGTGAAAATGGTTTTTGTAGGAGGAGGTACAACTACGAGGTATACCACAGATATAAACATATATTTGGTGGTAAAGACGTAGTATCTCTTATAAGAATAGGAAGACTAAGATGGGCAGGACATCTAGCAAGATCACAGCATAACAACCGTCTTAGAAGAATCCTTACGTCACAACCTGTGGGAAGTAGAAATACGGGTAGGCCAAAACTTAGATGGAAGGATGGTGTAGATGAGGATGGGAGAAAAATAGGCGCAGCAAACTGGCAACGGTTGGCAATGGATAGGACTGACTGGTGTAATAGACTTGGGAAAGTGTTAATAGGAAATAGGGAAAGAAGTTTAGAACAAAAACTGGAACAGTGGAGACAAGCTCTGGAGGAAAAAGGTTTAAAACTTAGTAGGACAAAAACAGAGGATTTGGAATGTTCATTTAAAGATGGAGTTACTACAAATAAAATGGTATCTTTGGATGGTGAAATGATTGTGAAAAGTAATAGTTTTAAGTACCTAGGATCGGTATTACAGAGTAATGGAGAAATAGATGGAGATGCATGCAGTAGAATTAGGGCTGGATGGATGAAGTGGAAAGAAGCGAGTGGCGTGTTGCGTGACAGAAAAATTCCAATGAAGCTGAAGGGAAAATTCTATAAAACGGCCATAAGACCGGCTATGATGCACGGAACTGAATGTTGGGCAGTGAAAAAGAAAGAGGAACAACGAATGCATGTGGCGGAAATGAGAATGCTTAGATGGATGAGTGGAGTGACAAAGAAGGATACAATTAGAAATGAGTATATTAGGGGAAGTCTAGGTGTGGCACCAATTGATGCCAAAATGAGAGAGCATAGGTTAAGATGGTTTGGTCATGTTCAACGTCGAGACGTTAATCACCCAATACGAAGAATAGCTGAAGTGCAGATTCCTGGAAGGAGTAGGAGAGGAAGACCAAAGAAGACCTGGGGGGAGACGGTAAGGCAGGACATGTTGGTAAAGGGGATTAACATTGATAGACCCCGCATAGGGATAATACAAAGAGAATGATGATGATTTTATTCTACAAATACACTTGAGAGCAAAAAAATCGACTAACTCGCTGAATTGTACACGTTAGATGTCTCGAATTTCCTAAACCTGTTGTCCGATCTGAGTGATTTTTTTAGTATGGCCTTTAGATAACCTTATTATTTAATAAAATCGATGTAATAATAGTGTTGCTAGACAGGTAAATGTCATTTTATACCGGGTGTAACAATTAACTGTGTTTTTTCTTAAAGTTCGGAACACCCTGTGGAATATTCTGGCACATATAAAATATTTAAATTAAAACTCGATTGTTTTTTGATTCATGTGCTTGTGTTGGATAATAACAAGTTAGGTACGTTAACAACTAGCGATGTTTTTCATCAATAAATCCTAATTTTCTACTTAGTTTAATAAACAGAGAAATTAACAATTTAATGGATGTCAAATTGTTAACAGCCAAAAAGTGTCAGGTTTGTTGTGAAAATTTGTAGATTTATTATTTAAAGTTCGTATCAAGTCCGTATTTTTTTGTTTTGTTTGGTGGAAATGGAACGCGCTACAAGGAATTTAACCTGTGATGAGTGTGTTCAAGCAGTGATCTTACATATCGAAGGGCGTAGCTACCATGCTGTCGGTTTCTTATATTGTTAACAATTTTTTGCTAATGCACGATAATGCAAGACCTCACGTTCACAAACTGTTACCGAATATTTACAACAGGTAAATCGTCAGACGTTGAATTGGCCATCGCATAGTCCAGATCTTAACCGGATCGAACATTTGTGGGACATAATTGGCAGAAGACTACGACAGCGTTTGCCACCTCCTAGAATCTAGAGCCTTACAAGAGGTAGAAACAGTAGCTAACGAGAGTTGGAATGATATTGCTCAAGACCAAATAGAATACCTCATCTGTAATATAAAAGTACATAATATCTCGTTTATTATCGAATATAAGAGAATGAAACTTTAAGAAAAGAAATCGACACTAAAAAAAACACAGTATGATTGTTACACCCGATATAAAATATTTACCTATCTAGCAACGGTATTATTACCTCGATTTTCTTAAATAATGAGGCTATAACATACTAAAAAATCACTCAAATCGGACAACACGTTTAGAAAATTCGAGACATCTAACGTGTACAATTCAGCGAGTGAGTCGATTTTTTTGCTCTCAAGTGTAGTATGTTCTTGCATTGAAATAATATCGCTTACGAATTCGTAGTTAAACTTAATACATGTTAATTCTGACTTTAATAAACCTTTTTTTAAAACCCTCTATCGTCAAAATCCATTAGTAATTCTTTTACTGAAACGAAATGATCAGAATAAAATTTGCAGGTTTGAGCCATGTACCCCATCATGTAATTACTCGTATGGCAGAGAAGCATTTGGCAAATTTTTTCTATACATTTGAAGTCTCAAATGTATAGGAAAACAAAAACTCAAATAGGATGTACCTGTAGAGGAATTATTATCTAAAACACCAATTAGAAAATAGGTTATTGTTGCGACCGTAAATTGTTAATTAACAATTTAATTATTGCTAAACTATTCGTTCAGTTTCCACCGGCTTCTGGAAATATAATCTATACCAAAAAAGTTTTTGTGTCAGCAAGTTATCTAATTATTGATAAATAATTATCTAAAATTTTAGTTGAAAATAAAAAATTTTGTTGCGAAAACCGGGATATTCCGAGGAAAATTTTCGTCGAAGCTATATAGTCGGGAAAAAAATATCTCTACAAGATTAAATTACGGTGCATTTTTATTTGTGTGTTTTGGGTGTAAAGTTAAAATATTCGGAGTTGCAAAGCAATAATTTAAAAAAACACGATTTCGGAGCGCTAATTTGTTTATAAAAAATAGCACACTATCTGAGGACTTTGCATATCTATATTATTAATGCATACAATCATAAGATTCGATTCCAGCAATAAAATTGCTGGTATAGTCGATTCGTTAATCTGAGACACCACTGTCTATACTACAATCACAAAAAGATGCACTACAATCACAATAAAGATCATGATTTGGGAGTGCCCCTCGAACATTCACCGTGTCTTGGTTTGTTTATTTCTACATAGTGCATTTTTATTGTGATTCTAGTGTAGACAGTTATGTCTCAGACTAGCGAATCGACTATAAATAACTTTTCCCAAAAGTGACCTATTTTTCTAATCTGCACAGACTACAGTAGTTGTGTTCTAAATCGGGTTCTGCGGTCAAAAGTTATTGCTAAAGGAAAACAATGTGTCGATATTGTTTCTGGTTGTGTTAGACGACAATAAAATTATGGTAATTTTTTATATTTTCCATGGTATACTTCGATTCCTTTACTGTCATAAGTGGATTCTTTGCCGTCTTAAGGGTAAGGAGATTTGTAGGTTACATCAATAATGTTTGAATATAATTACTACAACCATCTGCTTTCAGAAAGATGTTTTATGGTTCAATGAGATGTAATTATTAATAGTGCTGAATATCCATGTACTCCTTATATTAGTGCCTTATGCATGTATAGTTCATACCAAACCCTTCTTTCAGTGCATCAACGATAAAACGTCGAAATATAGTAACCTAGAATGACAATAATTGCAATTTTACCCCTTGACATTGTGAAAGTATGCACTATCCGTCAATGAATACATAATTTTCTGAGTTCTATGTATAATAATCACGATAGAGACAATTCGACAAACCATGATGCACTGAAAGAAGTGTTTGGTGTGAACTTTACTGCTATGTTCTCACTCCAAAGAGTTTGCAACTAATACGTTATAATAATTAACACGTTGATGGACAGTACGTCAATGTATAAGCAAGTGTTGTGATACTCTTGTATTTTACAAAGTATAAGAGGGAAATTGGTGTATTTCTTTTATCGCTTATAGTTTATGGAAACAATGAGTGTTTTAACATTTTTTGTAAACATTTGGACGACGACCATGGACTCCATGTCACATTTCATATGCATCTGTTGATGTAATTGGTCATTTTTTGATCCCGATTTTTTGTCACAACTCGTTATTTTAAAAATGTCTATAATAGACGTTGTGTCACATTACATCAATGGAAATTAGACGTCTATAGAGATTCTGTCCGTCAACGTGTTAATAGGTAATTACCACCCACTACATACGTTATTAAAATGTAATTGATGTTAAAATTTTAGTTTTAAATATGTTTCTAATAATACTTAGTATCCAAATATCATATTATTAGAATAAAAAAAAAACATGTTAAGTGATTGTAAGTTGATTGGAATTGCCTCTTCCGATTGGGAAAATCAATATTTTTGTTCTTAACTTTTGTTTTCTATTTTTATTAAATACATTTTTTGATGGCTATATGCATTTATAAAAGAAATATGTTAAAAGTTGTTATACATATATTTACAGATAATAAATGTACTTAAATTAAAGGCATTTTTTTTCTATGTGATCGGCTTCATACAGTGCGCTGTAATAAGTGTTACCCCTCCCTATTAACTTCTTTATTTTTAGCACATAGTCAAAACGCTCGGACAGGTCAACTTTTAAAATAATCATAGTATATTGTGGCATCAACGTTTCGAACTTTACTCGATGCTTTTTCAGGTGACAGGCATAACTTTGCTTTTTTTAAATGGGAAAGTACATCATGTGACACCTCATTTAAAAGCTCTTGAAATACTGATTACAAAAATGTGTAATACTTTAATACTTTTTGAGAGCGTAGGCGCAAAACTTCTGTCGAATTATTGTTAAATGCATTAATTTTTTTCGAACCCTGAGAAAACTAATAAGTATTTTTGAAAAATTTAAACGCGGAATGAAAGATTACAACATTACCGCGGGCAAAAAGTCCCTTAGAATAAACAAAAAGTTTATTTTTAAATAATATTTCAAATTAAACATCACACTCAACTTTCTCTTTTTTTTTACCCCTGTAACTTATTAAAATAAACATACAGGGTGGTCCTTAAGTAATTGTACAAAAAGAAACAGTAGATTCTACACCCTAAAATATTACGATTTAACCCAACTTACTTTAATAAAATGTTGATATTAAGAAAGATACAGGGTGGACAGGGATACAGTTAAACTTTTTTTATTTATTATTGAATATTTCCTGACAGGTATGAGATAACAACATGAAATTTGGTATATGGGGGTTTTTTGGGTCGAGAAAATTAAATTTCCTACCAAAAATTATGTATTGCCCAGAGGGCGCCACATACGCCTTTCAGTACTCATTTATTACGTTCAATTTTTTTTATCCCTCACTCTGTATAATTTTGACATTAAAATTTTTATTCTATTAGTTTTACTTAAAAAAGGTATACTTCTTTCATCTCCCTAAACTCGACCGTTTTCGAGATAAACGCATTTTAAATCTGCGATACACCATCATTTTTAGCATAATATCATTGTAGTTAGACCCGAAAAATAACTTAAAACCATAAAATTATCCAAAAATGTATCGCAAATTTCTTCAAATGGAATTTGCGATGCAATGACATACATTTGACAACTGGCACAATTATTATGGTTTTAAGTTATTTTTGCCTGGGATAACTGTCGGGTGCATCGAGTAGCTTGGTAGTTATCATAGCCGGTCCCAAGCCCGGATAAAAGTGGAGGGTTAATAGGCGAGGTTAGCAACCTACCTATCGTAAAATGAAGCAATGCTCAAAGTACCAACGGGATGCCTCCGAACAGGACGGATACACAGATGACGAAAACGGCGAGAATCAGGACAAAGAATAGGAAAAATATACTCAGAATTGCGACATGGAATATAAAATCATTGAACAACAGAGACCAGGAGTTAGAAAAGGAACTGAGAGAAAATAAGATAGAGATATGCGCGATCCAGGAAACAAAAAAGAAAGGAAAAGGACAGATGTGGCTTGGGGAATACTTCTTGATCTATAGTGGTGTACCAAAAAATATGAGAGCCAAAGAAGGCGTGGCCTTGATGATACACAAAAAATGGGCAGATAACATATACAAATGTCAATACATATCAGAAAGAATCGTAGTTACTAAGATCAAATTAGAGAAACAAAAAATAAATATCATAGGAGTTTATAGCCCAGAAAACTGCAAACCTGAAGTCGACAGAGTCCACTTTTATAACGAGCTTCAACAAACAGTCGACGAAATACCAGCCAATGAGATAATATACATTTTAGGAGACATGAACGAATTATGGTGCAATAACCCCAGAGGTCAGCGATCGCAATCAGCAGTTTTACCTTTTATATTCAGCATTTTGATTTTATATAAAAGTAATATCATTGTAATTAATTTCAGTTATTTTCGATCAATTAAAAGTGAAGTATATTTGTAAAAGTTAATAAAGAGTCTTTTTAAAAAGTACCTTAGTGAGTTTAAACCTTTAAGTGGCACAGTGCAGTAGGATAAGTGGGAGAGTCCTTTAGTGATCCTCGTCGTTTTTAAACGTTTACCCGCTACGAACCAACTTCCAGGGAAAACCAGAGCCGTTCAACCCCAGAAGTCTACGGAAGACCAGTGTCAAAGTGTAAAAATCCATTTATATGCCGAAAGACGATAAGAAGAAAGCACAAAAGAAGCCAGTCCCTTCGAGAAGAAATGCACCAAAGCATAATCTTCTATCTGTAAGCAAATTTAATATTTTTTTAATCCTAATTTAATTGCTTCACAAATTTCATCGTTTAAAATTAGTAATTCTCTTGCAACTATCAGTGAATCGATTGTCGAACCTGGTGCTGCTTCTATTTCGCAAAATAACTCAGTTGCTCAATTTAGTTTAAAAGCTAACGATAATTCTTCAAATAATACTCCAATAAGCTTAGATATACCGTCTATAATTATTACTCCTGCTCCCGCTAGTCAATTAGATATTATGGCCGTGGCACCCGCTCCCGCGCTTGTTTTTGATGTCAATAAACATCTATCTGTCGTACCTGATTACGATGGAAACCCTAACGAACTGCATAACTTCATTGAAGTTACTACAATGGTTCTTGATCATTTCTGGGATCGTGCTAATCCCGAAAGCTTTCAGAATCACATATTGACTCGAGGCGTAATGAATAAAATTAAAGGACATGCTTGAGAAGTCATTTCTGTATATGGGTGTAAAGACTGGAACACAATAAGGACCACGCTAATACAAAATTTTGCCGACCAACGCAATGAAAATTCGCTCACACGAGATATGGTAAACTTGAAGCAAGGGCCCAATGAGTCCCCAACAATTTCATGAAAAAGTAATGACACTTTTAAACACAATTTCAAATCATATAGAACTCCATAACGATAATGAAGCTGTAAAAGCAAGCAAAAAGACATTCTTTCAACAACAAGCCCTAACTACGTTCCTAATAGGATTAAGGGAACCAATAGGATCAACCATACGATCAATGAGGCCTACACCTACAAGCCTCGCTGTCGCTCTCCGATTTATCCAAGAAGAGAACAATATCAGATACTTACAAAGAACCAATTTCTCATTGCCAAATAAAACTACTCACATACAACCCCAGAGACAGCCGCAGTTCGTAACAGCACCACAATGGCAACAACCCATGCCCAGGCCCCAGTTACATCAACCATTTTTTGGAAATAATCCAGGACCGTCACGACCACAACAGTCCACATTTAATCCAAGATGGCCAATACAACCCGCTCGATTCCAACCACAGAAACAACAAACCATAACAAATACACAACCTCCAAGACCTAACCCATGGGCAAGCAAACCACCGCAACAATACAAGCCAACACCGATGTCTGTAAGCACACGCCAAACAGGATTTAACAGAGGACAAAGCTTCAGAAATTTTAGACCACAGCCACAGCAACAATACGCTCCAAATATCATCGTAGAAGAGCTGTTTAATATTGAACAGCAAGACGAAAACGACACCAATGCCTACTATGGAGAACAAGCATGTTACTACCCAAATCAGGACACATATTCGGATGACTACCACGTAGAAGACTACCAGAATACCCAATACGAGGAGGAAGAAGATGTAAATTTTCCAAAACCCCAAGAGGAAAACGAAGAAACGTAGTCGAACTCAATTCTTATTCAGACAAAAAAGAACTTCCGTATATCAAAATCCAAAATCCCCCACTCAAACTTCTTCTTGATACAGGGGCAACCAAATCATTTCTTAACCCCGAAATTGCTTCCAAATTTTATAAAAATTTCATCAAGCACGAACCGTTTGTAGTCAGTTCAATATTTCAAAACCATTCACAAGAATATTGTGCCAAAATTCCCATCTTCCCTGAATTTAATTCTAATATTAACCTAAAATTTTACCTTTTTAAATTTCATAAAACATTTGATGGTCTTATAGGCCTTGATAACTTAAAACTTCTACAAGCACATCTTAATTTCCCAGCATCCACACTAACTACGGCACATTCAGTTCTTCCTATCTTTTATTATGAAACCAATAAGACACAGTTTTATACAATTCAATTAGAACCCAGAACAATCACACAAGTACGACTTCCAGTGAAACAAACAAAAGGCACCATACTTATACCGAAACAAGAAATACAGGGGGCGATTTTAAGAGAAACTCTCAGCGAAGCCTGCAATCAACTAGCCTGGACCGAAATGATCAACAACACCGATGAACCTATTCAAGTAGCACTCACCGATCCTGTTAAGAGCAATCCAATAGATCTTCATGAATATCATCTGTACACTTCGGACATCATTCCTATGGAAACAGAAACACTAATAGACATTGATCCCCTCATCAGAACAGATCATCTAAATCCAGAAGAGGAGATGCATATCAGACGTTTATGCAGAAAATTTGCAGACATATTCCATAATCCTGATGGGACTTTAACATTTACAAATCAAATAAAACACTATATAAGAACAACAGATGAAGTCCCAGTTTCCACAAAATCATATCGATATCCACATGTTCATCGAGAAGAAGTTAACAAGCAGATAACATCAATGCTGGACCAAGGCATCATCAGACCAAGTCAGTCGCCCTGGTCGTCGCCAATCTGGGTCGTGGCAAAAAACCAGACGCCTCAGGAAAAATTAAATGGAGAATCGTAGTCGATTATAGGAAGTTGAATTAGAAAACTATAGATGATAGATACCCAATCCCAAATATCACGGACCTCCTCGATAAACTGGGACGCTGTCAATATTTTTCCACCCTTGATCTAGCCAGTGGATTTCACCAGATAGAAATGCCAGAGGAAGATATACAGAAAACAGCATTTAACGTTGAAAATGGCCACTATGAATATCTCAGAATGCCTTTTGGATTGAAGAATGCACCAGCTACATTCCAGAGGATAATGGACAACGTGCTTAAAGGATTTGTAGGAGACATCTGCTTAGTATACATGGATGACATTATCGTATACTCAACCTCACTCCAGGAACACATGGTCAACCTTAAGAAAATCTTCGAGAGACTACGAGAAACAAAGTTTAAGATACAGATAGATAAATGCGAATTTCTGAAAAAGGAAGTCGAATTGTTGGGTCATGTCGTAACTCCTGAAGGAATAAAGCCAAATCCAAGCAAAATTAAAGCCATCATAGACTATCCCATACCAAGGACAGCAAAAGAGATTAGAGGATTTCTCGGAGTACTTGGCTATTACAGGAAGTTCATCAAGGATTTCGCAAAAATAACAAAGCCTCTCACCTCATGTTTGAAGAAAGATGCCAAGATAGAACACACTGAACAATTCCTCAACTGTATCAAAATCTGCAAGAACCTGCTAACCAACGAACCACTTTTACAATACCCGGATTTTACGCAGCCTTTCAACCTCACCGCAGATGCAAGCAACTTTGCTATAGGTGCTATCCTGTCACAGGATCCTGTAGGACAAGATAAACCCATCGCATATGCATCACGAACACTGAACGAAACAGAGCTCAAATATTCCACTATTGAAAAGGAAATGCTTGCAATCGTATGGGCTACTAAATATTTTCGACCTTATTTATTTGGAAGAAAGTTCAAAGTCCTCTCCGATCATCGACCACTTCAATGGCTATTTTCTCTAAAAGATCCGAACTCAAAACTTGTTAGATTGAGGTTAAAACTTGAAGAATTCGACTACGAAGTCACATACAAAAAAGGAAAATTCAACACCAACGCTGATGCATTATCCCGTATTGAAATCCACACTAAAGAAATGAACACCGTTGATGAGCACATGGAAGAAATAATCAGCCTATTATCCAGAAAAGAAGATGACGACATGTCCATGGTCAACCACCCAAGTTCAGTATGCGATCCAGACGAAGTAATTCCTATGGATGACTTAGAAGAAATGATTAAAGAAAAACAAACATCCGGCCTAACTGCAGAAGAAATGAAAGTAATAGATGAAATTCTTCAGGAACAAAATCAAAAAATTGAAAGTCAGCCAATAAGTTCTCTATATCAACAAGGCAACAACACAGATGGTACCCAGCATTCTACAGAAGAAAACCCAATACTCGGAATTCCAATCAGCGAAAGACCATTGAACTGTTACAACAATCAAATCATATTCAAATTGGTAAACTACAATCCTGAAAACCCCATAACAGAACAGTGCTTCGTAACAAAGAAAAGAATGCACGTCCAACTCGACAAAAGCGACCTGAAAAATGATATTTTCAACCTCTTCAAAAATTACGATGACACAAAAAAGAAATACGCCATCCTATTCGAAACTGATGAACTCTACCAGACTGTCTGCAACATACTTCGTGAAACATTCAAGAATTCTGCATTTGATCTTGTCAAATGCAACAACCTCTTAGAAAATATAAACAGTACAGAGAGACAGAAAACCATCGTACAAGACTATCATCAAGGAAAAACAAACCATAGAGGAATTAACGAAACAGAAATTCAAATCAGAAAACACTATTATTGGCCAACGTTGAAAAAGGACATAGAAGAATATATTAATCTCTGCGATACTTGTCAAACAAACAAATACGACAGAAATCCCGAAAAACCGAAGTTTATGTTAACCCCAACACCAACGAAACCACTGGAAATTGTTCACGTAGACACATTCCAAGCAGCAAGACAAAAATTCCTTACCATCATCGACATTTTCAAAATACGGACAAGCATACCCAATAGAAGGATCAAACGCTATCAACATTTTAAACGCATTCCTGTTATTCATTACACATCATGGACTACCACATATGATAATTTCGGACAGTGGAACCGAATTAAAAAATGGACTCGTTCAAGAATTCGTGGACACTCACAAGATTCTAATCCACTACACAACACCTGATAACCCGCAATCCAATGGAATGGTCGAGCGCTTTCACTCCACAATCATAGAGCATCTTCGAATATTAAAAGAAAAAAAAGAAAACACTTAACATAGAAGACCAGATGCTTTACGCCATTATGGCATACAACAACTCTATCCACTCAGCTACCAAACAGAAGCCCATCAACGTTCTCAATGGTCACATAGATGCCCAAGATCCATTCGACATTGACATTAACAGAACACTTATAAATAATTACACACAGGAGCACAGACTGAAAACAAAAGAGATGTATAAAGAAATAAATAAGAAATTGCAAGAGAGCAAACAGAAAAATATTGAAAAATTGAACGAAAAACGACACTCACCTATAACATATAAACCAAGCACGAAAATCTATACTCGAAAAACAGTAAAACGAAACAAATTGCTCCCCAGATTTTCATCTAAAATAGTCAAAAATAACAATCCTGTTACTATTGATACCCAAGATACTACGGTGCACAAGAAGAACATTAAACATCAACCACCAATGAAAACTAACCCCAAAAATACTTTACAGATGTATCTCAGTAACAGCCCAAGAAGTGAAGATCCAGGACCTTCGAGACAATCCAGGGATCCTTCCTGTTAAGATCGGAGAAGCCAGAATCCAAACTAGCACTCACGATTTCATCCACTATTTCCAATTAGAACCAATAGCACAAGAAATCGAAACATTAGAATCTCAGTATCAAACTACAACCATAGCTATATAAAATGGACTCAGCCAACCGTACTTCGACAGTCTACAGAACTTCGACCAAACATTGCAATATCTCCTCAAAACAGCCCAAGAGAAACTCGACTCAATCTATCCAGCAATCAGAAATAAAAGAGGTCTTATCAATGGCTTAGGAAGTATTATAAAATCCATATCAGGAAACTTAGATCAAGAAGATGCAGTAAGATATGATGCTGCAATTCAGACACTTGAACTTAATCAACAGAATATTATTAACAACATCAACAACCAATTAAGCCTTAATAAGAAAATAATGAACAACTATAATGAGACAATAACCTTGCTAACCCACAATCAAGAGATAATAGCAGCAGAAACCAACAGAATCAGAACGGATTTAAACCAATTCGTCTTTGATTTCAACCACTACATGCAAGTTCGAAACGTTCTAGACCAGATGAATTTAGCCTTACAAACTATCATACAAATATTAGATGACTTACAGACAGCAATTACGTTTGCAAAAATCAAAACTCTTCACAATGGACTTATAAAACCAGACGAAATCAGATGGACCATCCAGAAGATGCTAGAACATCACCCAGCTTCTCAGCTACCATACTTCCAAGAAGAAGATTTGATGAAATACTACGAGATAGTAGAAGTAGACGGTTACTATTCCAACCATTCTCTAGTCTTTATCTTACATTTCCCCATTCTTCATTCCAAAGTATTTACATATTTTCATTTATATTCACTTCCCACCATCAACAATACAATAATTATCCCACCTGGGCCATATTTAGTTTCTAATTCGGAACTTTTCCAATAATACATGGACCTACCATGCAGAAAAAGCGAACCGAAGAAATTCATCTGTCCAGAGAAGTTCCCACAAGAAAATACAGAAACCGATGACTGCATAAATCAAATTCTAAAATTATCCAACGACGCCGCTCAATGTCAAAACGTGCCGATCACAATTAGCACAACAATTATCCAAAAATTATCTGAAGCCCACTATATTGCTGTTTTTCCAAAAGCTACTAAAATTTCCACCCACTGTTCTACTTCCAAAATTGAAGTACTAGAAGGAACATTCCTGATAGAACTACCCCCAGGATGCGAGTTCAGAACCAACAACGAAGTTTACATCAACTCCAAAGTAGCAGTAAAAGAAGAACCTTTAACCCTGCCAAAGATCAAAATTAAATTCCAAGGAGAAGATCCAACAGTGAAGCCTCTAAAGTTAGACAGAATCCAATTAGATGAACTGCATAAACTCTCAACCGAAGAAGAAAGACTCCAACCCGTGTCCCTAACAACAATGGACCATTCTCATCTGTGGACACCACCAATATATTTCTTGGTAATTGCCCTTATCATTCTCCTGGTTTACAAATTACGAGAGTTATGAAAAAAGAAGAAAATGTAAGAAGACGAAGAAGAAGAGGATGCAGCCGATCCGGAACCAACGCCTTCAGTTTTGTTCATCCCTCACAAAACTTCTCAAGGGGATGGAGAAATTATGGTGCAATAACCCCAGAGGTCAGCGATCGCAATCAACAGTTTTACCTTTTATATTCAGCATTTTGATTTTATATAAAAGTAATATCATTGTAATTAATTTCAGTTATTTTCGATCAATTAAAAGTGAAGTATATTTGTAAAAGTTAATAAAGGGTCTTTTTAAAAAGTACCTTAGTGAGTTTAAACCTTTAAGTAACGCAAGAGTCGGTAACATAATTATACCAGGAATAAAGCAACGATTCAATGAAGACAACAAAAATGAAAATGGAGAACTACTTATTAACTTTTGCTCTCAGAACGAATTTCGAATAAACAATACGTTCTTCAGACACAAAGATCAACAAAAATATACATTCCAAAATACAAGAGGACACAGATCCGTTATTGATTATATATTGACAAACAGAAACATCCACCACTCTCAAGTACTAGACATACGATGTTTAAGTGCAGCTAATATTGGAAGCGATCACAACCTAGTACTTGGAAAAATCACAGAATAGAGCTACAAAGAAACAGGAAAGAAGACCCTGTTGAATGTGAGACAAGAATAAAGGTAGAACAGCTACGAGACTTGTCAACACGAGATCTATACCAGAGAAGACTGCAAAAAGTACTGAATGAAAACTACATTACACCGGATGAAGACATAGAAGAAAGTTGGAGGAAGATCAGAGATAATATCAAAATGGCAGCAACGGAAGCACTTGGAGAACGTAAGATAAGTAAACATATACGAAAGAAAAGGAGAACTCCATGGTTCTGTAAAGAAATAAAAATAAAATGCCAAGAAAAAAAGAAAATCTACCTAGAATACAAGTCCAAAAGAACGAGACAAACATATGAAGAATATAAAAGAGAACGAAATGAATTAAACTCAATAGTAAGAAGGAAGAAAACAGAACATTGGGAAGCATTTTCAAAAGAGATGGAGCACGACTTTTATGGGATGCAAAAGGAAATGTGGAAAATGATAAGAGGTCAAAGAGCAGAGATGAAGGAATTGATAGAAGTAAAACATATTGATACAAATACATGGACAACTTACCTAAAAAACCTTTATCAAACAGCTAATCACAAAGAACTGGAAACACCACGATTAGAATCGGATGAGAAAACAGAAATTAAAGAGGACGATATAAAGAACGCCTTAAAAAAGATGAAAAATCGAAAAGCTCCTGGGAAAGATGGAATAGCTAATGAACTTTTAAAATATGGAGGAGATAGACTTCACAAAGAACTGAATATCCTTATAAGTAAAATAATAAATACAGGAAGAATTTCAGAAGAATGGAGAACCACTCAAATTATAGCGTTATTTAAGAAAGGTGCTAGGGCAGACCCCAGTAACTATAGAGGGATAAATTTACTGAGCACTATACTGAAACTCACAACAAAAATACTTATGGAGAAAATAATGGCGTGCATAAATATGTCGGATGAACAACAAGGATTTAGAAGTGGAAGATCATGTAACGATGCAGTTTTTGTGATAAGGCAAATAGCGGAGAAATCGTTAGAATATAACAAACCAGCCTTTTTCTGTTTCATAGACCTAGAGAAAGCGTTTGATAGAATCCAATTAAAAGATGTGATACACCTTCTATATAAGAAAAATTTACCACTGGATATCATAAAACTGATAGAAAACATATATGTAAGAAATAAAATAGAGACTAAGTTTTCACTCTAATGGCATATAAAACAACATAATGCTATTCTACATCCCACCAGAATGAAAACAATGGAACTTTACCGCGCTGAGCAGATGGGACGTGAATTGCAAATTGTAGAATTCCCTCATCTTCCTTAGTCTCAGCATCCGTATGGCTTGCAAATTGTAGAAGCCTCGGAGGTGTAACCAGAGAAGGTTCCCATTGTTTTCATTCTGGTGGGATGTAGAATAGCATTATGTTGTTTTATATGCCATTAGAGTGAAAACTTAGTCTTTTTGCTAGCAGTTGCCGCTAGGGCATCCATGCCATTTCGTTCGTTGCAATCCGGGACTGCACGCTGGGGTTTGTTTTGGTTGGATCAGGGAGAGCAGCATATGTGCCTCCTGATGAGAGACTAATAAGTTTCGAAACCGGTAGAGGTGCTTGCAGCACTCTCTGATTGGACTAGAATATGGTTCGGCTGTATTTTCGTTTTGCAACGAAATTGAAAATGGTTATTCATTTTTCATTTACATTTACTCTGTGTGGAGTATGAAGGGAACCATTCTCGTTGGAACTTTACCGCGCTGAGCAGATGGGACGTGAATTGCAAATTGTAGAATTCCCTCATCTTCCTTAGTCTCAGCATCCGTATGGCTTGCAAATTGTAGAAGCCTCGGAGGTGTAACCAGAGAAGGTTCCCATTGTTTTCATTCTGGTGGGATGTAGAATAGCATTATGTTGTTTTATATGCCATTAGAGTGAAAACTTAAGTCTTTTTGCTAGCAGTTGCCGCTAGGGCATCCATGCCATTTCGTTCGTTGCAATCCGGGACTGCACGCTGGGGTTTGTTTTGGTTGGATCAGGGAGAGCCGCATATGTGCCTCCTGATGAGAGACTAATAAGTTTCGAAACCGGTAGAGGTGCTTGCAGCACTCTCTGATTGGACTAGAATATGGTTCGGCTGTATTTTCGTTTTGCAACGAAATTGAAAATGGTTATTCATTTTTCAAATAAAATAGAAATGAAAGTCAATGGAATAATAACAGAACCCATAGAAACAAACACAGGAATCAGACAAGGAGATTCACTAAGCCCTCTACTGTTTAACATAATACTGGATGCAATAATAAAACAAGTGAAGAAAAAAAGAGGGTACAAAATGGGCAATAGAGAGATAAAAAATACTCTGTTACGCTGATGACACCGTGTTAGTAGCAGAGTACTAAGACGACCTACAAAGATTATTGCACGAGTTCAACATTAACGCAAAAGAAATGAATATGAAAATATCAGCCCAAAAAACAAAAAGCTTAGTAATTGCCAAAGAACCAATAAGATGCAAATTGGAGTTAGACAATCAAATTATACAACAAGTAATGACTTTCAAATATCTGGGAATTAATCTATCAGCCGACAACAATATCGAAGAAGAGGTAAAAGACCAAATAATTAAAGCCAGTAGAACGGCCGGATGCCCAAACGATACAATTTGGAAAAACAAACACCTAAGATTGGAAACAAAGGCCCGAATATATAAGTCAGTTATTAGGCCAGTTATGACTTACACGGCCGAAACAAGACCAGATACAAGCAAAACACGAAGACATCTGGAAACCAACGAAATGAAGATCTTAAGAAGGATTGCTGGAAAAGGACTACAGGATAGGGTAAGAAGTGAGGAAATCAGACGCATATGTGGAGTAGACAATATAAATACCTGGGTAAAGAACAGAAAAGAAGAGTGGAATGAGCACATAAGCAGGATGTCTGAATCAAGGATAGTAAGAATAGCCAGGGACAAGTCACCGTTAGGCAAGAGAAGTATAGTACGCCCAAGGAAAAGATGGAATGACAACTTAGGGGCAGAATGAAAGGCACCGTTGAAGAAAAACAGGCAGTAGTGCCTATATAAAAGAAGAAGAAGAAGAAGTTATTTTTCGGGTGTAACTACAATGATTAATATGCTAAAAATGATGGTGTGTCGCAGATTTAAAATGCGTTTATCTCGAAAACGGTTGAGTTTAGGGAGATGAAAAAGTATACCTTTTTTAAGTAAAACTAATAGGAGAATAAAAATTTTAATGTCAAAATTATACAGAGTGCGAGGGATAAAAAAAATTGAACGTAATAAATGAGTGATTAAAGGCGTATGTGGCGCCCTCTGGGCAATACATTTGGTAGAGAATTTAGTTTTCTCGACCCAACAAACCCCCACATACCAAATTTCATGTTGTTATCTCATACCTGTCAGGAAATATTCAATAATAAATAAAAAAAAAGTTTAACTTTACCACCCTGTATCTTTCTTAATATCAACATTTTATTAAAGTAAGTTGGGTTAAATCGTAATATTTTAGAGTGTAGAATCCACTGTTTCTTTTTGTACAATTACTTAAGAACCACCCTTAGAAGTTCTATAGGTTTTGAGCCTCGGTGATACTGTAATCTTTCATTCTGCGTTTAATTTTTTCAAAAATACTTATTAGTTTTCTCAGGATTCGAAAAAAAAAATGAATGCATTTAGAAATAAGTCGACCAAAATTTTGGGCCTACGCTGTCAAAAAGGATTAAACTATTACACATTTTTGTAATCAGTATTTCAAGACCTTTTAAAGGAGGTGTCACATGATGTATTTAAAAAAAATCAAAGTTATGCCTGTCACCTGAAGAGGGATCGTGTAAAGTTCGAAACATTACTACGATTTTAAAAATCGACCTGTCAGAGCGTTTGCTTATGTGCTAAAAATAAATATGTTAAGGGGCGGGGGTAACACTTATTTCAGAGCACTGTATAATACAATAATAAAGACTTTTTATTCATTTGGTATATAAAACAAACAAATATACAGTTACAGCACATTGAAAAATATAAAATGAAAGCAAAAAAGTTAAAACCTATTTCGATAAAATCTATCGAACTCTAGCTAAGCTACTCTTACCTAACCAATAGTTCAGAGAAATAAGGAAAAAAATATCCTGTTGGTGACACAACCCCCTTCAGGCTGAAACCAAATTTTTTGAGTAGTATGGACATCTATAATAATAAATTATATGTTTCCTGCAGCCGATTTTTAATTATATACATAGTTATAAACAAATGAAGATTAAAAAACGGTAAATTTTCGCTTTTTTTTGTCTATTACCAAAAAATTAAGCACTTTAAACAAATTTGAGAGTAAGAAACTCATAAATCGTATAAAAAACTTCAATATGGCGTTCGCTGAATATGTCTATCCTTATGGGTTGTTTAGAAAATTGCAAAATAAATAATAAATTTTGAGTTTTTATAAATATTCATAACTTACGTAAAAATTAACTTAGAGCCTTTTTGTTACACGAAATGCTGAGACTTCTGGTGCTTAAATCATACCCTAAATTTCAAAGCAATTGGTCTAATACACACACCGGCAAAATTAGCCGAATACCTTAAAAATGGGACATGTTTGATGTCTCGAATTTCCTAAACCAGTAGTCCGATTTGAGTGATTCTTTTAGTATGCTATAGCCTTATTATTTAAGAATATCGTTGTAATAATATTGTTACTAGACAGGTAAATATCATTTTATACCGGGTGTGGCAATCATACTGTGTATTTTTCTTAAAGTTTGGAACACCCTGTGGAATATTCTAGCATATGTAAAATATTAAAATTAGAACTCGATTGTATACTTGGGCGTTCTTAACATTCTCCTTTTTGATTCATTTACTTATGTGGCTTAATAAAAAAGTTATGTGCTTTAACAACTATCCATGTTTTTCATCAATCAATCCCCGTAGTAGTGGAGGAAGGTGTTGGAGAAATAAATTCCCAACACTGATGTTTGGTAGGACTGTACTTTTGTTTCAGTATTTTATTTTCAATATTTTATTTAGTGGTTTGCGCCTTGTGTACACTTCACAAAGTTTTTTCTATGTTTTTATGTTTTATGATTCAAAGTTTACACAAAGGCGCAATATTCAAAACAAAAAAAGTTCGTTGCCAAGGTGTTGTTATATAAGAATAAAAGAATAAAAAAACGGGAAAGTAGGGCTTGTGTCCGATCCCACACAAAAAATTACTTTAATACCAAAAGTTTGTGCTTTTGTGATAAAGGTTTAATTGTGAAAAGTGCCTTTAGTTATTCCTAGCTTCCGAAGTTTAAAACCAGTAAAAAATTATTTCTTGGTGTTGCAAAAACCCAACATCAAATTGGTCCAGTCGAGCCAGAAATAAAAAGAAGCTAGGAATTAACTCAATTTCCAGAAGGTTAGCAATACACAGGGGCCCTGATTCTAAATCAAATTTCGACCAAAAACAAGTCGCTTTCAATATGGCGACTGTCGAAATTATTTGACACGGAGATGAATGAATGGCCAAAAGCGAGGTTAGGTTTAGTTTAGATGTGTTTTGTTTATCAAGCCCCGCGCACTCTAATAAAAAACATGTAATCGTATTCATTTTTCTTCCATTTTGTCAGAGGCGCTGATGTCGGCATTGTGATTGGTGGAACATGACTTTTGACAAATCCTGCGCTATCTGTGAATCTGTGTTCAGTGTTCGTGTTCGTTCGTTGTCGTTTGTCGTTCAGTCATTTTATATGGTCGGTTTATGTGATGTGTTTGTGTCACCATAAAAAGCTGATATTCAGTCGTGTTTTTTGATATTTTTGTTATTTTGTAATCGAGTACCTTTTTAAAGGTAAGTTTTTCTGATTGTAATGTAGAGATTTTCTGATTGTAGGTACTGTTTATCCAACAGTTTTAAAATACACATTTTATTTCGCGTTTTGTTAGGTCTAATGGCTCCCATCAGGTGTTGTGTGCAGTCGGTTGAAAAATTCAACGAGTAAACATATATTTAATCCAAATTAAATACTCATATTTCTATGTAAAATGTCACATTATTGTATAAATAAATAATTAAGAAACAAAAGTTGTTTGTGTTGTGTTGTTGACCTTTATTGTCCACTTCAATAAAATATTAAATATTGGAAGTACCGTATGGAGGCTATGATTTACCTAGCATGGAGGCTAGATTACGCCACTCTTCCTATCCAATCAACAACAAGAACGTTTAAAATTTCACACCTATCATGTCGAAGCTACAGACCACTTATGTGGAGGCCGGATTTGTAGTACCCTTCCATTTAACCAGGTGCTGAGATGGCGCTGAAATACGTGACATATTTTTTAAAGAGTAAGATCGCATTCTACCAAATCACACAACACTTTTTTCTATGTTGTTTATTTCTTGCAAGGAAAACTAAATCAAAAGGTATTATAATATAGCTGGGTTTAATTGAAATTTGCTTGTTTTGAGGAATTAGATAGAATAGTATTAAATTAGAAATATAATAATTGAGAATGTCCACAACATGAATCATCAACTCAATGAAAGATGTGAGGTAATAATCTGGGAAAATTAGTAAAAAACAAGGAAAATTAATTACCAGCTATTTTATTGCTGGACATGCTGAAATCAAATCTTAAGATTTCCTATATTAGTAATATAGCTGTGCAAAGTCCACAGAAAGTGTGCTATTTTGTTTATAAACAAATTAGCGCTCCGAAATCTTTTTTTTTTATTATTGGTCTAAAACTCCGAAAATTTTAACTTTAAACCAAAACACTCACATAAAAATTGACAGTAATTTAATTCTGCACATTGATAATTTATTCCAATTTCCTTCGACGGAAATTTTCTTCGGAAAATTCGGGTTTTCCAAACAAAATCTTTAATTTTCAACTAAAATTTGAGGGAAGTAATTATTTATCAATAATTAAATAATTTGGTGACAGTGACATAAATCTTTTTTGTTATGAGTGTCTTGAAGATATGAAAATTTGTATGTACAAAGAGGACCGGAATTAAAAGGTATCTAATGGTTCAAAGATTAAAATCCTGTTGTTTATAACTCTGTCGCAAATGCCGGTCAAATTTGACCGGTTATACCTGGAATCACTCCTCGCAATTCAATTTGTTTTTCTTCGAAAAGGACACAGAAGCCGTGCTCTTTTGAACAGCGTTAACTTAATTTAATTTAATCTAATATTTTCTGAGGGGTTCTATTTGTTTATAAGCCAAAAAATTGTTTCTTTATAACATTCCTGAGACCGCTCAAATGGTCCAATTTCAATCCTGTAAGGTACGTTGAATAGGTATAGTGCTTTTTTATATGAAAATCATAGTTATTCTGGTGTATCATAATCTTTCGACCGAAATTTTTTAATTAACATTTTAATTATTGCTAAACTATTGGTTAGATTGTCGCCGGTCTCCTGATATACAGAGATGAGGGGCTAAATTATGGAATAAATTCATTTTCTCTAAAATGGACGATTTTAGAGAAAAATCCCGAAACAGGTCGATTTTTATTTTTAAATTAAATTTCTTGGCATATATTTCAAACTAGTGACGTCATCCATCCGAGCGTGACGACGTAATTATTTTTTTAAATAGGAATATGGGTTCGTGTTGTAGCTCATTTACAAAGGCGTTCAATTCTCTATTCAGTATTATAAACATTAATATCAATATTTATACAGGGAGGCCAAAAAAATTTTTGAATTAAATTAATTGACGCAAGAAGAAGAATGCATGTAATTTATTTAACTCAAAATACATTCTATTGCTGTCAGAAAATAGAAAAAAATGTTTATTTTGCAAATAAACATTGCTTTTAGCTTAAATTAAAAGTTCAAACTGCCAATAGGTAGGAGGGAGGCTGTTTGTGATTTAATTTAAGCGAAAAGAAATGTTTATTTGTGAAATAAACCTTTTTTTCTATTTTCTGACAGCAGTACAATGTATTTTGAGTTAAATAAATTACATACATTCTTCTTTTTGCGCCAATTAATTTAATTCAAATTTTTTTTTGGCAACCCTGTATAAATACCTAATGATATTAATGTTTATATTACTGAATAGAGAATTAAACGCCCTTTCAAATGACTTACCACACGACCCCTATTCCCATTAACAAAATTATCGATTACGTCATCACGCTCAGATGGATGACGTCACTAGTATGAAATATATGCCAAAAAATTGTAATTTAAAAATAAAAATCGACCTCTTTCGGGATTTTGCTCCAAAATCGTCCGTTTTAAAGAAATGAATTTATTCCATAATTTAGCCCCTCTGTATAATCTACTATAATAAATCTTTCATGTCTTCAATTATTTAATTATTGATAAATAATTAGGTACTTCCCTAAAATTTTAATTGAAAATGGCAGATTTTTTGGGAAAACTCGGATTTTCTGAGTAAAATTTTTGTTGAAGGAAATCGGAAAAAAAATAACTTTGTGCAGAACTAAATTACGGTGAATTTTTATTTGAGTGTTTTTGGCTCAAAGGAAAAATTATAGGAGTTACAGACCACTAATTGAAAAAAAAAGAAGATTTAGGAGTGCTAATTTGTTTATAAATAAAATAACACACTTTCTGCGGACTTGTCATACCCCATATTACTAATATATGCAATCTTAAGATTCGATTTTAGCAATAAAATAGCTGGTAAATAATTTTTCCCAAAAATGGTACTATTATTTCGATAATTTTCCCAGACTATCAACATAATCCAAGAAACCGAAGCGCCAACCCAAATTCTGAGCAGTCTCAACATGATAAGGTTAATATCCCCAGTTGCTGTCATGGCGGTGTCGAAATGAAATTGCGACTGTCGAAATGAATACAGGTACGAATAACTGTACTCCACTTCTAACCTAACCTTGCTTTTGCAAACTAGGTCTTCTTCTTTTTCTACTAATCTTCTTTTTTTGCAAAGCTAATGCAGGGCAGGGATATCAGGATATCGCGTACACAAATACGTCAGTCACAATATTTTAAGACCGATTGTTATAAAGTTTAAGGACAATTAACAATTATTCACAAATAGATGCGAGTTGTATATTTTGTAATGAAAAACATGTTTAAGAGAAACATTCTAGGGACATCCCACTGATGTTTACATTTAACAACCATATTTATGTACCAAGAGAAACATTCTAGGAACATCCCATCTAGGTCGGAAACATTGGGACACTGGTAGTACTTTAATGGGATGTCCCAGGAAAATACTGTATTATCTGTGTAGTTATTTTCAATAACAAAAAAAAATATTTTACAAATCAGCAAATAAAAATATACCTACATATTTATTTACAACTACACTCTATAACAACTATGCCAAGATGATGGGTTTAAAAATCGAGAGTGACTATAAATATTTTTAAAATCAATGTACCGTTTAAGAAAATTGTAAATTACGCAAAAACTATGCCTCCTAGTTATAGAACATCTTATACCATTAGAAAGAGAAACCTGTGTTTAGTATAATCATTGATTAATATACATGGTGTTCTAATAAAATAACCATCATATTATGCTACATTGAATAATCCAATAATGAAACTGTAAATTTTGAACATCCTGTAAATAAATGTGTAATAATCAATCATGGAATGCATTACTTATAAGATAATTACCAGACCGTATTGTCATAAAATGACAATGTCATACAATGACATTAATTAACTTCATCTTTTGTTTTAAAATCGATTTACAGATTAATAATTTAAATAATTGTAAATTACGCAAGAACTATGAGACCTAGGTATAGGACATCCATATACCATTCGAAAGAGGTAAATTTGTTAAGTATAATTATTTATTAATATACATGGTGTTCCATTTAAAATAAGCATCATATGACACATTGAATACTTCAATAATGAAACTGTAAATTTTGAACACCCTGTAGATAAATGTGTAATAATTAATCATGGATTACATTCAACCAATATCCAACAATTTATATGTAAAAGTAATATTTTAATAATTTCTTAAATAACTTGAGAATAAGCCTTCTTTTAAAACTTTACATTTTAAGAAAAGTCAACATAACTCAGAACACTCTGTACATAGGTATAGGGAAGCCTTATGAAAATATACCTTATTTTTTGGGACAATTAAAAAATGCAATAAAATACAGGGTATTCCATAAGAAAAAATATAATTTTGATACGCCGCCATTTATTGGGACACCCTGTATATTTCAAAATAATTTTAAAATGTAGCTTTTATCAACTTACAAACTATTAATTTAAAATTTTTTTTCAAATCTTTTACCATTTCGCTGTAATCTTCCGTCCCGTTAGTGGTGACTCAACCTGTATCTACATAATATCATATGCAGGGTGGTTCATCTTATTCGCCTCGGTGTCTGTACGGAAAACCACTTGATATATAAAAAAAAATTTTTTACAGAAATATACAGAGCCATTAATACTACAATCTAAAAATAATGTGAATTATACAGGGTGCTACAAAAAAGAGTGGTATATCATAGTTATATTTTTTCTTATGGAATGCCCTATATCTGATGACATTATTAAATTGACCTTAAAAAATAAGCTATACTTTCATAATGGTTCCCTATACCTAAATACAGGGTGTTTTGATTTATTTCGATTTTTATAAAAATGTAAGGTTTTAGAAATAAATATCTACGAATATTAGAATCAGTAACAAATTTTTTCTTGGATCGTAATAAGAGACTATTTAGCATACTTCAACAGATGCTTATTGCAACAAAATTTCTTACAGGGTGGTCAAAATATTAAATTGTTCTATTAACAAATTCAAGCTGTAATAACTTACTTATTTTAAATAGAACACCCTGTATCTTACTAGTCTATCGTGTAGAGAATTTACTTAGCTTTAAATTATTATTAGGGTTTCCTATACCTATCTCCCTTCATTTTTTTAATATTTAAAGATTTCCTAATTTGTAAGCTTTAAAAATTAGAATTAAGTACAACTTAACATCACCAACACCGGCAATATACTTAGACAAGATACTGTCATTAATACAATTTTCATTGTTATCATGTAATCACACAGAGTGTTGTATTATTTTAGTTGATTTTGGCCCACATGTGACATTGAATAATATGTTTATATTAAACTGCATACCCTATATTAGATGCCGTATTCTGGAAGATATTTAAATTATATTTCATTCCGTATAAGTATTTTCCATATCTTAACCCAACGGTTATTAAGTAAATTTAAGAACACCACTTTTTGTTTGAATCTTTGAATCGCAATTACAAACAATTAAATGCAATGGCTACTTTAACGAAATCGAGCCTATTGTACAAAAATATGTAAAAATGGGTATTTACAGAATAACATGGGAATTTATATAATTTACAGAATAACATGTGTATTGAGAATTTTTACATGGAATTGAAGAGATTTTAAATATCTTCCTTATAAAGAATATAATATCGAGTATGTCATTTAAAATAAGAACACTCTATGTGATTAAATGATCAAAATGTGAATTTTAATAATGAAAGTATCTTGACTAAGATATCTAAGTATATTGCCGGTGTTGGTGGTGTGTTGTACATAACCACGACATAGGTACTTAATTCTAATTTTGAAAGCTTACAAATTAGGATATCTTTAAATATTTAAAAAATGAAGGGAGATAGGTACAGAAAACCCTAATCAGAATTGAAAGCTAAGTGAATTTTCTACGCGATAGACTAGTAAGATACAGGGTGTTCTATTTAAAATAAGTAAGTTATTACCGCTTGAATTTGTTAATAGAACAATCTAATATTTTGATCACCCTGTAAAAAGATAGGTATAGGAAACCCTAGTACAAATTGAAAGCTAAGTAAATTTACTACGCGATAGACTAGTAAGATATAGGGTGTTCTATTTAAAATAAATAACTTATTACAACTTGAATTTGTTAATAGAACAATCTCATATTTTGACCATCCTGTAAGAAATGTTGTTGCAATAAGCATCTTTTTAAGTATGCTAAATAGTCTATTATCAACAGCCAAGAAATAAATTTGTTACTGATTCTTAGATTCGTAGATATTTATTTTTTTCTAAAACCTTACATTTTTATAAAAATCGAAATAAATCAAAACACCTTGTATTTAGATGTAGGGAACCCTTATGAAAGTATAGCTTATTTTTAAGGTCAATTCAATTATGTCATCAGATATAGGGCATTACATAAGAAAAAATATAACTTTGATATACCACTCTTTTTTGGAGCACCCTGTATTATTCACAATATTTTTAGATTGTAGTATTAAAGGCCCTGTATATTTCTGTGAAGAAATTTTTTTAAAATATCAAGTGGTTTTTCGTACAGAGACCGAGGCAAATAAGATGAACCACCCTGTATATCATAAGCAAAAATTAATTTTCATTTTCTTAACTAATTCCATTACGTGCAGCTTCTAAAAAGATTTTTTCCCTAATTTTTATAAGGGGTAGTTTTTAGGGGTTGAATCAAATTAAAAACTTACATTGAAAGTAATATTGAAAGTTAACATATTTTTAGGGGTTGAATCAAACTTACATTGTAAAAAAAAACAACAAAAATTTAACATGTTTAAACATATTGATGTCTATAACTGCTTCCATTTATTAATTTTCAATTTTTTCCTAAGTTTCATTCTTAGGGGTGGTTTTTGGTGGTTGCATTATTAAAAAAAATAAGTGTCAGATTTCTTGTACTCGAAGGAAAAAATTTCTCCTATTACGATCCAAAATAAAAAAATTTCATGTTTCTTGACCATATTTTTTAAATAATCTTTGTATGAGGGGTTGTTTTTAAGGTCTGTGAGCTGTAAAATATCAAAATATGAAAGTTATGATTCAAAACGATCAATTAACATATCTGAACATAATTATAGCCCATTACCGCTTTAATTCATTAGTTTTCAATTTATTGGAGTAAGGTGTAGTTTTCACCCCTTAAAAATAAAAAGCATACTTTGCGACCAAGTCAGGTTTGAAATTTTCAAGAATAGTCCTGTCGCCAGGGGGGTACAACGGCCTCCTTAATTCAGATGGACTTTCCCAAGTTTTTTTTATATATTTTGACCCGCAGAATACGAATTTTTTGGGTAACAGTTGATCCGGATGTCGATAACATTGTTATAGACAAAGAACTTGAGGAATTACATAACAGTGATTTCTTGCAAAACAAAACATCTTTTAGTATTTTTTGGGTCATTCTAGGCAAAAAGTGCTCTGACAAGTTTTTTCGTAGGATGCATAGTTTTCGAGATAACCGCGGTTAAACTTTCAAAAAATCGAAAATGTGCAATTTTTGAACTTTAATAACTTTTGATTAAAAAATAAAGTAGCAATTCTGCTTACCGCATTTGAAAGTTTAAGTCAAATTATATCGGTATTGAGTATTTGCATTGCTAAAAATTTATTATTTTATTGTTAAACAAAGCTATAAAAACCTAGTGCGCGAGTGATGTTTTCAATGATTTCTCATTTAAAATCGAACGAGTAGGTAGAGTAGCTACAAGTGCAAGCGAGGCAATTTCTACGTAGCATGCGTTAAAACGCATGTATTAGGCACGGGAAACACTATGTGTTTATAGCTTTGTTAACCAATAAAAAAATTAATTTTTAGCAATGGAAATAATCAAAACCGATATAATTTGACTTAAACTTTCAAATGCGGTAAGCAGAATTGCTACTTTATTTTTTAATCAAAAGTTATTCGGGTTCAAAAATTGCAATTTTTAGATTTTTTGAAAGTTCAACCGCGGTTATCTCGAAAACTATGCATTCTACGAAAAAACTTGTAGAAATATTTTTTGCTTAAAATGACCCAAAAAATACAAAAAGATGTTTTGGTTTGCGAGAAATCGCTGTTATGTAATTCCTCAAGTTCTTTGTCTATAACAATCTTATCGACATCCGGATCAACTGTTACCCAAAAAATTCGTATTCTACGGGTCAAAATATATAAAAAAACTTGGGTAAGTCCATCTGAATTAAGGAGGCCGTTGTACCCCCCCCTGGCGACAGGACTAGAAGATCGATGTAGGCAATTAGAATTGCGAGGTTTGGATCCATTTTAAGCTTGAATGATTGTACTATAAGCAATGTTATTGCTTATCAAAAAGATATGAACGAAATTTATACTTGAATTGATTTATTGAATATAGTTTAATATTATAAGGAATTAAATTATACAGCTTTACTGCGTTGTAGGTAAAACTCCTTTGGAACAAAGTTGATACCTATAATATGTTGTCGCATTGTGAAAATGTCTTTCAATCTAACGAGCTTTATGTTTAATTGACTTCATTTGCGATACATAATAGTTTTGATTTGGTGGAATTAAGTTTTAAGTTGTGTTCGTCAAAGAGTTCTTTTATTATTTCATGATCCGAATTAATTTTATCCAAAGAATTAAATAAATCTTCTTTATCAAAACTAAGGTACAATTGAGAGTCGTCAGCGTAAGCAACTATGTTGCAGTATTGTAAAGAGTTAATACTATCAGTAGTGTCAATTAAAAACAGTAATGGAGAAAGGATTGACCCTTGGGGTACACCTGAAAGAATATTAATTGGTGTAGATTGTTTGTTATTTACAGATATTTTTTGTGTTCTATTTAATAAAAAATATTGTATTAGGTTTACAATCTCTGCATCAAACCCATAGTATCGCAATTTTGAATATAACAACTCATGATCTACGGTATCAAACGCTTTGGAGAAATCTAAAAGAATGAGCAGACTTATTTGACCTTTATCAGATGCTCTTAGGCTCTCATTCATAACCGTTACCAAAGCAGTAGCTGTGCTATGGTTTTTCCGGACTCCACATTGTTTGTCAGACAGTATTTTATTGTTTGCAAGGTGTATACATATTTGATCAACACCTTGGAAAGGGCTGGAAGTATTCTTAAATCAGAGAAAGTCTGAGAATTGTTGTTTCTTGCTAATGGCTTACCAATAGCTATTTTGCGTAAATAGGGAAAATATGTTTTTTCTATACAAGAATTTACTATATCGTCGCTGATGTGATCTTCTATCTGTTTTTTCATGTGTTTTATAAGAGAGACTAAAAACTTTTTTTAGGGTCACCTTCTGTTTTCATATGATATTTTTTGACTTATTTTGTAGTAAATTCAACTATCTATACAAAACATGTCAAAACTTGCATATGAAAACAGGAAATGACCCTAAAAATGATTTTTCGTCTCTCCTACAAAATTCATGAAAAAGAAGATAGGAGGTATTGTCACTGTTTCAAAATGTTATGAAAACTGCAGGAAATATGAAAACTGAGTTGTAAAAAATAGAATTTAAAATTATGTTTCCACAAGCTTTGCACAATATCGCTTACCTGGAAATCGGTGATGTTTAGGATATGGTAAACTTGTAGATCCAATGGGTGACTCAATTCTGGACTCCTTCCATGGAATTCGCGATGCATGCACGTGGGACGCGGACGACGGTACCGTCAAAGATCACGAAAGGGAGTACCTTTTTCGTTGAAAGCTTGAAGCGAAGTCACAGTCACAGTAGTGGTACCTTGTCCTTAAAGTACTTAACGCATGTCCAGTTTGATACATGCGTACCGAAAGCGATAAGCTTTGAGCTTGTGGATAATTTTAAAAATTGACATTAAGAAGGTTATTCCGCGTCATTTTACAGGGGGCATACCAAAATAACTAACTATAATTAAATTGTCTAAAGCTTATTCTACCCGAAAATAAATAAATATTAGAATCATAGCAATATTAAAATAAAGAAATAAGGATTCCCGAACAGTCACATCACCGACGATATGGAGAATATAAACATCTATGAAGATGAAGGGGCTACAAAGTTGAAGCATTTTAGCTGATATTATGTTAATCTACTCCGCAAAAGTTTGTTTGCAATGCCAAGTGTTACGTCCCTGGATTATCCTATATATGACGCAGGATACAGAGACTATATCTACCAGTGTTTTATAATTTTCAGGGCTTTTTCGCCGCTTCTCGTTTCTTAATTTAGCTTTTAATTTTGTACCTTGTTACTGTATTTTCGAAATTCGTTCTCAAAAATAAATTTTATTATGAAAGACAATTTTTTAAAAACCCGTTTTCGTCCCTGACTTTCGTAATTTAAGTTGATGCTATTCAGTGAGGTGAGCGAAATTGAGAGTATTATTTTTGTTACTATTGTAAAACGGTACTTTCTTTTTACCCCTATTAGAAACATTGGACAAATATTGTTCAAAATACTTTTTGATAGCTTCGGGGTCAGCTAATTTATGGGGAAGATCGTAGTTTTTATTAGTTCGAACATTTAAATTTTTTATTGCATTCCAGGTTTTGTTTGAATTTTTTCATAACATATATTTTCTAAGTAGTTCTTTTTAGCAATTCTGATTAAGTTTACAACTCTATTTCTTAGTAGTTTATAATTATTTCTGTCTTCTTGATCCTTACTTTTTTTTTTAATTTTTGCAACGTCTTTGATCTTTGTTTTGCAAAAGTTTAATATCATCTGTTAACCAAGGTGCTTTATTTTTTGTTACTCGACATCTTTTATAAGGGGCATGAACATCAAACAGTTTAATTAATAGTGTGTTAAAGTATTCAATCTTTTTGTCAATATTTGATATTCTAAAAATGTTATTCCAGTTAAGTTCGATTAAATCATTATAAAATTGTTCATAATTAAGATCTTTGAAGCAGTGATATTCTATGAATTTAGGTGGTGGTTTATGTGATTTA
The DNA here is from genome assembly GCF_917563875.1 of Diabrotica virgifera virgifera. Taxonomy (NCBI): domain Eukaryota; kingdom Metazoa; phylum Arthropoda; class Insecta; order Coleoptera; family Chrysomelidae; genus Diabrotica; species Diabrotica virgifera. The sequence continues at coordinate 111,589,830 of NC_065450.1, forward strand.
AGATTAAGCGTTAGATACAAAAGATTGTGATCAGAAATATTATCTGTAGGAAGAGTACCGCCTTGGTTAGCAACAACGTCCGGACAATTTACAAAAACAGGATCAATAAGTGCTCGTTGTCTTAGTTATTCGGGTGGGTTCATTAAGAATTTGCAGTAGACCATAAGACTCAAAACAGTTTAAAATAGGGGAGTTTAAATTGAAACAATTTATGTTTAAATCTCTCAGAATTGATCAAAAACAGGACAAATATATGAAAAAATATTATCAAAATCAGATATAAAAGAGTTGGGATTTGCGTTAGGCGGTCTATAAATAGAACGCACCAACCACAATTTGTTTCATATTAAGTGGAAGAAATAAGTACTCCAACATTGGATTTATTTGAAAGCTGAAATGTATAACTTGAGTAGGTAATCTATTTCTTATGTACACCACCGCCTCTACTTTGCCTATCCGCTCTAAAAAAAATATATCCATTAATTTTTACCGTGTTACTATCGATGTTAGAAGAAAGCCAAGTTTCTGTTATTAGCACTACATCATAATGACCTAATATTAATATGTGCAAATTTGTTCCATACCCTCTTTACAGTTCTACCTACACTCATTCTCGCCATACGTCCGAACCACGATAACTGTTTCGTTTCAAGTCTGTCTAAGGTCCTTTTAACACCGCGCCTTTCACGTATGTCTTCATTTCTTATACGATCACGTCTGGTCACCCCGGATACCGCACGTAAATATCGCATTTCGCATGTTTCAATTTTACTACGGATGTTGTCGTTCACTGTCCACGTTTCACTACTGTAATAGTGAAAAGTCCACAAAACAGAGAAAGAACTTACTGTTATGCTCTAGGGCTTTTTCTGAGAACTGTCTCACCGTGAATATGAGATCGGTTGTACCTCGCCCTGGCCTAAAGCCACATTGGCTGCCATCCAGTGTGGCCTCGATATTTTCTCGCAGCTTTTTCTCTAGTATGATTTCGTAGATTTTACTAGCAACTACCAACAATGATGTTCCCCTGCAGTTAGAACACTTATGTTTATCACCTTTTTTTGTGTAATGGCACAGTATATAGAGGTTCCACAGTAAAACCACTCGTCGGTCGGCGCTTTGATCTCAGGAAGTAAACCGTCAAACTCACCAGTGGTGGATGCTGGCGGAGGCCGCACGATCCTTTGGTTAATCTTACAGAGCCGTACTAAATCTTTCTGGGCATACTACTATTATTTATTAAAATAAAAAATGCGGCTTCCCATATTTAACTGTCCAGATGTTCTTACTAAATGTTAATATTACAAAACTAAAGGGTTTAATAAATGAAAAACAATATTACAATTCAATGTTTATATTTCAACGGTATTTAAAATATCAACGGTATTGCGCAAGTTTTAAATCTCAATGGTTTTTAATATACTGTACACGTCATATAAACGTCAAATAAAAAGGAGGTTAATCTCGAAGCTCTCACGGCATTACTATCCTATGTTTTTAAACCAGGAGGAGTAATTTAAATTTACCGCGTCGTAACGCTTGCTTGTAATTCGTCCAACGGCAGTCAAGTTTACTCCACTCTTATGGAATTTTGACACTATTGACATTTATGAAATTTTGTCACTATTGTGATTTCATAAGTTAATTTGGTTATATCGGCGATTTTTTGTGTTTTCTGCATTATTCGTTTAGTTTCAGTTGTAGTCTGCAAAAAATTAATTAAATTTTGCAATAGTCCTACTTTTCATCAAATTAATCGCGTAATGTGCAAGAGTATATCAATTAAAATTCAAACTGCTAAAAAGTTAACAATTTATTATATATATTGTGTAAAAGTTTTACATGGTTTTACAGTAAAACCAAATCTTAAAATCACAGTAAATGAACGGAAAAAGTTTTTTAATAGTCTCGAGAAGCCTTTTATAATTTATGGTGATTTTTAGCCACAAATTTAAATAAAAAAAATTCTCTTCGTCTTTCTTATTTTTAACAATTTCAACAATTTTTTAATAAATTAAACGAATATTAACTATTCTAACTGGAAAATAAGCCACAATTTAACTTGAAAAAATAATTTTATTAACGTTTCGACTTCCAATTCAGACGCCATTGTCAAAATACAAAAATAAATTAATATTTTGTATTTTGACAACGACCTCCGAATTGGAAGTCGAAACGTTAATAAAATTATTTTTTGAAGTTAAATTGTGGCCCAGTAAAGGACTTGAGGAGTCAGATCAACAAAGCATCTGCTTTGTCATGATGTCTGCGGGACATAGTCTAGTCAAATCCATTTTTAAACCACAAGTAAATCCAGTGACCAAAGGAGAATGGGTTGATGCATTTTTAAGAAAGTTATGTCCAGTGTTATCCACTACACAATATTATCCACTTTCAGTGTCATTTAGTTTGTATGAATTAGAAATAAGTCTTAAGAATAGGAAAAATACTTCGCCAGGAATAGGAATATACCTTATATCATGTTGGCAAATTTATATCAAAATAAAAAAAAAACACTATTAAATTTTTTTATTCAAATATGGATATCAGAAGATATTTCAGATAGTTGGAGAGAGTACCGGGTGATTCCTATTCTCCCCCTAAAAAAGTGAGAAACTTGAACAATATATAGCAAAATAGCTCTTGAATTAAGTATAGAGCTGCAGAAAAATTTATTATATAATATTATAGAAGAAGTAATTATAAAAAAATACATTATAAAACTAAATTATGAATTACTTAACTAACTAAATTATCAAAAAAATATAAACAGGGTATTTATTAGAAATTAATGTTAGTATTAGTTTCCGGATAAAATTGTATACGAAACATGACTAATAAGTAAAAAAAAAAAATTAAAATTTGCGAATGGATTAAGTGTCCGCAGTCATATAAACCCAAACAAACAACAAGTTTTAAAGCTTATTATGTTTCCAAATTACTAATTTCCTATGTCCTTTTGTCATAGATACTTTAAATTTTCTATTAATATTTTTAATGTGTAATATATTCTAGTTTGTTGATTTTTGAAGTTATACTTCTTTAGGCGCGATTGAGGGTGAAATTTTAACATTCCCGGAGCATGCGCACAACGACAGTATGGTGTTAGTCGCTAAATCTTTTAAATTATGTAGCGCAACTAAGGTGTGTGTGAAAAGAATATATTAGTGTTTTTAGTAAGGGAATGTGGGGAAATGGTGCGCGGCGGGTAATCGTGCGCTGCATTATATTTCAAATTCCGTGGAAGATTTTATGGATCCAACCAGTCCTACATCTTTCGGCCGATCTGTTGAACAGTTGACACCATTGTCTTCAGTCGATCGATGTACGTTGACTAAACGAGATCCGATTATTGAAAATTGCAAGAATTCTTCTAGTTTTTCTGTTTCAAAAATTAAGACGTTAAGTTCGTATGCTTTATTCAGTCGGTTTGAACTTATTATTGATTTAAATCATGTTTTTTTCCGTACATTTTGATGCATCTGTTGGTTCATCAGTTTTCTGTTTGTGATGATGTTTGCCGTTTCAGACATAAAGGGGTAATAGTGCTCAGGAGTGCGCACGATTCCCCCACAAACAATGAAATGGTAAATATTGACATTACCATTTTTAGCAATTTAGCCGTTTTCGGCATGAGTGCTACAGGAAATTATATTCCCCTATGTTGATCTATCCTCTTAAAATAATGTCTCTAACACTTGTGAAAAATGGACTTCTTGATGTTTTATACAAATGGCTCCAAACCGGATGGATGCATACAGAACTTTTTTATGAGTGGCTATTGATGCATATAATTTTGCCAAAAAACATGCATATGATATCACTTTCACCACACACCTCAGATCATCTTCAGGATCATCATCTTCAGACATGACCTTCTTTAGTCCTTTAAAGAATATCCATTATAGAGAATATGATCTCTATCAATCTAACAGGCCGTCAAAAATAACCGAAAGTGACGTCGCTGAGCTGTTAAATAAAGCATTTATGAAAGTAGCCATTATGGAGAAGACAGTGTCAGGATTTAGTGCAACTGAGGATGAATTTGCTCCTACCAATCCAAAAGAAATTATAGTAAAAGCCGCTTTTCTACCAGGGGCTTCTACATGTCTAAACAAAATGCATTTACTGATGAGTTAATGGTAGATATTACAAATGTTCAGCCTTAGGAACGTAGATCTAAGGAAAATTCATTTTTCGCTTTTGCTCCAATAATAGCAAAAACAGTTAAACCAGAAATTAATAGAAAATCTCGTAACAAGTAACAATCGGAAATCCTTACAAGCACGCCATTGAATACAAAATTGGAGGAAGCTCAGGAAAAAAGACGATTAAGGGCCGAGAACCTCAAGAGAAAGGAGGGACAGAAAGCAACAAGAAGGGTTTTTTCCAATATTAATTTAGTGCGCACCATTTCGCAAAGGCATTTCTTTTCTTTTTTAATACTATGCTTTTGCACTTTGTATTTCTCTAAAACTAATTTTACGTTTTCAAAGTAGAATAATTAGAGCTTACTTAAACGTCCTGACCGTTATGACAGATTTAAAGAATTTACAGCAGAAGCGATTACTGCTTAAGTGCGCACCATTCCCTCCCCCACTTTCCCTTAAACATATTTCTTATAATTTTTGTGTCTTTGGGAGTACGGTAATAAATACTATTGAAAATGTTTATTCAATTATCTATGTGGCACCGCGGTTGTCACTATTATGACCGAGAAATAATCGTACGTAAGGTCCCACGTTCGAATCCCGGACAATGCATATTTTTTTGGTATTCTTTTAGTTCTTTTTAAAATTAATTTAATATTTAAATACAATATAAAAAAACTGTTTAAAGTAGATATATTGATTTTGTTGAAATCATAATATAGAAATATAACTTCTTACGTGCGTACAAAGTACACACACATTCTTTTTTTTTTTGTAGAACAAGTTCTCTGTCGTCCTGTCCACCTAGCGGTACGGTAGCTAATTCTTCTCGTTGTTCCTCATCTTCCTCATTTACTGGATGAAAACTGTTTTCATCATCTACAACAGAAGTTTATAGGTTGCCTTATATGAAGAAAGTGTCATATTGCACATAAAATATCTACAATCTACAACATTTAATTTTTTATTACCAAGCTGAATTATTTTTTTAAAGTACAAGGAAGCCTTTTGTTATTTTGAAATCAAAAATATTCAACAAATGCAAATCCAACAAAGTTGTATTCCAACAATAGAAATAGCAAAGAGAATAGCAGAAAATGGATTATAATTTCTTAGAAAGTTGCATACCGTCTTTTATTTCGACAATATATGGTATTTCCACAGTATATAGATGGAATTTCCCTCTATATACTGTGGTATTTCCACGTCAACATTCTGCTTAAATATTTTTGTATAGAGCAGATAGATTGCAAGGGGCAGCTTGGTATTTCCTGATCAAAAATTACCTTTAATTTCGAGGGGATTTAAAATGAGTTGAGTAAAGGAATAATGTGGTCACACAATCAATTCCGATTTTGATGTTGATAATATTGAATTTCATAAGCTGTGGTTTATTACACCAAAAACTAATAAAATATAACATGACACAAGAAATAGTTTCAAAATAAGTTTGATATGTTTTTAATAACAAATAGTAAAGTTGTTTACATAGTAAACAAACTATAATTTATTGCAATACTACAATGCAACAAATGTATACGTCAACATATAAATAGCAGAAGATTCTTAGGTTTACACGGAAATTTCAGCTTTCAAACATATAAACTCACCTTGATCAACATTTGAATGTTGGTTTGGACTGTCGTCTATTGAAGGAAATAAACGTGGTACTGAGTTTTTACATAACCTGTTCCGAGTTTTATTTGAAAACATAGTATTTTCAAAATGCACACTGCATAATCTGTTCAAATTTAAGTTTGTTTTCTTTAACAAATCTTCTCCCTGGCACAACATTGCCCAATTTCGTGCTCTAAAAATAAAATAAATTTACTTACTATTTAGACAACACTAAATTTTCCGGCTATTATTAACTTTCATAAATACATAATATAATATGCAGATGAATGTAGAAAAAACACAATATTTATGCCTAGGTGAAGATTCAACTGATATGATATTGGACAATATAATCAGAAAATAACTAGCTGTGGTAAATATAAGTATTTGGGAATTAATTTCAGCAAAGAAGATACGGACGATGCAGAAATTAAGAGCAGAGTCAATAAAGAAAGAACGATAATTAGAGATATAACTAAATCATTGAACGGAGTTTTATGGAGTACCAAGATAGGGAAACAAAGAAAAATGAGAATATACAACACCATGATTAAGAGCACATTGGTATAGGGATCCGAAACATGGAGAGTAAAGGAACACCAAAAAAGTAAAATAGAAGCTACCGAGATGGACGCCCTAAGAAGAGCAAGTAGAACATCGAGATTGGACCGAGTTAGAAATGAGTAAGTAAAGCAAATAATGAATTTACGGAAAACGGTCATAGATGCATTGAGAAGAAACAATTAACGTGGTACGGACATGTTCAGAGAATGGGGGAGGAGAGACTGCTAAAGAAAATTATGAAATGGATACCTACAGAAAACAGGAAAAGAAGAAGGCCAAGAGCGACGTGGATACAAGGAGTAAGATGATCAATGAGTGTACGAGGATTAGAAGATGAAAATTGCAATGATAGAAGATATTGGCAACAAGGCATCGGACAGCGTCGGAGGACGTTTTGAACCCGAATTTACATATATAAACATATAATATATATCAAAAAATCTTCAGAAAATATTTACTCTTTGTAATGAACATAATTATTGTATCTTAAGTATTTAAAAAACTGCACGTAACATTTTACTATTTCCAATAATAATGATGCTATTCTGTTAAGGTGGTTAAATAAGCAAATTAAAAATTATATACGTACCTATCAGCTTCCTTGGGAAATCGGAAAAAAATAGTTACAATTTTTTGAATTGTTCGTGCACATTTTCGCTGAACACCGACTAATACCAGTTCGAATTTTACTCATGTTCAACTTCACAATATTAACAATTATTCACAAAACTAACTCAATTTAAGCAAAATACGGCACTGCTAACCCGTACGTTCCTACTCGACTAGCAATGGAAGAATGGTTCTCGGGCGACCAGGAAATATGAGCAGTCGCCCTGCGCGTTGAAAGATTTTACTTCCAATTTTTCGGAGAGTGGTTCTACTGTGGAACCTCTTTATACTGTGGTAATGGTAGAATAGTTGCAAGAGTCCAATCTCTAGGTATGCATCCGGTACGCCAACAGCTCCTTATGATCTTCCATAGTAATTGTAATCCTTAATATGTAATCCAGCCTTAATATTATCGTGTACTACAGCGTTGCCATTTTTTAATTTTAAAATTGCTTCCCTGTGTTCTTCGTATGTTATGTCATCATCTTGTTGTTCATTTAAATTGTACTCCTCCCTGTCATTATCTATTTCGTTGTTGTATCCCATTAATAATTCCATAAAATGTTCTCGCGATCTTTCGGTAATTTCTTCATTTTTTAATAATAGGTTACCATCTTTGTTCTCTAAACCTGTTACTCCGTTTGATTTCTGTCTTAGATTTTTTAGGGTCCTATAGAGCAACTTTTACGCATTACCCTTACTATAACTTTTCATTTTATTTCCAAATTGTCCCGATTGACGATTCTAAGCTTCTTTAATTTTATTTTTAACCAGTATTCTCTGTTCCTTATATTCTTGATAATTACTTTCACTTTTATTGCTTATATACTTTTTCCACAACTTTTTCTTCTTAGAAACTTCCAATTTTATGTCATTATTCCACCAAGCTGTACCTTTCAGATATCTTCCTTTCGTTACACCACATACTTTACTCCCAGTTGCATACACCAGCTCCTTAAAAATATTCCATAATATTTCTATATTCTCCTCATTTTTCCAATTTGTTTTTCGTACTACTTCATTTAATTTACGACAGTATTCTTTCCTAATATTTTCAGACTGAAGTTTGTATACTTTAATACTTCGTTGTTCGTAGCGATTTTCTTTATTTTAATATTAAATGTCTGTTCTCTCCTTGTCTTTATTTTAGCTTCAACGAGAAAATGATCCGAGCTGATCTTATAACCTCTTTTAACACGAACGTCCGCTATTTCATTTTATATCTGTTCTGTACTACCCACATAACAATGATGTTCGCATCATGTTCTAAGCATATACTACCAACATTCGTCGGAGTATATTCTTTTTAGTATATGTGTAGTACAAGCATAGCATCTACCTTAAAAAACATTCTAAATTTCATGTTTTTTGCATATACTTCAAAGTATATTCTCGTACCGAATGTACTAAGTATATTCGTGTACGTAGGATCTCGGAATATTCGTAAAAGTTTATTCTTAGAATATACCTTTATCGAATATTCTTAGCACATACTTATAAGTACATTCTTAACACATACTTATAAGTAGATACTTTTAAAATATCTTAAAAATAATTTGTATGTATAGGAAGTATAATATTAGCCTTATAGATTATCAACTTCGTTATTTTTTAGAATACATAATTAATAAAATTTATGTATGTAGGTAGTATTGGACGAATTTCATTTCAAAATTGTTGTAGGGTAAAAAAGTTTAAACATTAATTGTATTAATGTTTACATAGATACTATTAAAAATTCGTTTTCATAATTGAAATGACTTTACCATTTCGAGTTTATCATGAATCATTAGTATTTTTACATCCTTGGAATTTGAATTTAGGTACATTCAATTCAATAGGCCATTTCGCAGAACCAAAACGTGCCAAACTGCACAACCAAAGCAACCAAAGGCTTTGGCGTTGCCAACCGTCGAGTAAGCTTTTTCCGTCAACTTACCTTAAAAATTCCCACTTTTATAAAAAAAAAAACTTCCCTCCTGTTCACAAAATCTGAGAAGATATGTTGAATTATTTTCAAATATTTTGATTTTTTCTTAATATTTTACAATTTGGACTGGAACAATAATTCCCTTTTGAGTTAACTTTTTCCCTTTAATCACCTTTTCTGTTGAAAATTCCCGCAAAAAGGGAAATTTCTATCTGTTTGGCAACACTGACCACCGATTTTGTTATTCCACAACATTCATAACCCCCCCCCCCCCACCCCCATCATATTCAGACCATTTCTATTCTTACCTGAATGGATCAGGGATAGGAAAAAACCGTAAAATGAAAACAGGCATTATTTCATTATTTGTATCATCTATGGATCTATGCAGGCAGTGTTAAGGATGAAAGCGAATGATGTAGTACTAGGACTAAAGAACATACATAATCTGTTTATTTTGTTTGCGGTGCTTCAAAATACATATAATCTATTTTGATAACTCAATATTACTTAAATAGGTAAGTACATATAAGTATTATATAAATTTTAGTTACTTATTATGCATAGTTTAGTTTAGCTAAATATTATATAATGATTTATATAAATAACTAAAATTTATAAATATGTACTTACTTTTTAAGTAATATTGTAGAATGTAGGTACTAACTACATTCTCATTTGCAATTAAAATATGTAAATAGATATTTGGTAGAACCAGTAGAACCTAAGATGAGATTAGGTGATGCTGAAAACATACTTCTAAGCAATATAGCAGTTGATAGCACTTTCTTAGAATATGTATTCTTAAAAATATAATATTCTTCCCATACAAAGATGTGCGGTAGTACGTTCTTAGTATATAAATAGAAGGTTTATAGCACTTCCTTGGAATATTCTAAAAAGTACCTTCTTGGTATAAACTAAAAAGATGTGCGGTAGTATGTTGATGTTCTAAGTATACACATAGAAGGTTTATAGCACGTTCTTGGAATGTTCTAAAAAGAACATTCTTGGTATATACTGAAAAGAAGTGCGGTAGTACATTATAAGTATATACATAGAACGTTTAAGTACTGTAACGTAGTATATACTCAGTATCTGCTCTGCACATTCGCAATGGTAATTACGCACATTCTCAGTATATACTTTTTCTGAAAAGTATGTTCTATGAATCTACTAAGAACATGAAATTGTTATGTGGGTAATACTAGGTCAATAACGGATTTTTCGTTCCGCGAATCCATCACTCGTGTGTATTTATGAATCTCCTTGTGTTGAAAAAATGTGTTACTAACTTGCATATCATTCATGATGCAAAACTCGATGACTCTTTGTCCATTATTATTCCTGACTATTTCTCCATAATATGGTCCTATAGGGTAGTCATATTCATTGCTTGACCCTACTCGTCCATTAAAATCGCCTACTATTATGACCTTATGATTTATTTGGTCCATTTCGTCCTGTAATTGTTCCCAGAAGCTATCTTTGAGTTTCTTGGCTTCATTTTCCGATGGTCCATACCCAACAATAATTGTTGTCTTCTCGTTTTTACTGATATCTATTCTAAGGAGTCTTTCCGAAATATTTTTCCATCTGGTGATATTTTTATGCTCATTTCTCTCAATGCTCGTTCTGACTCATTAAGGCTATGGGTACATAATTCGCAAATATTTTACGGCTATCCCTACTTTTTCTGTCTTTACTTGTCAAATTACGTGTAGTAAAATTCACACTGGTATGGATACGTAAACATTACTATATAGAATGTCATTCTACTTGGCAATGTCATAATTAACTTAAAGAGATGGCTTTCGAATGTTCTTGGATAACTGTTATTTATATAATTGCAAATTATTAATTCAGTTAATAAATCTGACCAATAGAAAGCTACAGAAATCTGAATTAAATCGATAATTTTTGATAATCTCCCGTCGTTAAGTATATTACGTCAGATGCCCTTCGTTGCTACGAAAAAATACATGCAGTGACATTAATGACAATTAATGTTTTAAAAATTATAAAAGTGATGACTTTCAATCGTCAAATATTTATAAAAACTGTGTGTTTAATGGTACTTACATAAATAAATTACAATAAAATTTTGGTTTTGAACAGTTTTATTCATGAAATAATCGCAACAAATTGCACTCGACCTCTGAAATTAATATAGAATTTTTGCTCTCGTGACACTTTGACATAATTTCACTCGCCTTCGGCTCGTGAAAATTAAAACTGTCAAAGTGTCACTCGGGAAAAATTCAATAATTTCAGAGCTCTTGTGCAATTACTACTGATAATTTTTTCACTAACTATGTATTCAGTGATTGTAATAAATTATATTTATGTACAACAAAAACTAATACCTACTCAATCGAGAAAAGAGGAAAAGTGTTAAAGTGATTTTTTAATAATATTAAGTTACTCTATGGAACGATTACAATTTTGAACATCTTTAACAACAAAATAATTCGATCACAGAATATATGACCTTGATGTATTCTCTGCTTGGATCTTCCACAAATAATACACAATAAATAACTTTTTATTAAGTTCACGTCTTAAATCAATTATTTATCAAATACACTATATATCAATATTATTTAATCAACAACTCAAAATATTCCCGATGCCATGTCAAATATTTAAAATTGTCACTGTCTAACTGACAATATTCTATTCGACTGAGCGCGTTGTAAGACAAAGATAGATTTGGAAAATATTACCACAGACATTGTGTTCATTTTTTTCGAATCCTGAAAAAACCAATAAATATTTTTGAAAAATTTAAACGCAGAATGAAACAATTAATTAATACCGAGGGCCGAAAGACCTTTAGAATAAATAATAAGTTTATTTTAAATGAGATATTTGAAATTAAAAATCACACTAAATTTTCTCTTAGTTTTTCACCCCTGTAACTTATTAAAATAAACATTACAAAAGTTCTCAGGGAGTTTCGGCCCTCGCTAATAACGTTATCTTTCATTCTGCGTTTAAAATTTTCAAAAATACTTATTAGTTTTCTCAGGATTCGAAAAAAATGAATCCCCATTTGAATAGCATTGCTGCCGAAAATACGTACCCATCCTCTTAACACCTCCAAAAATCATGTAGTGCTCATTTCTCATTTTAATACATTAACTTCATCTTCTCTTTGTTTCAGTTAATGCTAAAAAATCAATTTTTGTGTTTTCAAACTCATCAATAAGTAAAAAACAAAATAATAATTGTTTCGTTTTGATTCAATTCGAGTCTCTTGCCATCCCCCGACACTTGGTGTTTCGGAATCTATCCCTTGTCAAAGAGGCTTTACAAGTAGACTGAATTCCACCATAACGAAATGAAAAATAACTGCAGATATTAAAATATTTGCAGTGGAGTGTGGTTAGACTGTCCTCTAACGGAGAATAACGAAATGAGTGAAAATAATTTTGACCACGAGTCAGTAATCTGTTAACCGAGATACAGTAGTACCAAGCGGCGCCGCTAGGAGAACACTCCAATAATGCGTCGAAGATTACTTTAATGAAACGTGGTCATTTGTACTCTTAATGTCTCACCATCAAATAATTTGATCAAACAGTTTGAGCAAACTTGACGTACTTGAGGAAGTACGTCAAAGTGACGTCACAATTGCAGTTTTTTTGAAATTCTAAAAATCTGTGCTCTCACTATCAGTCTAGTTTGATCAAATTTTTTGTATTGAGTTGTCTAACTTGTTTGTACTTTATTTAAAATTAAAATTTTTCATTATTATCCACAATGAACACTCAGGATGTGACGTCACTAACTGTCACTTTCAGTTTGCTCAAACCAGTTTGATCAAATTATTTGATGGTGGGACGACGCGGTCTTTAAACCGAGTAAGATATAACAAAAAACAAAATAATAATTGTTTCGTTTTGATTCAATTCGAGTCTCTTGCCATCCCCCGACACCTGGTGTTTCGGAATCTATCCCTTGTCAAAGAGGCTTTACAAGTAGACTGAATTGCACCATAACGAAACGAAAAATAACTGCAGATATTAAAATATTTGCAGTGGAGTGTGGTTAGACTGTCCTCTAACGGAGAATAACGAAATGAGTGAAAATAATTTCGACCACGAGTCAGTAATCTGTTAACCGAGATACAGTAGTACCAAGCGGCGCCGCAAGGAGAACACTCCAATAATGCGTCGCAGATTACTTTAATGAAACGTGGTCATTTGTACTCTTAAACCGAGTAAGGTATAACAAAAAACAAAATAATAATTGTTTCGTTTTGATTCAATTCGAGTCTCTTGCCATCCCCCGACACCTGGTGTTTCGGAATCTATCCCTTGTCAAAGAGGCTTTACAAGTAGACTGAATTGCACCATAACGAAACGAAAAATAACTGCAGATATTAAAATATTTGCAGTGGAGTGTGGTTAGACTGTCCTCTAACGGAGAATAACGAAATGAGTGAAAATAATTTCGACCACGTGGTCTGACTCGTTTTATATCTCACTCGGTTTAAAGACCGCGTCCCACCATCAAATAATTTGATCAAACTGGTTTGAGCAAACTGAAAGTGACAGTTAGTGACGTCACATCCTGAGTGTTCATTGTGGATAATAATGAAAAATTTTAATTTTAAATAAAGTACAAACAAGTTAGACAACTCAATACAAAAAATTTGATCAAACTAGACTGATAGTGAGAGCACAGATTTTTAGAATTTCAAAAAACTGCAATTGTGACGTCATTTTGACGTACTTCCTCAAGTACGTCAAGTTTGCTCAAACTGTTTGATCAAATTATTTGATGGTGAGACGCGGCCTTAAGAGTACAAATGACCACGTTTCATTAAAGTAATCTGCGATGCATTATTGGAGTGTTCTCCTAGCGGCGCCGCTTGGTACTACTGTATCTCGGTTAACAGATTACTGACTCGTGGTCGAAATTATTTTCACTCATTTCGTTGTTCTCCGTTAGAGGACAGTCTAACCACACTCCACTGCAAATATTTTAATATCTGCAGTTATTTTTCGTTTCGTTATTCAGTCTATTCTTTGACAAGGGATAGATTCGGAAACACCAGGTGTCGGGGGATGGCAAGAGACTCGAATTGAATCAAAACGAAACAATTATTATTTTGTTTTTTGTTATACCTTACTCGGTTTAAGAGTACAAATGACCACGTTTCATTAAAGTAATCTGCGACGTATTATTGGAGTGTTCTCCTAGCGGCGCCGCTTGGTACTACTGTATCTCGGTTAACAGATTACTGACTCGTGGTCGAAATTATTTTCACTCATTTCATCAATAAGTTCCTCTTCTTTACCATTTAGACTTTGTATATTCCACAATCCAATTTTCCAATACTTATTTTGTTTTTCATTTTTTGCATTGATAGTTCTTTCATTGTTTGTATCATTACGGTTTAGTTTTTGCATATTTTTGTCAAGACTCGTATCGATTTTGTTATATTCTCTCATGTCCATAATCTGTGCCACGTTCGTATCCATATCCATCCTCGAATTTGCATTAACTAGTAGTTTTTTTAACCAGTTGCTGCTACATTATCTCGGACTATTTCTATATCATTCGTACTATGATTACATCTCCATTTGGTGTCTTCAATAACGATAAAACCATAACCCATTTTTATTCTTTTGCCATTTGCCTTTTTTTGCTGCTATATGTCTAAGATTTTTCTGCATATCAATCTCTTTAAGTGTTAAATCGCATTCAATGTATACGCGGTGTTGTTTTTAACTTCTAAGATTACTTTTTGCTTTTAGTACTCTTAGTTTATCTTCAAATTTACTGAACTCAATAATGCACATATTGTCGTTGATCTTTTGTACCTTATTTAACTCTGCCATTATTCGTAGCTCTTTATTTAAAAAGTTTCCTATTTCATTCTTAAGCTGTTCCATATCAGACGTACTTATTGGCAAACCCTTCATTATTAAATTATTTTTCTTTCTTTCTGATTTATCCATTTTTTGTTTCATACTCATCATTTCCGTAATTTCATTCTCTCTATCTCCAACATTCTTTTTATCGGGAGATCGATACACTTTTCTGCTCTTACTAAAGATTTCCTCAAATTCATTACCTTTTCTTTTACCATCTTCTGATACATAAGCATCGCTGCCGCTGTCCGTCATCTTAATTTCAATTCCTCTACTATTACAAATTACTATTATAATTAATTGTTTGACTGTATTATACTCGTATTCCTATTTCTATCTGAATGTTGTTTACTTTTGTTTACAAAATAAATAAATGTTTTGCAATCCAACTACTTATTTATAGTAAGTTTTAATTAAAAGTGTTTATGCACGAAGAATTTGACACCGATTGCAACAAGGTCAAATTTATAAAACACCAATAATAATTAAAAACCACTTGATCGCAATCAAAATACTGCTGTGTCCTTTGTACACAAACAACATTCACAACACTAAATAATCCTAAGTCAATCCTAAACCAATTTACATCAAATATCTAAATGGTTTTCGTGATAAAGCCCGCTATAGAGTTGTTTATCGACGACACAACATAAACACGACCGTTCTCCACGCTTGCTACTACTCAACTCTTGTATTATCAGATGTATAGTGATAAAATTGAGAATGTGCAACATAAATTCCTTCGACATGTTGCCTTTAAACTTGGCCGGTATATGCATTATAACGATATTTTAAGGATGCTAAATATTTCTACATTAAAAAGCCGGCGAATACAGCACAATTTGATTCTATTATTGAAGCTGGTTAACTCACAAATCGACTGCCCTGATATGTTAGCCAAAATTAATTTCGCAGTTCCCAACCGCCAGACAAGACAATTGGTTTCATTTTCGGTACCAATGAGTAGGACAAATTACGCTCATTATTCATTCTTATCCCGAAGCCAAAGAATTAAAAATCAATTTCAGGAACTCGATATTTCTTATAGCTTAAATAGATTCAAGGCCGTGTTGTCAAATATCACTAGACGTCAATTATTATCAGATATATAGGTACCTAGTTTTATGTTTGCTTGATTATTATATTATTTTGTTTGTGTGAATGTAACTTCGTTTTTTTAAATGAGACACCCTGTATATTTTTACATTTTTGGATTCTCCTCGACGTCTTCTTTCTTAAAATATGAGGTTTTGTAATATTATACAGGGTAGTTTAAAAGATAATTATGGTTTTTTATAAATTTTGTAGCAAACTTCACACCCTGTAGAATTGTACTAATTTGATATCAAAAACTACATTTAGGTTTAAGTGATTTCTAATATAGTCTACTATTATTAAAAATTATTAATATAGCGAAATGTTTAATTTTAGTTTACAGGGTTGGTCGAAACTCGGAATGAGTATTTTTTGAGTTTTTTAAACGAAACACCCTGTATTTTAGTATTGTAATGAAATTATATTTTATAGTACTTTTTATTTCTTAAGCATTCCCTATACCTCACTGCTTTAATTTTTGAGTTATTCGTGATTCTTTAAGCCAAACATTAATTGCAACAAAAATTACGTGAAATTTTATTAGGTTGACCGTGAAAATATTCAATCATAAATAATTTTTCGAAAATAAATACATGTTAATCTAGAATGATCCTTAATTTATCAATATTGGATGAGATATCAAAATGACTACGTTGTTAAGATTGTTAGTGCATAAAATATTAATAAATACAAACCATTTTCTTCCTAGTTGGCTATGACTACCTAGTTGACACCAGCCTTGCTTAAACAATAGACATTAAATTATATATACTATTTTTATAGTTCTAGTTGCTTTGTTACCATTACTAATATAAATTTTTCTAAGGAGGAACTGATTAGTATGGTTTTTGTTTTAGGAGAGTGTAACAAAAATGCACTATTAGCAATAAGAATTTATCATCTGCAATTCACTTATACACGAAAACCAAGAAGAGAAACTTTTCAAAGTTTACTAGAATAAGACTAAGTTTTCAATCTAATAACACATAAAACAACATCAAAAAAATGTTACTCTACATCCTAACAGATTGAAAACAATGGGAACCTTTTCTGGTAACACCTCCGAGGCTTCTACAATATGCAAGCCATAATGGATGCTGAGACTAAGGAAGATGAGGGAATTTTACAATTTATAATTCACGTCCCATCTGCTCAGCGTGGTAAAGTTCCAACGAGAATGGTTCCCTTCGTACTCCGATCGGAGTAAACATGTAAATCAAAAATGAATAACCATTTTCAATTTCGTTGCAACACGAAACTACAGCCGCATCATTATTCCAGTTCAATCCGAGAGTGGAGCAAGCACCTCTACTGGTTTCGAAATTTATTAGTATCTCATCAGGAGGCACATATGCTGCTCTCTCTGACCCAACTAGGACAAACCCCAGCGTGCAGTCAGGGATCGCAACGAACGAAATGGCAGGGATGCCCTAGCGGCAACTACTAGCAAAGTTTTCAATCTAATACCACATAAAACAACATCAAAAAAATCTTACTCTACATCCTACCAGATTGAAAACAATTGGAACCTTCTTTGGTAACACCTCCGAAGCTTCTACAATTTGCAAGCCATAACGGATGCTGAACCTATGGAAGATGAGGGAATTTTACAATTTATAATTCACGTCCCATCTGCTCAGCGTGGTATTGTTCCAACGAGAATGGTTCTCTTCGTACTCCAATAGAAGTAAACATGTAAATTTAGATTGAAAACTTGTCTTTTACTAGCAGTTGCCGCTAGGGCATCCCTGCCATTTCGTTCGTTGCGATCCGTGACTGCACACCGGGGTTTGTCCTATTTGGGTTAGAGAGAGCAGCATATGTGCCTCCTGATGAGAGACTAATAAGTTCCGAAACCGGTAGAGGTGCTTGCTGCACTCTCTGATTGAACTGGAATAATGATGCGGCTGTAATTTCGTGTTGCAAAGAAATTGAAAATGGTTATTCATTTTTTATTTACATGTTTACTCCGATTGGAGTACGAAGGGAACCATTCTCGTTGGAACTTTACCACGCTGAGTAGATGGGACGTGAATTATAAATTGTAAAATTCCCTCATCTTCCTTAGTATCAGCATTCGTTATGGTTTGCAAATTGTAGAAGCCTCGGAGGTGTTACCAGAGAAGGTTCCCATTGTTTTCAATCTGGTAGGATGTAGAGCAACATTTTTTTGATGTTGTTTTATGTGCTATTAGATGGAAAACTTAGGTCTTTTGCTAGCAGTTGCCGCTAGCGCATCCCTGCCATTTCGTTCGTTGCGATCCGTGACTGCACGCCGGGGTTTGTCCTAGTTGGGTCAGAGAGAGCAGCATATGTGCCTCCTAATGAGAGACTAATAAGTTTCGAAACCGGTAAAGGTGCTTGCTGCACTCTCTGATTGAACTGGAATAATCATGCGGCTGTAGTTTCGTGTTGCAACGAAATTGAAAATGGTTATTCATTTTTGATTTACATGTTTACTCCGATTGGAGTACGAATGGAACCATTCTCGTTGGAACTTTACCACGCTGCGCCGATGGGACGTGAATTATAAATTGTAAAATTCCCTCATCTTCCTTAGTCTCAGCATCCGTTATGGCTTGCAAATTGTAGAAGCCTCGGAAGTGTTACCAGAGAAGGTTCCCATTGTTTTCAATCTGGTAGGATGTAGAGTAACATTTTTTTGATGTTGTTTTATGTGCTATTAGATTGAAAACTTAGTCTTTTGCTAGCAGTTGCCGCATCCTGTCATCTCTGCATCCTGGCATCCCTGCCATTTCGTTCGTTGCGATCCGTGACTGCACGCCGGGGTTTGTTCCAGTTGGGTCAGAGAGAGCAGCATATCGTCGCCGTCAGAGCCAAACCTCGTATGTACATACACATTCAATAGCACATACGAGGTTTGGCTCTGACGACGACGATATGTGCCTCCTGATGAGAGACTAATAAGTTTCGAAACCGGTAGAGGTGCACTCTCTGATTGAACTGGAATAATGATGCCGCTGTAGTTTCGTGTTGCAACGAAATTGAAAATGGTTATTCATTTTTGATTTACTAGAATAGTTTCGACGTACTAGACACTTAGATTACGAGAACGTTTATTCTAAGATACAGATTTTCAGTGACGCTAACGATTACATTTAATTCATTTTAATCATTTACAATAGTTTTTGTTCAATCAGATTTCTCGTAATCTAAATGTCCGGTCCGTTGAAATCCCTCTAGTAAATTTTAAAGTTTCTCTTTTTGGTTGTCATCTATCATGGAATTGCTGATGATAAATTCTTATTGCCAGTAGCACATTTTTGTTATACTTTCCTCGAACAAAAAAACATCTTAATCAGTTCCTCATTAGAAAAATTCATATTAGTAATGGTAGCAAAGCAACTGAAACTACAAAAGTGTTTAAGCAAAGCAAATGTTTACGCATATTTAGTGTCAAAGTCGTAGCCAACTAGATAGAATATTGTATGTTTTTATTAATATTGAATGCACCAACAATCTTAACTACGTAGGTATTTTGATAGTACCTATATCAACCAGTATTAATAAATTAAGGGTCATTCAAGATTATTATATGCTTAAAAAGGTTCAAGGCAGGTTTTGTTTATATTCGATTCAGAGTTGGACTACCATCTCCATATAGCACCTATTTCAGCATCCTTATGCATCATCAGTGAAGATTATGCAGTCACAACTCTGAAGGGAATATAAACATTCTGCCTCTTTTAAGGCAAAACATCGCGATGCAATGAACCCACCTTTTGAGACGCAAATCAGCGACATCTCTCGTATTACGAGGAAAACAACGAAAAGCCCCAGATACAAAGTTTACTACTTTTTAAACAATTAGAATAATTGAAATAAAAATATAATAAACAATATTTTAAATCTAAGACTTTTCGTTAATAAACTGCTTTCTGGCTGCATCCCATATCTCCGGATTTTACAATATATAATCACGTAGAGACGACGAAAATAGGAGAAAGCAAATAGAGGACACTTAGGCCACGCATTTACCTTCTCTTCGTCTAGGAAAAGGACCGAAAAACAGTTTCTAAATACTCAAAAACTGAGTAAAATGAAAAAGATTAAAAAGGTTCAAGGCAGGTTTTGTTTATATTCGATTCAGAGTTGGACTACCATCTCCATATAGTAACTATTTCAGCATCCTTATGCATCATCAGTGAAGATTATGCAGTCACAACTCTGAAGGGAATATAAACATTCTGCCTCTTTTAAGGCAAAACATCGCGATGCAATGAACCCACCTTTTGAGACGCAAATCAGCGGCATCTCTCGTATTACGAGGAAAACAACGAAAAGCCCCAGATACAAAGTTTACTACTTTTTAAACAATTAGAATAATTGAAATAAAAATATAATAAACAATATTTTAAATCTAAGACTTTTCGTTAATAAACTGCTTTCTGGCTGCATCCCATATCTCCGGATTTTACAATATATAATCACGTAGAGACGACGAAAATAGGAGAAAGCAAATAGAGGACACTTAGGCCACGCATTTACCTTCTCTTCGTCTAGGAAAAGGACCGAAAGACAGTTTCTAAATACTCAAAAACTGAGTAAAATGAAAAAGATTAAAAAGGTTCAAGGCAGGTTTTGTTTATATTCGATTCAGAGTTGGACTACCATCTCCATATAGCAAATATTTCAGCATCCTTATGCATCATCAGTGAAGATTATGCAGTCACAACTCTGAAGGGAATATAAACATTCTGCCTCTTTTAAGGCAAAACATCGCGATGCAATGAACCCACCTTTTGAGACGCAAATCAGCGACATCTCTCGTATTACGAGGAAAACAACGAAAAGCCCCAAATACAAAGTTTACTACTTTTTAAACAATTAGAATAATTGAAATAAAAATATAATAAACAATATTTTAAATCTAAGACTTTTCGTTAATAAACTGCTTTCTGGCTGCATCCCATATCTCCGGATTTTACAATATATAATCACGTAGAGACGACGAAAATAGGAGAAAGCAAATAGAGGACACTTAGGCCACGCATTTACCTTCTCTTCGTCTAGGAAAAGGATCGAAAGACAGTTTCTAAATACTCAAAAACTGAGTAAAATGAAAAAGATTAAAAAGGTTCAAGGCAGGTTTTGTTTATATTCGATTCAGAGTTGGACTACCATCTCCATATAGCAACTATTTCAGCATCCTTATGCATCATCAGTGAAGATTATGCAGTCACAACTCTGAAGGGAATATAAACATTCTGCCTCTTTTAAGGCAAAACATCGCGATGCAATGAACCCACCTTTTGAGACGCAAATCAGCGACATCTCTCGTATTACGAGGAAAACAACGAAAAGCCCCAGATACAAAGTTTACTACTTTTTAAACAATTAGAATAATTGAAATAAAAATATAATAAACAATATTTTAAATCTAAGACTTTTCGTTAATAAACTGCTTTCTGGCTCCATCCTATATCTCCGGATTTTACAATATATAATCACGTAGAGACGACGAAAATAGGAGAAAGCAAATAGAGGACACTTAGGCCACGCATTTACCTTCTCTTCGTCTATTATATGCTTATTTTCGAAAAATTATTTATGATTGAATATTTTCACAGCAAACCTAATAAAATTTCACGTAATTTTTGTTGCAATGAATGTTTGGCTTAAAGAATTACGAATAACTCACAAAGTAAAGCAGTTAGTTATAGGGAATGCTTAAGAAATAAAAAAGTATAATGTCATTTCAATACAATACTAAAATACAGGGTGTTCCATTTAACAAAACTCAGAAAATACTCATTCCTAGTTTCGACCAACCCTGTATACTAAAATTAAATATTTCGCTATTATAATAATTTTTGGTAATAGACTATATTAGAAATCACTTAAACATAAATGTAGTTTTTGATATCAAACTAGTACAATTCTACAGGGTGTGAAGTTTGCTACAAAATTTATAAAAAACCGTAATTATCTTTTAAACTACCCTGTATAATATTACAAAACCTCATATTTGAAGAAAGCAGACATCGAGGAGAATCCAAAAATGTAAAAATATACAGAGTGTCCCATTAAAAAAAACGAAGTTACAATCAACTTCCGGTATAACCGGAAGTAGCAAATAAATGAAAATATTTTCTCTAACAATAAAACACTGAAAACGTTTGTTTTCTATACTTCCACAAAATTTATTATAACTATGTGACTACAGCTGTTTCGGCAGAGTGCCTTTCTCAAGTGATTTAGTTTACTATTCGTTTGCCTTTTTAAAGTCTTTAACTAAACAGGTTGAGGAGTGGGGAGATGTTTGTCTCGAGTTGGTCATTCAGAATTATATCTGTATTTTTCAATTTATTAATTTCAATAGATTCTAATAAAGATAGCTTAAGGCCTTTATTTTGAATATGCAAGATTTGAAACTCTTCATTAAAAGAATGATTATGATCTAGAAGGTGAAGTGCGTATGTAGAAGTGTCTGTTTTTCTATCGTTGAAAGTCCCTTTTGTGTTCTGCTATCCGTTTGTCAAAGGCTCTGCCAATTTGACTGATGTCAGTTTTCAGACAGTCACCACAAGTTGGTTTGTAAACACCACTTTGTAGTTGCTTTCTCTTTCGGCTCTTACTGTTCTTAATATATTTGCTCAAGTTGTTGTTAGTTCTGAAAGCTGGTGTTATTCCTTTCTTTTTTATGTATCTGGCTATTTTTGTTGTTATCTTGCCAGTATAACGCCCGGTTTCATAATCAACTTAAAGTAAACATTAACTAAAGTTCACTTTAAAGTTTACATTTACCCATATGAATTGCATTGATAAAGGTACCAACTTAAAATTTAAAGTCCACTTTAACTGATTATGAAACCAGGCGTAAGTGATAGAGCAGAAGGTACTGGGATCTTTCTGTGGTGGTGGATAAACTAATTTTAGAGCTTTCCTATGGAGTTTTTGGTAATTTTGTTAATAGTTTGTTCGTTATAGCCGTTGTTTACTGCTATTTGCTCAATGATGTTCAGTTCTATCTCGAAGTTATTTTTTGAATTTCTGTCAGTGTATGTCTGACATATATATATATATATATATATATATATATATATATATATATATATATATATATATATATATATATATATATAAATATGTATCATGCTGTGGTAGGCTGCTAATTTGTGTTGTGTAGGATGGGATGATGAATTGTGTATAGTTTTCATTGTATGAACTGAAAATATTTTCATTAAATAGATCACTCTTCAAAACCCCTTCATTCCAATTTTCATGATTCTGTTGCCTTTAGTTCTCGAGATATTTCTAATAGGCCCTTTATCTGCCTCACCCTGTATAATCAGTACCCTTTTACCTTACGGTGTCGGGTTTACAATTTGTACATTACAATTGGACGGCGTTATGCATAACTCGACCAAGCGCCAAAACACAGTTTTGAGATAAATGGCTTCAAAGTTTTTCGTTTCTTAAAAATGCATTTATTAACATGTTTCCACAAAATTTTAACAGAAGAATGATCACCTATAACTCTTTTTGGTTGCAAAGTTTCAATATAATCGCACCTACCGTATTCTAGAAAAAAAAAAAATAAAATGTCGCTTGGTCTACTTATGCTTTACATATATTTTAAGAAGTTTAGCTGTTATACATTACTAGACCAACTACCATTTTTATGTCATTTGGTCTATTAATGCAAAACAAAATATTGCGATATGCAATCACTAAATAAATAAACTAGTATTTTTTTTTAATTTATATATTAAACGTGTATTGCTAGAACATAATCAATTCAATTATCATTAAATATATTTTTTGCATTTTATTGCTCTAAATTTATTTTACTATTCAATAGCGTTAATTCCAATACAGTTAAAATTATATCAATAAAAAATTGGAGTATACAACAGAGTTTTTAAACAGGGGAAAATTAAAAAAAAAACAAGAAGTTGCTATTTGTATAAAAGCGTATAAATATCTAAATACATAGCGCTAAAATTTTTTCTACATTTTTTCTTTTTCTAATTTTACATCTATCCCTTTTTTATTGCCAAGACTGTGTTGCAGAGCCGGATTTAAGGCAGTGGGGCCCCTGGGAAGAATTGGTGTGGGGGCCCTACCTCCTACCATTAAAAAAAATGTTGATCTACTTTTATAAATATAATTTTAAATAATAAAAAGTACAAGAGCTGTAACTTGTTACAGTAAAATATTAAAAATAATAGTAAGATGTATGGTTAAGGTCCAGAAACTTTTCGAGATATTTTAATTGAAAATTTCTTGATTATGTGGGACATATCTAGTTGCATTAAGACATCGTGACCAATGCTCATTGTAGAGAGATGATTCAAACACTCTTGGCCCAGCATAGACCGAAGTCGATTTTTAATTAACTTAAATTTTGAGAATGATCTCTAACCACTGCAGTTAGTTCGCATCAGAACTAAATATTAAACAAAGTGTCACCTCAACATTTGGAAAGGAATCATTCATATTTTTTCTTTTAGCAATTGGTGCATTTGAAGTTCTTGGCTTATATTTGATGAGCCGATTTCCTCTTTAAATGAATTGAAGAATCTTACAAACTGTACCATATGGACACATAAGTTCTCATCTAAATGTTTTATAAGTTAATATATTAAATAAAACTAGTAATTACTGTAATTACTTTACTGTTTATACAAGATACAAGATGGACATGATACAAGTGAAGTTAGCCGAATGTTCGTCTTCTTTTTACATAATATCTAAAACTAAACCTACATTTCAAACACCTCCACCTTAAAGATTAAGTCTTCGGGGTGGCCTAATATTACGGCCAAATTGGGAGCGATTGTAGGTGGATGTACTATCAGACATATCTATATTATGGTTGTTACTGATTGAGCAACCAGGAGTCTGATACTCATCATTTAATACATTAACAGGTGGAGTATCTACATTATCGGGTGATATTTTATTACCTGGTGATTTTAACCCCAGCTCTAGTGATTCTAAGGGATATAACTCAGGTTCGTGCAAAGTCTTGGGATCTGATTTAGTTTTTGACAATTTTAATTGTGATGTGTTACGTCTTACAATTTTGTTGTTGTCTTCCCTTCGTATCCAGTACGATCTTGGTTCTTTAGCCTTCTCTACAACAATTCCTTTAGACCATATTTTATTCTTGCTGGTTTTAATTACAACTTTGTCCCCTTTCCTGTATTCAAATGGTTTCCTGCGGCAGATTTTATCATAATTTGATTTAACTTTCTGCTTTTGCTTACACAACAATTCGTAGATACCCTTTTGTATTTTAGGTTCTAAGTTTGCCTTGGTGGTTGGTATTTGAGATTTTAAATTTCGACACTGGAGGATTTGTGCTGGTGATGCATTTAAATTTATTACAGGAGAGTTGTTATATTCCATAAGTAATTCTCTGAAATCATTATTTTCTTCTAAACTTTTCCTCAAAATCTGTTTTGATATGCTCACAGCTTTCTCAGCTAACCCATTGCTTTGGTGGTAGTAAGGTGAACAAGTTTGCACTGTAATATCCTTTTCTCTGTAGTATTTGTTGCATTCATTGGAGATAAAGGGTATATTGTCTGCTATTATGTGTTGTGGGTATCCAAATCTAATAAAAATGTCTTGGAATGCATTAATAATAGTTTTTGAAGTTTTATCTTTTATTAATATAAGTTCAATCCAGTGTGAGAAATGATCAATAACTACTAAATAACTTTTCCCAGCGAATTCTAAAATATCAGTTCCAATTTTGTTAAATCTAAGTGTAGGAACTGAGTGTGGTAGGAGAGGTTCTTTGTAATTGGCCGGCATATATTTTTCACAAATTCGACATGATTTGATAAACGAAACTATATCATTTGTTAGATTAGGCCAATAAAATAATTTCCTTGTTCGATTGATAGATTTACTGATACCTATATGACCTTTGTGTAATAATTTAATCATATCTAGTTTTAAACTTTGCGGAACTATTATTTTATTATCCAGAAAAACAATACCTGCCTCAACGTATATGCTGTTTCTAAGTGGATAGTATGGTCTACAGTCTTTATGTATTTGGTTCTCCTTGGGCCAACCCTTATAATAATAATCATGGATTTTCATTAGAGTCTTATCCTTGTTGGTTTCAATGCGAAATGCATCCCTCTTTTCGACACTCATTGGTAGGTGGGTTGTTACAGAGTGTACCATCTCAAACATTTCTGGATCAACGCTTTCTGTATTTTTTAAACTTGCTCGTGAAAGCATGTCTGCGAAGTGTATATTCTTCCCAGGTACATAGTATACATTTAATATATATATAGTCTTTTGAGTCCCTTTTACTTTTCAGTGTCGGGACTGGCACATCCTTTCACGTGTGTACAAATGTTGACCATTGTTTCTTATTGTATGCTAATCGGCTTGCTTCTGCTATTGTTTTCCCCTTCCTTTGGATGATGTTAGCGACTACTGTATCCCAATCTTCTCTAGGTCTTCCTCTACTTCTTTTCTTTTGTATCCTGGCTTCCCATATTTTCTTCACCGGTATGTTGTCTTTCATTCTTTTCATGTGTCCCCACCAACTTAGTTGTTTTTCTTCAATATACTCAAGTACAGATTTCGTCTTAAGATCTGTGCGTATATCTGTGCTTCTTATTCTGTCTCTCATTGTCACTCCTCTAACTCTTCGTAAATACTTCATTTCTAGGGCTTGTATCTTGCTTTTTAGTTTTCTAGTTAGTATCCATGATTCACAGCCGTATGTAAGCACTGGTCTATATATGGTGTTAAATACAGTTAGTTTGGTTTTTCTTGTGATTTCCTTTTTGTTTAAGAAGCTATTTTTTATTGCATGAAATAGTTTTGATGTTTTACTTATCCTCTCTTCAACATCTTTGTCCTGCCTTCCATTATTTTCGATTGTAACGCCCAAGTATTGGAAATGGTTTACTTGTTCTATTGCCTCCTCATTAATTTGCATATTTATTACGACTGGTTCTTGCGATATTACCATGGTCTTCGTCTTATGTGTATTTATCCTCATACCCTGTTTACATAATGCGTGATTCCATGCTTGCAGATTATTTTGCAGGTCTTCTTCTTTTTCTGAGATAACTACTACATCATCTGCGAATGCACATTCCGAAATGGTTACGCTATGGAGATTCCCGTACCCTACATGCAATTTCTTTAGTTGTGGTGTGCACTCTATCATGATTTCGTCCATAAAGATGTTGAAGAGGGTTGGGCTCATGACCCCTCCTTGCCTTAGTCCTTCAGTTGTTTCGAATTCTGTTGATTTCATGTTTTTATGTATTATGTAGTTTCTATTTCTCTTATAAAGACTTTTGATGATTTCAACTAGTTTATCGTCAACCCCTCTTCTTATCAAACTGTCCCACACAGTTTGTCGTTTCACCCTATCGAATGCCTTTTCCAGGTCTATGAAGGCCATATATGCTTTCTTTTTAGACAGTAACGTTTTTTCAATTATTTGTTTTACCGTGAAAATATGGTCTTGTACTCCTCGTCCCTTTCTAAAGCCGCTCTGTGCTTCATTTAAAGTAGTTTCTGTAATGTTTCTCAGCTTTTTTTCTAGTACTGTTTCATAGACTTTGAGAGAAGAACATAACAGTGTAATTCCTCGATAGTTGTTACAATCTTTGTGGTCTCCTTTCTTATATATCGGTACTATTACTCCTATCTCCCAGTCCTTCGGTATTGTTTCTTTTTTGCTTGCTTCTTTGAATATTTCAGCTAATTGTTTTACGCCTTTCATTCCCATGTACTTCAGCATTTCCGGTGGTATATGGTCGTGTCCAGGTGCCTTTCCGTTTTTAAGTTTGCCTATTGCTTCTATTGTATCTTCGATTGTTATCTCGATGCTTGTTCTCTGTTCTTCACTACCTGTCGCGTTACTGTTTTCTTTATTCCTATCCTCTTTTGTGGTAGTTAATAATTCTTGGAAGTGTTGTCGCCATCTTTCAATAATTTCTTTTTCTTCTGTGATTATTTTTCCTTCTTTGTTTTTAATTCTCATATCCTTACTAGGTTTGTCTGTTCTCAGAGATTTTAATGTTCTATAAAAAAGTTTTTGATTTTCTTCGCTATTGTGTTCCAGCTGTTGTCCAAATTGATGCCAACTCTTTTCCTTTTCTGTTTTTATCATATCTCTTACTGCAGTTCTTGCCTCTTTGTATTTGTTGTAATTGTTTACTGTTTTGTTTGCTAAATAATTATTCCAAAGTTTTTTCTTAGTTTTCACTTGTTGTTTTATTTCGGCATTCCACCAGTTTGTTTGTTTCACCTTGTCATTCCTTTTACTAATGCCACATACTTTTTTCGCCGCTTCCAGTAATATATTTTTAAATGATTGCCATTTTTGTTCTAGGTTGTTACTATCATTTGCATTTTCCAGAGCTGCTATTTCTAAATCAACCATTTCTTTGTATCTTAGGGCAATCTCTTTGTTTCTGAGCTTGTAAGTTCTGATTGATTCGTATTCAATTTTTCTTTTGTTTTCTTTTGTATGTTCCTGGGGTTTTTTGTTTTTATTCTTTATTCTAGCTTCCAGCAAATAATGGTCACTACTTATTTCTGGTCCTCTTCTGACTCTAACGTCTTGAATTACCTTTCGATTGTCGCGTTCTACTAGTATGTAATCAATTATTGACTTTTCTGATTCTCTTGGTCCTTGCCTAGTAAATTTATGTATGTCTTTGTGTTGGTAGTGTGTGTTTGTTACTATTAAATTATTTAGTACGCAGAATTCTATTAACCGTTTTCCATTATCATTTCTCACTTCTTCACCGTACCTTCCAATTACATCCGTTACTGTCTCATCTTTGATTCCTACTCTTCCGTTGAAGTCTCCAATGACGTAAATCCGCCCTTTACTGTTTTCTATTGCTATATTTAGGTCTGTCCAGAATTTTTCTTTGATTTCTTTTTTCTCATTTTCATCGGGTCCATATGCCGTAATTATTGTCTGTGGCTCTCCCTGGTCATCTTTCATCTCAAGAGCGACTATTCTTTCTGACCAGCCTTTCCAGTCCTGTATATTTATTACTTTTTCTTTTTTAATTATAGTACCTACTCCTGCAGCTGCTCTCTTTTCCGGTGGAACCCCGCTATATATAAGCAAATGACCGCCTTCTAGGTATATTTCACCAATTCCTTTCTTTTTTGTTTCTGTAATACCTAATATTTCTATTTTGTTTTTATCGAACTCGTAGCTCAATTCTGTTTCTTTACCATTTAGTCCTCTGATATTCCACGTTGCTAGTCTCCAAATATTTTTCTTATCCTGTTTGCCATTGTCATTACCTATTTCTTGCCTTGTCGTTTCCTTATGGTCCTTGCACTTGCTTTTCCTTGCAGTTAATTTGTCCAGTTTTTTGTATTGGCATTATCCCTTTCCAATTCGCTGCTTTTTGTATTCCAAGTCCATTTCTGCCCATTGATTATAAGTTTTTGGTATCCAATTTTTACAGTTTTCCTTTCTTCTATTTTTTGTTTTGCAATTTCCTTCAGTTTTTGTTGAATTTTTCTTTCGTTTTGGGTCAAGTCGTTATTTATAAATACTTGATTATATTTCCCCCTAGTTAATTTAGCTTTGTTTTTCATTATCTCCAATTTTTGTGCAAAATTCTCTACTTTAATCAGGTATGTCTTCTCCTTTATTTCCTTTATTTTTGGGACAGAAATTTTTATCTTTAACTGGTTTTCGAAAAAATGTTTTACATTATCTTCCATTTCCTTTTCTGTAGCATTTGGAATTTCCAGACCGCTTATAATAATATTGTTCTTTCTGTCTTTCTTATCAGCTATTTCTAGCCTTTCTTCTATTTCTTCAATCTTAATCATTTTAACTCGCAATTCTTTCATTTCCTGTTTTATCTTCAAATTTTCCTCCTTTAGCTGTTTTATTTCTTCTCTGTATATTTTATTCATTTCTTTTACCTCGTTAATCAGTTCCTTCGTATCTTTCATAATTTCAGCTGTAGTCTCGTTTATTAATTCCTTGATAATTTCCTTAAATTGCATAATTTCTTCATTAGTCATGTTCATCCTGATTTATTTGCCCTTATCTCAGCACGCCACTGCTGTAATGTGTGCTGTCTATATGTCTAGCGTAAGATAACGTCCACAGAGGTTCGCTCTTCAGAGGTTCGTTACCTATCCAGACACTTTTGGTAAAACTGGTTGCCTATCAACCTAATTTGTGTTTCAAGTCTTTTTAGTAATTATTTGGTAATTATTATATTAATAAGTTATTCTCTAGGCTATTCTCACCTGCAATTCACTTCTTGGGTATTTAATTCGCCAATGATCACTAGTACGTATACATTTAATAAATATTTTAATAGTTTTATTCTAAGTCTTTGTAACCTGACAGACCCTATATTATGAATGGGTTTCTTCATTATAGATATAATGGGTTTATGGTCAGTTTGAACATCTACATTGAATTTATAAATAAAATCATGAAATTTCTGAGTTCCGTAATATATAGCTAAAAATTCTTTTTCGGTTTGACTATAATTGACTTCATGATTGTTCATAGTTCGAGAACTGCATGCAACTAATTTTAGAATTTTGTCATATTCCTGAAACATGCAACAACCTAGCCCATCCTTAGATGCATCGCATTGTAACACTATTTTCTTCTCTGGGTCAAATGGGGTGAGACCTGGAGATTTGCTAATTATATGTTTTAGTTTGTCAAACGCTTCTTGGTGTTTGGGTAGCCACTGAAATTCACAGTTTGCTTTTAGTAGTTCACCTAAAGGGTTCATATACTCTGACATATTTTTTATGTAACGCCTTACATAGTTGAAAGACCCTAATACTCTTTGTAATTCAACTTTATTTGTAGGGGTAGGTAATCTGCATAGTGATTCAACTCTATTCGGGTCAATTTCCATGCCGTTTGCCGAAAACATCTGTCCCATAAATTTAACCTGACTTTGACAGTATTGAATTTTGTTTCTATTAAATTTAGCATTAAATTTTTTTGCTCGTTTTATTACCTCTGTTAAGGCTATATCGTGTTCCTCTCTGGTGGAACCAGAGATTATCATATCGTCATGACAAATTTGTACATTTTTTATACCTTTAAAAATTTTTTCTACTTGATCCTCGAAGATATCTTGGGCATTGGATAATCCATAAGGTAGTACTTTGAATCTGTAAATACCAAATGGGGTTGCAAAACAACACTTCCATGAGGATTCTTCAGTGAATACTATGTGATGATAACCCTCTGCCAAATCCATCACAGTAAATATAGTCTGGCCTTTTAAATTTGCACATATTTCTTCAATATTTGGTACTAACCTGGGTTTTCGAATAATTTGATTGTTTAGGTCGGCTGGGTCTAGACAAAGCCTAATTTTACCATCGGGTTTTTCTACGATAACAGTTCTATTAATACTCGCTGCTAGATCATTTCTCTCTATGAGCCTTTGTAGTTCATTCTTTAAGGGGTCTCGAATAGCCAAAGAATCCTTGTAGGGGGGTGACTAACAGCTTCAAAACGTTCAATGGTGGTGATTGTGTGTTCGCCAGGGAACCTTCCAAACCCACTAAAAATTTCATGATTTTCCTTAATAAATTTATCTTTGTCACTTAAAATTATCTTAGCACAATTAACCCTTTTAATTAAATTTAATTTTGTACATGTTTGCCCACTTAACAGAACCTGACTTGCACCCTTCGTTATAACAAAATCTTCATAAATTTCTAAATTTTTATACTTACAATACAAATTACATATACCAATTGGTTTTACATGTGAGCCCTCAAACCCTTTTAATACAAACTCAGTAGGTCTAACCTTAAATTGCTTGTTAATAGATTTAAAAATCTTATCTGGGATTATGTTTACATCTGCCCCTGTATCTAACCTAACTTTGATTTTTTTGTTTTCTATGAACATAGTTTCCTCCCATACATTTTTTTGACTTTTAGAATTACTAGAGTTAACATTTCCTACAAAATAATCACTTACACTGCTATTGTCTTCATCCTCATCTTCAACATTTCTTATATTTCTTACCTTACATGCGACAGCAAAGTGGTTTTGTAGTCCACACCTTTTACATTTTTTGCCAAATGCTGGACACTCTCTGACTCCATGGGTGGTCTGACATCTCTTACATTTAAACTCATTTTTCTTTTGCTTGTGGTCACGGTCACACTTCGGTTTATAATTTTGGGATTCCTTTGTTGACCAATTTTGATTATTATGTCCATATTTGTTGACAAAATTTACCTGGGTTAAGTCCTCTTGGAATATTAGACTCTGTGATTTACTTTGTTCACTTGTAGGACAGAAAGTTACAGCTTTATCAAGTGTCAGTTGGTCTATTCGCAGTAGTGCTTCTCTTGTTACAGGATCGTTGATACTCATTACTATTTTGTCACGTAATGCTTTGTCCTCGTTGGATTCATTCTTGTCGATAATATTGTAGTTTGTAGTTGCAACTCTTGATTAAATGTCTGCACTCAGTCAAGAAGTGTTCGAATGTTTCCCCTTCTTGTTGTGCTCTTTTCAGAAATTTATATCTTTCGAAGCACTCGTTTATGCGTGGATTTACATACTTTTCAATAAGACTGCGTACATAGTTGTATTTACTTTTACTAGCTTCTGTGTCAGGAACATCGAAAGTCGTCATGATTCTTGCTGAATTGGTTCCAATAATATTTCTTAAAATTGATAGTTTGACATCATCTGCGGCCTCATTTTGGCCCGTAGCCACCAAATAATCGTCAAAACTTACTTTCCAGAACTTCCATTCTGAAGCCGCATTCGGTCCTTGTAGATCGAAATCTGGTGGCACCTTCACGCCCATTGCCATATTCATACTTAATTTTTGTATTAGCTGTTGGGTATTTTAATTGTATCTTTATTTCCTTGACTGCGTCATGTTTTATAAGTTAATAGGGAGTTTTTGTTGCTACGTAACGTACGCATCTCCGTATACGTAAAGCAAGTAACGTGTCGTAGAGGATGAATGTTAAAATAGGTAGTTTTTGTAACTGCCTTAACGTAACGTAAAGCAAATCGTAAAGTCATTTTTAAATTCCGTTGACATTTAAAAAAATAAAACAATGTTCACACAATATACAATTAATATACAAATGTAAAAAAAGATAAATGAATGATGAAATTGTATGGTTTTAATTGCTTCTATTTAAATATAAAAATATTATTTTTCCTTAGGTTAAATTTTTTTTATTTTTGTTTATACCTACTTTTTAGTTGTAAATTATTGTATACCTACATCAGAATTCCAGTAGGTATAATGTAAATAGTGTGGTAATATTTATTTGAAAATTTTACTGAAACTAGGTCATTTGTTTATCTAGTTATTCATTGTGGTGATCACTGTATTTCTTAAATTAATACAAGATTTGTTTATTTTGCTTTATTAATAGACAACTTAAAAACAATAAAATTTTAAATCTATTATGAAGTTCCAATTTCCAATTACAAACACAGAATAATTTTACTCAAATAGAGTAAACCAATAACCAATATAACCTTAAAATGTTTATAAACGGGTAGTACGCTGATGAAATGTTCATTTGGTAGGTAATCGGGCAAGATCCTCGTGTGCATTCGGTGACTTTCGGCTCGATAGGGATGCGTATGAACCTAACGTACCAGCCCGTAACCTTAGGTAATACGTATCGCGATACGGGAGTTCAACCATTAATGCGCAAGCGTATATGTCAAAAAGATGCGTTACGTTTACGTATTTGTGTGCACAAAAACTCCCTAATATATTAAATAAAACTAGTAATTACTTTACTGTTTATACAAGATACAAGATGGACATGATACAAGTGAAGTTAGCCGAATGTTCGTCTTCTTTTTACATAATATCTAAAACTAAACCTACATTTCAAACACTAAATCATTGCTATAAATGTTGGTAAGCTTTAGTGAGTGAGTTTCAATTTCACTGAGAGTTAAAACCCAAAATTGGAATGAATGGATTCATGTGCAGGAAGCCTCTGACTTAAAGAGGTAATGAAGTGATCTATAATAGCGATAAAATTTTGAGTTCTCTAAACTTCTCTGATGTTCGCATATCTTTCGAAATGGTCACGTATTGACTGTATAATTTATTTAAGTGATCTAAGTGCTGCCACTCCTGAATTAAGGTCAATATTTGGATCTTGAAGAATACGACTTGTGCTGTTTGTCCTCGCTAATATCCTCTCTGTTTCCAGTAAACACATTCGATTATAGATACAAACCATTTGCAATGCTACGGGTTTTAAATTGTTGCTCATAGTCTTCCGAAATTTTGGATAATGCTCCTTTAATCTGATTATGACCTTTAACTAGTTCTTTTGCGCCATTACCTCCAAGCCCATCTAGTAGTATTTGCTCTTTTTTAGGAACAATAATATTTTTGCCACGCTCTGCGTTGCTGTCGCTTAAAGACGCAGCTTTTAAACATTCTGTTAAGTTGTATCTATATGTAGAGGAACTGAAAAATACATATAGCTAAGAAATTAAAGAATGCTTTGCTAGGTATGCTATTGCATGATAAGACTTAAAGACGCAGCTTTTAAACATTCTGTTAAGTTGTATCATTGATTATAGACACGGATAGATACCCAACGCTGTACAACAAAACCGTGCCAAATTTTCTCCCCTCAAAACAGTATAGCCATCTATATTTGAGAATGATGATTACGCGGCAGTCGAAAGAAATCCAACATAAAAGGTTTCTTCATTTTCAGTGCCTCCCCTACATTCTCAACGTAAATACGGTTTCCCCACTCTAGATAAGCTTGGAAGATCTTCGAATTCTTCGGGTCACCCGCGGGGGGCCGGCGGGTGTGCTGTGTTCGGGTCTGTTTAGTGTCCGCTAAAAGCAGCAGACAGATAGTTTTAGCAAAGAATACTAACACACCCACGTTTTAGCTTACCGTTGCTGTTAGTAACCTCTTGTTCCGGTATCTTAGTAATTCCTCGTTGTTTTGATATTATGTATTCTTAAAATAACACATTTTACAGAACGTGTTTAAGAGTAGGTATCACAAATTCAATGCCTATAATAATTACCTACTATATTTCTTTATTCTGGAATTACATTTTAATAAGCGTGTAATAAAAAAATTCCATAACATCTACTTTTTTCGATATTCAAATTAACCCAATATAATATAATATCTAAAAATTATTACTTCACAAGAAATACTAGTGGCACGTTATACAGTAGATAACTATGTAGTTTCTATACTTTTTTTTATTTAACATCGCACAAAATTGCATAATAAATTAAGTAAAATTAAATAAAATACGAATTATAAATATTGCCAAATAGTATATTGTACAAGTGAGAAAAAAGAAATATTTCTCACGAGCGCACAAGTTTTTTGTTGGCACGAGCCGACGCACGTTCAAGCGAGGGAGAAATATGTCACTTTCTCATGTGTTGTACACTGTACTTTTTCTATGGATGCGGTTTTGTCAAGAGTTCAAACTTCAAAATTAAATAATTTAGGTGCTTTTAGGTATTATATGCTTAAATTGAAATAAAATACGTATACATGTAGGTATTTAATTTTCTTAATAAACTGCTCGTCAAAAGTTAGGGATATAGAAAATTCTGCTGAATTTTTATAGTAGATTTTTTCGTGAACAGATTAACGGATTCCGGTAATTTTTTTTTATTATTTTAGACTTTTCTTTAGTATTTACACAGTTATGCAAAGGTTTACTCAAACTTTTTTTTGTACTTATACCGGGTGGAAGAAATGTTTTTCTTATTTTAAATTTGAGGCGCCCTGTAGGGAGGACGAGGTACAAATGGGAGTATATATCGAAATCGTATTGTAGTCTTATGTTTTGTGAACATTTTTTTTTTAATTTGGGTAACTCGACGAAAGAATAACAACCAGCTAATTTGAATTTACCGGAAAAATCGGAAAACTCTGGAAAATTGACTTTTTTATTCAACATTCATTTACAATGTTAACACTAATATATTTTGATAAATATTTTCATAAAATATTATAAATTTGTAAATAAATATTAAAATATAATTATAGTATATATCTATTTATACAGGGTGAGTCATGAGGAACTGTACATACTCCTACCTCGTATAGAGGCTCCTATGGGGAATAACAAATGACCATTAAAAAGTGTCTGATCATATTGTTTAATAATAATATACAGGGCGAGTTTCACACTTTGACAGAAATTTGTATTCGTCATAATTGTTGAACGGTCAAATCGATGTGTCTCGTATTTTGGTCAATCGTTACACTATTACCACCTAATCAACTGATTTATTCAAACTAGAAAAAATCAGGTCCGACTTCAAAAAAATTAGTTCGTTTTGGTCTTAGAAAAAATTTCACCCTGTATACGCTTTTTGAAAACTATAATATGAATTTTACAAATTAGACAAATAAGCAATTAAAATGACATATTTATTTTTTCCCCACACGATTACTTAATTTTTTATAAAAAAAATCAAATTTGACTATGAATTAAAGCTCGGTACAATTGATTTATTTCAAGAAATTATGGATAATGTGGATGAAATTAATGAACCTGTACAAAAACTGTGTAGAATTAACGAAGATGAATAATTATAATCTATACAAATTTTTTGTTTAATTTGAGAACGTTTTTGTTTTCAATTACAGTAGAGCGTCGATTATCCGAACTAATTGGGGGACATAGGTGTTCGGAAAACCGATTTGTTCGGATAATCGAACTACAATATATTGATACATATTTATAGTCATACATATTTATCCACAAGTGAATAAAAGCCATATTTATATACCTACATATTTATTTATATTTTGATAATGACAACTAGCAACTAAACAAAAAGTGCAGTCTTTGCAACAACATAATTATTTTTGGATACAATATTGAAGAAAATTGAAGATATTTTAAGCGTCAATTACTAACGCTTGCTCGGTATTCGAGTGCGGGACGCGGGAGTCGATAGTTCGAATAAGCGGTCGTTCGGTTGATCGACGTTCGGATAATCGACGCTCTACTGTAATTTTTAAATCTAAAAATGTACGATTAAGTAATTATAAATTTTGTTACAATAAACATCTGTTTAAATATGCTGAATAGTCTATTATGAAGATCCAAGAAAAAAATTGTCACCGATTCTTAGATTTGTAAATATATATTTTTTTCTAAATCTTTACATTTTTCTAAAAATTGAAATAAATCAAAATACCCTGTACTTAGGTATAGTCTAGCTTCTTTTTTAAGGGTAATTTAAAAATTTCATCAGGTGTAGGGTGTTCCATAAAAACAATATCTTTGATATACCACTCTTTTTTGAAGCACCCTGTATAATTCACATTATTTTTAGATTGCAGTGTTAATGGCCCGGTATATTTCTATGAAGAATTTTTTTTAAATCAAGTCGTTTTCCATACAGACACCGAGGCGAATAAAATGAACCAACCTGTATATAAATAGATATATAATATAATTTTATTTTAATATTCATTCACAAATTTATAATATTTTATGACAATATTTCTGAAATTCTATGTGTTAACGTTGTAAATGCATGTTGAATAAAAAAGTGCATTTTCCAGATTTTTCTGATTTTTCCGGAAAATGAAAATTAGCTAGTTGCTATTTTTTCGTCGAGTTACTCCAATTAAAAAAATGAAGGCTCTACATTCTCTGGAAGCTGAGATATTATAAAATTTTTCAAGCGCTTCAAATTGAACTTTCTATAGCAAAATCTCGACGCGCTAAACTGGACTCCGATAATCTTCCCCATTACACGGTCCCAGCTTCACTTTAAAGGGTTATTCCTCGTTTTAAATAGAAGATATTCCGTACTTCAATTGAAATATAAAACAAACATATTTATTACATATCATTCTGTAAAAAATTTCAACTATGTATTTATAAACAATAAAAATGTGATTTTTCAAAAAAAAGTATAACTTGACTATTATTGGTCCTAGAAAGTTGCTTTTTTCTTTTTTAATGTGTGTTTTTTTACCAGATTTTTGATACAATCAATTATAATTATTTATCAGAAAAAATGACAAAGATATTCTAATTGTTTAGATATAAGGAAAAAACTCACCATTTTTTAGCGACTTGCTTAACATTAAAAAAACAAATATATTATTTTTCTTAACTTTCTTAGTACTTTGGGTTTTTAAGAACTCAATGCACTTTGCCAAACAGCTCTCAAAATATTCCTAGTAGTCCGTTCTTTAACGGTAAAATATTGCAAAACCTCTAAATTTTAAAGAACCGCTTGGATTGACATGAAAGGGCCTAGCCGGGTAAGATGGTGAAAAGTGCCCCCAACCCAATCTAAATTCCATATAGGCCACTTTTTAGCACATATAGAGGAACTCACTTTCTGAAATTTTTAGCCCCCTAGGTGGTCACATGACCCCCCTAGAGCCTAATTAGGCTTTTTATGTTTTTATTTTTTATCTCAGCCGCATTAAGAGCTAGCCAAAAACTTTATTTAAAAAAGTTGTAAGTTTTAAAAAGATCTATATGAAAAAATTTTTTTTTATTTTTTTGGCGGGAAATTCGAATTTTTAGAACAATTTTAAACTTTTAAATAAATCTGAAAAAAAAACTAAGACACTCGTTTTTACGAAAATTAATTATAATGTGTATTTTTGCACAATCTTTCACCCTGAATTTTTTCAGATTTTTAAAATTGGTGAAACGTACCTTTAAAAATAAAAAACCGCATTTTTTCGGTTTTTTTTTCGTTTTTTTGATACAATTTTATACATATTTTTCAAAAAATTTAACACCGTCACTAGAATAGGTAAAAAACTGAAAAATAATTGGGATTTGCTTCATAAAAATTTTTTGTAACGCCATCCATTTTCAAGATACAGGGCGTTGAAGAAAACAAAATTTTACATATTTTTTACGATTTTGCCGAAACTACTGGCAACATTGTAATAAAACTTGGCGGGTTTTAAGAGGTAGTTATTGTGCATGTTTTGACATACAACTAAGGATTTAATATTCATCATTGGCGCGCATAGAGGTAATGGTCTGAACTTTTCAAAGAAAAAAAGATAGTACGCCACTGACATATTTCAAATTAACAATCATTTTTGAATTCCTCGTTCAATTTGCAATAAAAAATCGAGCTTCTCATTTTTTCATACGACGCGTTGTTT
The DNA here is from genome assembly GCF_917563875.1 of Diabrotica virgifera virgifera. Taxonomy (NCBI): domain Eukaryota; kingdom Metazoa; phylum Arthropoda; class Insecta; order Coleoptera; family Chrysomelidae; genus Diabrotica; species Diabrotica virgifera. The sequence continues at coordinate 111,628,829 of NC_065450.1, forward strand.
TGCTGCAAAAAATAAAATATCTTAACGCTTCCAAAGTATTCGAATTAATTTTGATAATGGATGTATGAGTTTATTATGTATGTAGATGTAGAATATTGTAGAAACTACTAAAGGTTCGAATACTTTGTAAGGGTTAAGATCTTTTATTTTTTGAATAAAAATGGCGCGTCGTATAAAAAAATAAGAAGATACATTTTTTGTCACAAATTGAACGAGAAATTAAAAAACGATTGTTAATTTTAAATATGTCAGTGGCGTACTATCTTTATTCTTTAAAAAGTTCAGACCATTACCCCTATGCGAGCCAATGATGAATATCAAATCATTAATTATGTCAAAATATGCACAATAACCAGCTCTTAAATCCCGCCAAGTTTTATTACAATGTTGCCAGTAGTTTCAGCAAAATCGTAAAAAATGTGTAAAATTTTGTTTTCTTCAACGCCCTGTATTTTGAAAATGGATGGCTTTACAAAAAATTTTTATTAAGCAAACCCCAATTATTTTTCAGTTTTTTACCTATTCTAGTAACAGTGTTACCTTTTTTGAAAAATGTGTATAAATTGTTTCAAAATACGAAAAAAAAAACTGAAAAAATGCGGTTTTTTATTTTTAAAGGTACGTTTCACCAATTTTAAAAATCTGAAAAAATTCAGGGTGAAAGATTGTGCAAAAATACATATTATAATTAATTTTCGTAAAAACGAGTGTCTTAGTTTTTTTTTCAGAGTCATTTAAAAGTTTAAAATTGTTCTAAAAATTCGAATTTCCCGCCAAAAAATTAAAAAAAAAATTTTTCTTATAGATCTTTTTGGAACTTACAACTTTTTTTAATAAAGTTTTTGGCTAGCTCTTGATGCGCCTGAGATAAAAAATAAAAACATAAAAAGCCTAATTAGGCTCTAGGGGGGTCACGTGACCACCTAGGGGGCTAAAAGTTTCAGAAAGTGAGTTCCTCTATATGTGCTAAAAATTGGCCTATATGGAATTTAAATCGAGCTGGGGGCACTTTTCACCATCTTACCCGGCTAGGCCCTTTGGCATACACATAGCTAACAAGTCAAAGAAAAACAGTGATATTGTGCCGATGTGTGCTTTTGCGCTGGGGGTGGTTTCCACCCCCTTTTGGGGGTGAAAAAATATTCGTCCAAAATAAGTCAGGAAATGGATAAACTGACTAATTTTAAGTAACTTTTGTTCTATAGAGTTTTTTCACTAAGTCAATACTTTGCGAGTTATTTGCCAGTGAATATGTTCATTTTTTCAACAAAATAACCACTCTTTTAGACGGTTTTTGGCAAATAACTCAAATAGTAAGTATTTTGTGGAAAAATCATTCGTAGCAAAAATATAGCCTGTAAGAAATTTAAAGAAATGGTGTATATGTCACGTCTCTTTACCTAGTAGAAGCAGAGTTATAGCTAATGAAAAATAGGTTCATATTCGTCAAATTCCAAATGGAATACTTTAACATGAAATATCCAAAAATGAATCACATTTCGGGGAAAACTCATTACAACTTATTTAAAGTGTTTAAAAAAAGCTTAATAAAGAAAGCAATGCTTACTTTTTTGTTTTTCGAGATTTTTGGTATCTCTAACCATTTTTAAGTTATTTTGAAAACAAAACCTATTTTTCAAAATAAAATTTTGAAAAATTTTACTTTGAAACTAAATTTTTTCAAAATTAAGCACTTTGAATTGATGAAATTTACAGATCATATAAACACAACATAAGTAAAATAATTTGTGGGGCGGTAAAGATTAATTTCATTTAAGTTGCTAATTAGGAGGTGGTCTTCCCGAATTTTTTTGCCAAAACAAAAGGGACCAACTTTATTTTGAGCGCAACTTGCTTAAATTTAATGCTAGAAACTTTTTGTAAAAACAGAAATAAAGCTTTTTTTAAAGACTTTAGAAGAGTTAAAATGGGTTTTCCCAAAAAGTGCTTAATTTTTTGGGTATTTCTCGTCGAAATATTCTATTTGAAATTTGGTGAATATGAATCTATTTTTCATTGGCTATAACTCTGGTTCTACGAAATCCAGAGACCTAAGTCATACACCATTATTTTTTTACTTTTTTTATAAGCTATATTTTTGCTGAGATCGTTTTTTTTTGAGTTATTTGCGAAAAACCGTCTAAAAATGTGATTATTTTGTTGAAAAATGAACATATTCACTCGCAAATAACTACAAAAGTGTTGACTTGGCGAAAAAGCTCTATAGAACAAAAGTCACTTAAAATTAGTGAGTTTACCCATTTCCGGACTTATTTTGGACATATAGGTGAAGTCACCCCAGGGCAAAAGCACACATCGGCACAATATCACTTTTTTTCTTTGACATGTAAGCTATACTTATGCCAAATTTCATGTCAATCCAAGCGGTTCTTTAAAATTTAGAGCAAAAACCGTGAAAGAATGTACTATAGAGCAACAATGACTGTTTAAACATTCCATGAACATTTAACATAACTCGTAAACTAACAAATAGATCTTCTTAAAATTTTGTACACTAATAAAGGCACTTAATTTCCTCGTGATCAAGGTACAATAAGTTCCTTACGGCCGTTTTGTTAAAAGTTATTAACAGTTACAAAATAATGCAAAAAAACGTGGCTTTTTGCAATTATCTCGGTTAATTCTTTATGGATTTTAACTTATAAAAATTTAAATCAATCAAATCAAACTTTTGCTTAAATATGATACTAAAAATGCTATAGACAAAAAACCATATTTTCTGACTTTGGCCTTTTTTTATAAAAAAAAGAAGTCGATTTACGAGTACCTCTGTATGTATTTTTAATTAACTATATCCATCCTACCATTTAGCACCTTCAAATACAGTCGAACACGCTTATTAAAATACCTCTTAAAGGAATATCCCGGTTTAAGGAATAGCATAGGCGTAACCTGGGGTGTTTTGGGGGTTATAACCCCCCCCCCATTGGGATGTACTTTGAGCTCTATACGCTTAACACCATAGCCATCAGAGACCTTCCATTAGTTGTAACCCCCCCCCCCCTTTCAGGTAGTTGTAACCCCTTCCCCCTTAGGATCATCCTGGTTACGCCTATGAGGAATAGAAATTTGAGGTCGAGGTCCCGAAACATTTATAGTAGCAACCAATCATCGGTTATTAGAATATCCCGGCTATAGGAATACTTTTGGTTGGCAAAAGGCTATTCCAATAAGCGGGTTCGACTGTACCTGTATTGATTTTTACCCTGAAATCGCTCATATTTATTTTTCTACCCTGTTCTAAAAGACCGTTTTTGTTTTAAATGATCCAAAAAATCCAAAACAATATCTGCCCGGGTCGAAAAATTTTCTTTAAAATTTATAAAAAAGTCAATTTTTTATTATTAATTAATTTATATTTAGAATTTAAAAATTATATCGGGCACTCCTTGGTTTGTGTTATTAACATACTAAATTACATACAAACAATTTTTATCCGTTGACAGATCGGTACAGTTGAGAACCTCATATTATCGTATTTTAGAAAACCCTTAAATATCGACAAGGTATTACATTCAAACTGTTCGCTACGCTAAATAGGATTATTACTTCACTTCTCTGGGTGTCTCAAGGTCGTTTTCTAATTTAGTAGGTACTGCCATAAATTGGTTGTGGTGGGAGTGATAGGGGAGGTAACCGAACGTCAGTCTACGATCATTCTCTTGCGAGAACAAATTCCTAACTGGCTATTTCACGAAATAACCACTAGAATCGCTGATTCTTGACTAAAATTTTAATTTTTTGGATGGTAAAGGGGACACGCTTTCGTCCATAAGCGCTGGGGATCTATCCGTGTCTATAATCAATGGTTGTATCTATATGTAGAGGAACTGAAAAATAAACATAGCTAAGAAATTAAAGAATGCTGTGCTAGGTATGCTATTGCATGATAACACTCAGTTGCAGCTTTTGAAACTAAATTGAGAGAGTGGGCGACACGGGGAATCCACAACTCGATATTAAGGTACGTATCCATACGTGGGTGCTCTGTGCTCGGTGTAGCAGCTCCACATAGTGGATACGTTGGTGCTCGCCACACGGTTCTCACCCTCTTTGATTCAATCGGTTTGAGGTTTATATGTAGGGGAGCGCATGCCGTATCCATTTGAGCAGCTACAGCGAGCACGGAGTACCCACGTATGGATATGTACCTTTTTGTTCCATAATTTCAGCCTGAACACCATTGTATTTTCCACTGATAATTGACGCATTAATTAAGTCTCCTGCAGTTTTTCAAATCGATATGTTCTTTCAAAAATGTCATTAGAGAATTAAATATATCTTCTGCTTTATGACCGCGATTAGGCAAAAATATGGCAAACCTTTCTACAGGAGTGAAACCTTCTATATGTAACGAAATATCACAGTTAATTGATTGGTATGAACTGAATAATATTTTGACTTCTTAATCCTTGAAACTATTTCATTTAATACGTTTTGACCCATCGGATGTACAATTTCCTCACATAATATGGTTGATGAAAGATAGTTAACATGTCCGCTTCCAGGATTTGAATATTTTTTTTTTAAAATATGGTGCTTCAAAAATTGATCATATTCAGCTAATAAGTTGAGTATTCCCAATTAATTTTCATTTTGTGAAACTTGACAACTCATTTTCGCAGCCAAATGCTAAATCTCGTTCACAAATAAACTTAATAACACTAAAATTAGTCTTTGAATTACCATTTTCCAATAATTCTTTATTTCTTCGGCCTGTTTTGCTATTTCTGTATCAATACGCCCAATTCTTTCGTGTGCTTTAGACATTTCGTGATCCATAAGCCTATTATTTATCTGCATGTTCCATGTAATCACAAAATCCTCTCTGACTAAAATGTGTACGAACACTAGATTTACAAACGAAGCAATATACTCACCCGGTGGAAGGTGAAAAATATAACCATGAACAATTATATTATCACTCCTACGCTTCTTCATTTTAAAAATACTTGTCATACATTGTTACGTTCCTGTATCGCCTGCCAATATCTGTTTAAATGAACCTCTTATGTTTGGGGCTTTGTGGGGGCCCCGGGCAGCTGCCCAGCCTGCCCCCCCTTAAATCCGGCCCTGCTGTGTTGTCGTTGTAAAATTATATTTATTTATCTATTAACTTGCAGTTGGGACCATTGACAATTCATAAATTGAATTTTGTTAAATTGTTAACAATCTGGTGTTCTTTGAAGCGTTAGTGTACTAAATAGCGGTACATAAATATCTTTTTTTATGGCTCGGCCAATGTTAAGACATTGTAAAATGAGATTTATTTTTTAATAACTTGCAGTCCCAACCATTGACAATCGATATGAATTGAATTTTGTAGAATTTTCAGTATTTTGTTTTTATACAAAGCGTTAGTGTATTTGAAGCAGTCTGAAGTGAATCGTGTTTTTTTTTTATTCTTAGAACTATTTTATGCCTTATATATAGAGATTTTATATCGATTATTTGTATTTTTCAATTTAATTATACATAAGCACAACATTTTCACTTTAAAAAAATTCGATCATTTTTTGATCGAAACTTCAAAATTAATGTGTACATTAAGGGGTACAAAAATTGTTATTCTGGTCAAACGCTTAGTTTAGCATAACCAGACCAAAGACGCTTAGTCTACTATTGCGAAACAAAGAATGGCCGTTATGGATATAGTCTTGTTATGCAAAACTAAAAACCCTTAATAGACAGAATGTCGCTTGGTTTAATTTTGTTTTTCTTAGTAACCGTTAATGTGACAATAACAGGGATTTTTTTCAAGATAGTTTTAGTTATGTGTCACCAGAATCCGCTGTTATCTCGATTTTAAAGAAATGGCGCTCGGTCGAGTTATGCATAACGCCGTCCAATTACTAGTATCCATACTAATCCATCCCCTTTTAGAGAGGAGGGCTTATATCGTCAGATATAAGTCCTCAACTATATTATTACCCTAACTTAACAGAAATCCTATTTTTATCCAAAATATAGCAATAAAATATTTATATTATTCCTTATTCTAATAAATTGGTACCTATTTTATAAGCAGATTAAATCTTATTTACAAATTAAATATATTTTAGTCCTTCTTTCACACTAATTCACTTCTTGTATGAATATAGCCTATTCTTATGAACTTCCTTTATTTTTCCCGGTTTTAACTCAATTTTGCAATTTACTTTACCTATCTCTGATATCCTATATGGACCGTTGTACAATGAATCGAATTTGGTGTTATCTTCGTTTTTAATTAAGACTAAGTCACCTACTTTGAATTTCTGAGGTGATGCTACGATTTGGCTCTGCCCCTGCCTGTTTATTTTTTGTTGTATTAAAATTTTGCGGGCTCTGGTATGCGCAAACTGAAGTTTATACTTAAGCTCATTATAATATGCGTCTATATTGTAGCATGGTTGGATGTTAGAGGTGAGGTTCTCAGGTATATTTGCTGGCCTCCCATATACTAATTCAAAAGGTGTGTACCAATGGTATGAATTGGGGGTGGTGTTGTAACAGTATGTGAACATTCTGCACCACTCATCCCAGTCATCCTTACCTTCGTTGATGAAACACCTGACGTACTCGTTAAGTGTGCGATGTAATTTTTCGCAGCTTCCTATCGATTGAGGGTGGTAAGCTACCGAGAAGTTATGTTGGATGTTGAGCATTTTCGTCAAACTCGACATTATTTCGTTTTTGTATTCCGTCCCTTGATCCGTCCTTATTTGTTTCATTAGCCCGTAAGTGGGTATGAAGTTTTCGAATATACCCCTAGCTATTGTATGCGCCTCCTTGTCCTGCACCGGGATACTTACTGCGTATTTTGTCAGTTCGCAGAGCATTTTTATGCAGTACCGATTTCCTTCTCTGCTCCGTGGGAATGGGCCTACCGTGTCAATATACACTATATCCCATGGTTTCTCGGAAGTGTCCGTTACTACGAATTCCTCTGTATGGCCTTTCTTTGGTTTGTTTACTTGACATTTGTGGCAATTCTTGATATACATTCTTACTTCGTTTTCCATATTTTTCCATTTAAAATTTGCTTTTAGTTTCTTTATTAGTCTATTATTCCCTACATGGCCTCCAAACATCGGGTGGTTATGATAGGTCTCTATTAATTGCTGTTTTTCTTTTTTCTCCGTTATTGTTCTAGGTACTTCGCAAATGCATATTTCTATATTTTTAATACTTTATTTCCTTTCTCTATAAATTCTGTGATTGTGCAGTTTGTGAAAATAACGTCATTCGTATATATTTTTATTCTTTTGATTCCTCTAGCCTCCGCAAGCTTATTAAGCTTTCCCAACGCTTGACCTAAATCAAAGTTGGTAAAATTGGTAGGCAGTCTTTCGCAAACCCGTATCCTGTTTCTGATCCGTATGTTCATCTCGAGAGAAATACGGTTATCCACAAAAGACAGGATTGGTAGCTTATGTGCTTCTAAATTATTTAGTACCTTCCTTACAGCTTTTCCCTGACTGTGAGTGTTAATCTTTGCTTGATTGGGGACGGGCTTTCCCCACTCTTTCTTAGTCCCTGCATTTGTTTTGCTTGGGCCCTTGTTATTGCCAAGATATGAGTATTATCAATATATAAGTCTTTCAGCTGATCCACGGATATTCTTGAAATACTATCCGCGTAGTTATTATTTCCTGTGATGTAGTGTATGTCAAAGTTGTATTCCTCCAAATCTAGCCTAATTCTTGTGAGTTTAGATGTAGGTTCTGTCATGGAGAACAGATAGGTCAATGGTTTGTGATCTGTTTTAATAATAAATTTCGGTGCCCCATATAGATAGCATTTAAAATGATTTATGCCCCAATGTATAGCTACCAGTTCTTTCATAATTATAGGCTTATTGATTTCACTTTTCTTGAAGGCACGTGATGCGTATGCTATGGGTAGATCTATACCATCATAGTTTTGACTCAGAATTGCTGAACATGCTGTATTAGATGCATCCGTTGTCAAAATAAATTGTTTGTTGAAGTCCGGATATTGAAGTATAGGAGGGTTTGTTAATGCCAATTTTAGCTTCTGAAAAGAATTTTCGCACTCTGTCGACCATTCAAATTTCACTTTTTTCTTTGCCAATCTATTTAGCGGTATACAAATTTCTGCAAATTTTCTAATAAATCGTCTGTAATAATTACAAAAAGCTACAAATCTTTTTGCTTCATCAGCGTTTGTAGGCGTAGGATAATTCTCAATTACCGAATATTTTGCTTTATCTGGTCGTACGCCGTCTTGAGATAAATCATGCCCTAAGTAAGTAACCTCTTTTCGGAAGAACTGGCATTTTTCAGGATTTAGCTTTAGGTTGAATTTCCGACATGTTTCGAATACCTTTCTTAAGTTAGTTAAGTGATGATTTTCTGATATGCCTATTACAACTATATCGTCCATATATAGGAATGCTTTTTCGGGTGTCAATCCTGAGAATGCTATCGACATCATTCTTGAAAAGCTATTTGGGCTTATGTTTAACCCAAACGGTAATCTTGTGTACTGAAATTATCCTTTCTCTGTACTGAAGGAGGTGTATTTTCTTGAGGCTTTTTCTAGTGGGATTTGGTGGAAACCCGACATTAGGTCCAGGACTGAAAACCACCTAGATTTCTCAATTGATCTAGAATTGCATCTATGCGCGGTAACGGGAATTTATCTGTGACTAACTTCTTATTAAGTTGTCTAAAATCAATGCACAATCTCCACGCCTTGCTTCCATCTATTGATTTTTTAGGTACTAAAACTACTGGACTGTTGTATTCCGACGTTGAAGGATCTACGATACCTTGCTTTAGCATTTTGTTTACCTGCGCGTTGACTTCCGATGTTTGAAAATGTGAGGTACGATAATTTTTAATATATACTGGGGTAGTATCCTTCACCCGTAGCTTCTGTTCGTAAAAATTATTATGTGTTAATATGTCGTCTTTTAATGCAAAGATGTCTGCAAAATCTTCACACAAGGCTACTAGTTTCTCTTTCGCATACTCAGGAACTTCTAGATTCAGTGATTCCTGCAATATTTTCTTCCTGTTTTCCATAACATTCTCCACCTTATATATGTTGAATAGGTTCAGCTCCAATGTTTTGATGTCATTTGTATTGATAATCGCACTCTCATAGTTTGTATTCAAAATTTTGATATATGGGTTTTTCCTTGAAATGATCGATCTTGCTATGAAAACTCCTTGTATAATTTCCTGTTGTTCTACGACTATATTCTCATTTATACCTTTAAATCCATTGATTAATCTATAAACTTCGCATCTCGGTGGAATTGCTATGTTGTTCTGATTTGTGTTATCAAGAATATTAAGACTAATGTAATAATCATCGTCAGTTTTTACGTGTAGTTTCAGGTTGGAATAGTCTAACATACATTGATATTTGGTTATGAAGTCTCTCCCGATTATTCCATCTGTGGGTATCGGAAAGTCTTTCCTAACTACCTGGAAGCTATGAAGAAAAGTGTTTCCATTTATGTTTAGTAAAGTGTCTACTCTCCCTAACGTTTGTAATTCTCCGTGCGTAACTCCCTTTATTTTGACTATTGAGTTTCTTTGTATTGCTTGGCGTGGGAAATTATCCTCAATTTTTAATAAGGAAATATCTGCTCCTGTATCCAGTATAAATGTGTGTATTTTATTCGATATTTTTGTGTAAATTTCTATAAAGTTAGAGAGTGTTAAGTCAAAGTTGTAAATATAATGGCTACTTTCTTTTGTGAGACGGTTGGGATTGACCCTAACCCTATTTCCATTCAAAACCCCAACTGCGTTTTCTCAGGCGAATTTTCGCTTGTACTCTCGCTTTCGCAAGTTCTAATATTGGCATTATTTGCTCTGTTAAAATTTGATCTACTGTTTCCCCTATTATAATATTCCTGATTTCTCCTATATCTTGGGTCTCCTCTATATCAAGTACCGTTGTTATTTCGCCATTCTCCTTGCTGTCTCTCATAATTGTTTCTATTCCAATTTCTGTCCTGACCTCTACTACTGTTTCCTCTAAAGTTGGTCTTATAGTTCAGCACTCTATTCGGCTGCTCATCTGACGTGTCTATTGACAAAAATTTTGTCAACGCCTCCTGTGGTGTGTCAAACTTCCCTGCTTCCATTATTATCCTTACCCTTTCCGAACTTGCATTTCGCGTCAATGTATTGACTGTTGCTTCTGCCGCGTATTTTCTAACCAGGTCTCCGGGCATTCCTTCCGCTATATACGCTGTTTTCAGTTGTTCTACCAATCTCCTTTTATATTTTTCTTTAATGTGTCTATAATTTTCTCGATGGAATCCTCTGTCGTGATTAGAATTCTCGCTTTTCCAATAAGCCTTGATTTTACCAGTGTTATTGCTGTATTTTCGTGCCCTTCTTGTATCGATTTTACGAATTCTAATGCATCCACGAATGCTTGCAGCTTCCCGATTTGTCCATCGAATTCTCTGGGCAACACCCTACTCGATGTAGTTAGAAAGTCGTTCATATTTAAGGCCATGTTTTTCTCAGTTTCGCTGTCGTCCTGTGCTTCCACTATATCTTTTTTTATATGTTGTGTAATCGTCTCGGGAACTATTATCCTTGAGTCTAGAGCTTGGAAAGTTCTAATAACCTTATCTCTGATTTTGCAGAAATAATTGCTACAAATAGTGCGCTAAGCGTCGTTAAGGATTCCTTCGTTTTTGCTTACCAGTGCAATAAACTCGTTATATGTAGTGATTAGGTTGCTGATTATGTCCAATCGTACTTCTATATTTTTGGGTATTGCTTTTTTCAATGCTCTTTTACTCTGTTTATCACTTTCTTTTAACAGGCTATCTAATTTATTTTCAAAAGTTTCCCAATTAGCCGACATTTAAAGTAAATCTAATCATTGCTCATTATATTAAAAAAATATTATGTTATATTAAGTTAAATCATTAGTAAAATGTCATGTCAATGAATATTAAAGAATATTATATTTTAGAATCCCTATAAAATAATGTCAATACCTTAAACTCGGTCCATTATGATAATAAAAATTTGAAAATAATAATAAAAGTTCGATAAAGGAAGTATAAAAATAGGATAAATTCTTACCTTGTCTCTTTACACCTGGATTGCTTCTTTGGATTGTCCTCTTAAAGTTTCTCCCCTGTGTCGACTTTGGTTCGTTTCTCTATTGGATTGGTTTTACTTCCCATTTCTAGTTTATAACAACTATTTTCTGCGTACTTTCCTTCGGGTCCAAAAGGCTGGAGCTTAGCATGCTTTTCCAATTAGGCAGATCGCCATGACGTGGTACTAGGTCTGGTGGCTGAGCTATTGTGCCCTAAGTGCGGGATGTATAATAATATACCATTTTCACTTTATAATAATATTTGAACTTCACAGTGTTCGTTAAACAATTAAACAACAGTATATATGTAAACAATAACTAAGGTATTATTGCTTCATCGTGACTACTCGATTGATCTGAATGAATCGTCACTTCTTTGGTTCGTTTATATACAATAAATCATAAGGTCAATACCGGTCAATGCCGAAACATATTTACATTACTATAAACTATACTTATAATATTTTATTCAATGCTAAGGGTTAACGTACCATGTTACAAAGAGTTCAAATTACAACTTTCAGTTCTAGTTTCGGTCACGCTGGGTGAAAACCTAGGATCTTCGAAGTCCTATTGCTTGTTTTTAACATCAAGTGTCCAATAATCTATTTCTTCAGATTTATATCTCTTAACCCTTAAATGCATGATTTTTTTTATTGATGTCAAATATCAAAAAAGGCCTTTAGCGGAGGCTTAGAAATGATGAAAAAATAATAAAAAAAATTAAGTTTAATTTTAAACATTTGCTTTTGACAATAACAGGTTTGTTGCCAAAATGCTACATTGTGCATACAAGGTCAAATTAGGATATAAAATATACATTGTTAATTTACATGAAAATTATAAAAACAATTATTATTTTTATTGAAACACAGTGCCACACCACATTTCTGACATTTTGTATGTGTAAACCCCTTACAATTGGGATATTTACACCGTTGTTTCTTATCCTCTATAGTCGGCCAGTGTCCATATTGGTCCCTCCTAATATCTTTGGGGGGAATGTACTGAGCTGGTCCTCTCTTTTTCTTGTCTTGGATGTCCGCTTCCAATGATGTACTTGGTCTCCCTCTTTTTGCTGTGGTTGTGCTCATCTTGCATAGACACTCTGCAAGTTCTGTGCGAAAATCTGCTTGTGTTAAAAGCTTTGCCTGTGGGTTCTTAGCAACCGTCGCTCTTTTATAGAGTATCCAGGAATTGGCAACTGTTAAATCAAGTAAGTGATAAAATAGCCGGAGGTACCATTTCCTACTTTTTACAGAAATTCTGTATCTTCCAATATGGCTGTCCATGAGATCAACCCCTCCCATATGGCGGTTATATTCTTTAATTACAAAGGGGCAGTCTACTTCGATAGATTTTTTCGCAGTCTTATCAAAGCGTTTTATTTTGTCTATAGGAGATACACCTGCAAAAGTAGAAAGCAAGACGACATTTTTATTATCTTTCCATATTGTAGATGAGATATCTATGCCGTCAACCGTTGCAGTATATTCATGACTCTCACCACGGGAGCAATTCTTCATATCCGTATCTGTTGGTAATTTGCAATGTGGTATCCGTTGCCTTTGAACTGTTCCCAATGATAATATTCCCTTTTTGGCATTATGTACAAGCAGCGGTATACCTGTATAATAATTATCATGATAAAGACGGAAATTTTGATGCTCTGGAATAATGCGAGCCAAGCGAACGACTACATTACCGGATGCTCCAAGATCGGGTTCTCCTTCTAATCGTACTTGAGAATTTTCTTGCCCTGTGTAAATTTCAAAATTATACGCATATCCGGAAACTCCTGCCAGCACAAACAATTTGAATCCCCATTTATGCGGTTTTTTTGGCAAGTATTGTTTCATATAATGACGAATTTTGGTGGAACAGATTTGCTCATCAATGCTTAGATGTTGTTCAAGTATTACACTGGAAAAATTTTTTTTAAGTGTGTTAACTAATGGCCTTATCTTGTGAAGTCTGTCATGTCCAGGTTCAGAAAAACGTATGAGGTTGTTATTATCATTAAAGTGTATGTATCGCCTAATTTTCTCGAATCTATTTAGAGACATAGTCTTTTTTATTGGTTCAAATGGAAGCTTCTCACTCCAGTAGGAGCGTACATTAGGCATATCGACCAATGACATATATATAATTATACCAATGAACTGTCTAATGTCAACAGAAGTAAACACTTCGTTTCTTTCTGGTTTGGTTTGTACGGCATATAAATTTGTTTCATTGGTAATGTGCAACAACAATTCGTCCGTAAATAAAAAAGTAAAAAATTGATACGGCGTTTCTAATTCCATCACTTGTTGATTCAGAGTTGTGTTTCCATGAAAGTGCAATTGATCATCATTGAGACGAAGTCCTTTCTTCTTCCAAGTGATATGTTCTGTAGTAGCCTTCTTTTTATTTATTTTAGATTCTTTTTTATTTGCGCCTTTAGAAACCTCTTCATCTGTGTTTTCCGTTTGTTTTTTTGAGTTACTCGTAGATGGCAAGTTTCCATTCTCCTGGATGATTTGCTCACTTTCTATCATTTCCATATTTTCTGTTGTGTCTATATCCTCTGCTATATCTTTAGCCTCATTGCACGTTTCTTCATCAGATTCGTCATCATAGTTAGGTACAAATTCAGGGTCTGCAATACTATCTGTGTCGGAGAAATCACCTTCATCTTCACTACTCAGGCCAGTGAAAGGGCCTAGCCGGGTAAGATGGTGAAAAGTGCCCCCAACCCAATTTAAATTCCATATAGGCCACTTTTTAGCACATATAGAGGAACTCACTTTCTGAAATTTTTAGCCCCCTAGGTGGTCACGTGACCCCCCTAGAGCCTAATTAGGCTTTTTATGTTTTTATTTTTTATCTCAGCCGCATCAAGAGCTAGCCAAAAACTTTATTTAAAAAAGTTGTAAGTTTCAACAAGATCTATATGAAAAATTTTTTTTAATTTTTTTTGGCGGGAAATTCGAATTTTTAGAACAATTTTAAACTTTTAAATAACTCTGAAAAAAAAACTAAGACACTCGTTTTTACGAAAATCAATTATAATGTGTATTTTTGCACAATCTTTCACCCTGAATTTTTTCAGATTTTTAAAATTGGTGAAACGTACCTTTAAAAATAAAAAACCGCATTTTTTCGGTTTTTTTTTTTCGTTTTTTGATACAATTTTATACATATTTTTCAAAAAATTTAACACCGTCACTAGAATAGGTAAAAAACTGAAAAATAATTGGGGTTTGCTTAATAAAAATTTTTTGTAACGCCATCCATTTTCAAGATACAGGGCGTTGAAGAAAACAAAATTTTACATATTTTTTAGGATTTTGCCGAAACTACTGGCAACATTGTAATAAAACTTGGCGGGTTTTAAGAGGTAGTTATTGTGCATGTTTTGACATACAATTAAGGATTTGATATTCATCATTGGCGCGCATAGGGGTAATGGTCTGAACTTTTCAAAGAAAAAAAGATAGTACGCCACTGACATATTTCAAATTAACAATCATATTTGAATTCCTCGTTCAATTTGCAATAAAAAATCTATCTTCTCATTTTTTCATACGACGCGCCGTTTTCCTGCAAAAAAATAAAATATCTTAACGCTTCCAAAGTATTCGAATTAATTTTGATAATGGATGTACGAGTTTTATTTATTATGTAGATGCAGAAACTACTAGAGGTTCGAATACTTTGTAAGGGTTAAGATCTTTTATTTTTTGAATAAAAATGGCGCGTCGTATGAAAAAATAAGAAGATACATTTTTTGTCACAAATTGAACGAGGAATTCAAAAACGATTGTTAATTTGAAATATGTCAGTGGCGTACTATTTTTATTCTTTAAAAAGTTCAGGCCATTACCCCTATACGCGCCAATGATGAATATCAAATCCTTTAGTTGTATGTCAAAACATGCACAATAACCACCTCTTAAATCCCGCCAAGTTTTATTACAATGTTGCCAGTAGTTTCAGCAAAATCGTAAAAAATGTGTAAAATTTTGTTTTCTTCAACGCCCTGTATCTTGAAAATGGATGGCGTTACAAAAAATTTTTATTAAGCAAACCCCAATTATTTTTCAGTTTTTTACCTATTCTAGTGACAGTGTTACCTTTTTTGAAAAACATGTATAAAATTGTATCAAAAAACGAAAAAAAAAACCGAAAAAATGCGGTTTTTTATTTGTAAAGGTACGTTTCACCAATTTTAAAAATCTGAAAAAATTCAGGGTGAAAGATTGTGCAAAATTACACATTATAATTGATTTTAGTAAAAACGAGTGCCTTAGTTTTTTTTTTAGAGTTATTTAAAAGTTTAAAATTGTTCTAAAAATTCGAATTTCCCGCCAAAAAATAAAAAAAAAATTTTTTCATATAGATCTTTTTGAAACTTACAACTTTTTTAAATAAAGTTTTTGGCTAGCTCTTGACGCGGCTGAGATAAAAAATAAAAACATAAAAAGCCTAATTAGGCTCTAGGGGGGTCACGTGACCACCTAGGGGGCTAAAAATTTCAGAAAGTGAGTTCCTCTATATGTGCTAAAAAGTGGCCTATATGGAATTTAAATCGAGCTGGGGGCACTTTTCACCATCTTACCCGGCTAGGCCCTTTGCCCAATATTCCTGCATATCCTTTTCCGACAAATAATTCCGACGATGCATTCTGTAATAAAGAATCAGATGTAAATATTCTGTGTCAGGGATTCTTGAGTGCGCACTGTAGCAAAACGGCAACGAAGCATGTTTTTCATTTTTCTCATGAATGCGGTAAAAACAACAAGGGAGCATAATAAAAGTAAAAAGTATATACCTTACCTACTAACTAGGATATTTTTTCAATATTAAAGCACTAATATTCTAACTAGATACGACTCACAAACTTCATCAAATATTACACGACATTACAGGTTAGCTGTCAAACAATCAAATGGGTCGAAGTGCATGCTTATGCCATCTGTGCAAAAAGTGCCAAATTATTTTATATGTACACTACGTAGACTACAGGCAACGCCATGCAGTTACTTTAAATTCGAATCAGAATAGACATTTCATTCAATCGTTTCCTTACGTTGCCGAAAGGCAACACTATGCATTTAAGGGTTAATCTTACAGTATACAATTAAGTAAAGCACTAGTTAAGTTTTAAATTATGTATATTACACTAAAAAAGTTTAAAATACACACAGAACTGTTTTAAATAGACCTAATATAAAAATTTTATCATATTAAATGAACTTCACCTTTTTTCACTAATTCAGATATACTACTGTATGAAATAATCATTTGAGATCCACTATTAAAGTCAACTAGATCACTCTCTGGATTATTTTCTTCAATTGAAATTCCCTCCACTCTGTTTTTCGATTTTAAAAACACAAAACTATTTAAGTTTGGTTCAATAATTTTATCTGACCATGCGTCAGACTGATTACCTGGGTAACATTTTATCAATTTTTCGAAGTACTGTTTCATTGCTTAAAATAAAAAAAAAATTAATACAGAGTCTGTAATTTGGACTAAATTCAATATCTCAAATACTAATTGTTTTTTTGAAAAATGCTCAGACCCGTCGATTAGTATTTCAAATTGTCCTTTATGACATACAATAATAATGTATCAGGGTGTCCCAATTTAGAGATATGACGTCATCGTTGATTTTCTTAAATAGCAACACTGTCATTTTGATAGCTATTTTGATAGGGTGTGTAAAGTTATACACAACTGCAAAATATTAAATTTTTATTCTTTACCATTTACAAGATGATAGAAAATAACACAGTTATGTCTGTAATTTGGAATAAATTCAATAATTATAATACTATTTGTTTTTTTGAAAAATGCTTGGACCCGTCGATTATTATTTCAAATTTTTATTTTTGACATACAATAATAATGTATACAGGGTGTCCCAATTTAGAGATATGAAGTCATCATTGATTTTCTTAATTAGAAACACTGTCATTTTGATAGCTATTTTGATAGGGTGTGTAAAGTTATACACAACTGCAAAATTTCAAATTTTTATTTCCTACCATATACAAGATAATAAAAAAATAACAAAGTTATGAACAAATAATCAAATAATAATTGAGTTTAATTATTTCAAATAAGCAAATGCTCATAACGTTGCCCATTGACAATTTGAAAATAATTGAGGACAACATTATGAGTATCTGCTTAATTGAAATAAATTAAATTCAATTATTATTTGATTACTTGCTTTTCATAACTTGCATTTGTATATAACTTTACACACCCTATCAAAATAGCTATCAAAATGACAGTGTTGCCATTAAAGTAAATCAACTATGACGTCATATCTCTAAATTGGGACAACCTGTATACATTATTATTGTATGTCAAAAATGACAATTTGAAATACTAATCGACGGGTCTGAGCATTTTTTAAAAAAACAATTAGTATTTTAGTTATTGAATTTATGCCTAATTACAGACACAACTTTGTTATTTTCTATTATCTTGTAAACGGTAGAGAATAAAATTTGATATTTTGCAGTTGTGTATAACTTTAGACACTTTATCAAAATAGCTATCAAAATGACAGTGTTGCCATTTAAGAAAATCAATGATGACGTCATATCTCTAAAATGGGACACCCTGTATACATTATTATTGTATGACAAAAAGGACAATTTGAAATACTAATCGACGGGTCTGAGCATTTTTCAAAAAAATAATTAGTATTTGAGATATTGAATTTATTCCAAATTACAGACTCTCTCTGTATATACAGAACTGTATAAATTAACAGAATTATGTAAGTAAATCAACACAAATTTGTATATTATTATATTCAGACCATTCTCCAATCTATCTGACAATTATTAATGACAGAACCATTATGAAAAATCAAAACCGAATTCTAATTAATAAACGCACAGATTAAAATTATCTTAATCAACTGCTGGGGGATGAAATGGCTCTCTCAAGAAATAATTGGATGAAGAACTAAATGAATTTTACAGTGCCATTCAGAAAGCTGCATAGAATAGTCATCATCATCATCAAGGCCTGTCATTGCGGATGCAATGTTTGCTTCTCTTACTTAGAGCTCTTTGATTCGCTTATTGCAGTGAATCACTCCGCATTCTTCTTGTGTGTTGTCAAATTTTGTTGTATGACTTAGCTTTCATTACAATATTCTTCCACTCGTTTCGATGTGTGCATTGTTCCCTCCAGTTTCTCATTTCAGGATTTTGATATCTCTTATGAATTGGCCCTCCCATCTTTCTCTGGGTCTTCCCCTTGGTCTTTCAGTTTCTGGATTCCATCTGGCGATCTTCTAAATCAGTAGGTCGTTTTTCCATTTTTCTATGTGTTCCAAGTTCCAGCCATCTCAGTCCCTGCGCTTTAATAAATCTAACTATATCTTCTCCCTTCATTATGTCTCTTAGTCCATGGTCATTATTCTTCTCATTTCTCCGTTTACCATTTTCTTCTCCGTTTACGATTTGATTATTTTTTATTGGAAATTGGCACCGCCCACAGGCAAGTCATTCTATCTAATCCTTAAACTATTGGAACTTGACACGTGGGTGTATTTGAGATAAGTTTCTCTCAGTTCCTAAAAAGTTATCGCAACAATTAGGTTGAGAGTAGTTTCTCAGACGACGCTGGACCGTTTGTGTCACTTTTTTGTGTTCATACTTGGAGCTCAAGACGAACAATAGGATGTTCTTATTTTAGAAAAATGGAAGATTTGCAGTTTATGTCCTTGTAGAAAGCGCAAGATGACAAAATACCTGTGCTTGCGTTGCAAAAAGCCTGTTTGTTTGGGATGTGCAAAACCACTACCTATGTAAAAATTGCATATAAAATTGGTAAAGTTTGACTGATGCTGGAAACAAACATTTTTGATCGATTTTTATTTTACCTAGTTTTTTGTTTAGTGTGCAGTTTGAAAATTTATCCTAGAAATACATTTTTTTTTCATGTTGTTTTTTATATTTTTTTTTATTTACTTTACACAAGTATCTAATTTTTCACAAATATTTGTGCGGATTTCAGTTTTATTTTAATATTTTTTTCTTAACCCAAATAACGCCCAAATCTAATATGTTCACTTTTATATAAATATATCAGGGTATGTTTGTAACATTTATTCTTAATAAAAAAATTATTTTTGAGTGTTGTTTTGCTTTCTTGAAAACAGTAGTTTTGCAGACGACGCCGGACCAGTTACGCTACTACTACAGTACCGGACCAGTTAAGGGTTAACGACCAAACATTGCAATCATGCACACAAATCACAGACCTGGGCATCAATTTTTGCTAGCTCATTTGAAAGGTTATTTAATCATCGTTAATTCTTTACTCAATTTACTCTTTATTCAATTATGTAATTTAATTCAAAAATTTTTTAGACACCCCATATAAATAATTACGTTAATGTTTACACATTGAGACACAATCCACACAGGGCAGCATGCCATGTTTCTACATCGTGTGGCCAGCATTGCACACCCACATATTAAGACACATCGCAGAGTAGGCTACGAATGCCCCCCAAATAAGATGCGTTGCTCAGTGTTCAAGACAAAGATATCGTGTGCTTGAATCTGTGTTGTGCTGCCCTGCATGGGTTGTGTCGCATGTGTCTCAATGTGCGCTTTGCCTAAAATTTACAAAAAAGAAATTGCAAAAACTTACTGTGAGAGTAATCCTTGGCAAATTTAAGCTCTTGCTCACTTAAATATAATTCGTCCCCATTTTCAAGTCTTTTAGATTCTTCGTTTAGAATGTGAATTACATAAGCTTCAATTTTTTCCATTCTGGTTCTCAAATAACTAGAAATTAAAAATCTAAGCCTGTCTACTTCCAATTGATAAACACTTTTGGTAAAATCTGTGCTACTAAGCTTTTTTATATTCTCCTCCATCGTTATGATCTGATCTAAAATAATATCTACAATTTCGGATCTATGGGGAAGAATTTCTGGTGCAAATTTTTCATTGACCCAAGCTTCTTCCATTAATTCTATCACTTCTGCTGGTGTAATTTGTACTTGATCATCGGATTCATTGGAAGCATTTTCGATATCATCTACTATTAAATCTTCGCTTAAATCTTCCATTAATGTTTTATCTTTTTAATAATTATCAAAGGTTAAGCAAACAAACTCTTTCCCGCGCTGTCACTGTCACTGTCACATCTTTCTCGATGCACTTTTGATGACTTTTGTCGCCATCTACACAAATGACACAAACCACAAACTACTAACAGCCGTGAAATGAGAAAATTGGCAACGTTGCAGGTAGTCCGATAATACTATGGATAATACAAAATACAATAAACCAGCGGTTCTCAATCTGTGGTACATGTATCACTGATGCTACACAAATAATTATTTGAGGTGGTACACAAGAAGCAAAAACAGCTAAAATCAGCACCACTATTATAGTTAATTATATATAGCACCTACCTAGCGACATTATTTCAGTTCGAAGTGGTTAAAGCATTTAAATATCTAGGAGCAACAATCAAAAATGACAACAAAATAGAGCGAGAAAATGTAACGCGAATAATCGCAGGACACAGATCTTTCTTTGCAATGCAATATCTAATGAAGTCAAAACTTCTTTCACGAGATGAAAGAATCCATATATGAGACCATGATAATACGACCAGCAGTCGCGTATGGAAGCGAAACATGGACGCTAACAAAAAGAGAAGTAAATAAATTGCTGGTGTGGGAACGTAAAATCCTTTGAATGATATATGGATGGCCCTTGCAGAGACAGCGTGACAAACGAATGGAGGCACAGATACAATAACGAGTGAGTCTCTATTCGGAAAGGAAAATCTAGTCAGATATATACCCATATAGCACACAACGTCCGATGGACGTCCATATAACGTACATTTAAAGTCCAAACGTCCATGGACCAAAACTGGACGTACTATGTACGTCCATTACGCGACGTCCATTGGACGTTTGATTTCAACGTACATTGGACATCCATTTGTGGTCCATGGAGATTTTACACAAAATGCGACTATTATTATGAGTAATTATATATAGTTTCTTGTTTTAATCAAAGCAATATTATTAGTAGAATACAAGAAGCTTCTAATAAATGTAGTCACATAGGTTTTCATCATCGAATTAAAACACTGAACCAATAACATTATTTTAATTAAACCTATATAATATTAGATGATGATAAAACGATGGTAAACTTTTCCAGAATAACGGAGCTACATCGCGCATCAGTAATTATATAGAACTTACAATAATTAGACACTACCAATTTAAATCTTAAATGGGTATTTTGTAACTTAAATTTCCCGCCAAACTAAATGAGAATCTTCTTGACAACGTTGTCGCTCTTCACGCTATCGGTCGTAAAAGGTAGTACTAGGCAGGTACTTTTAGGGGATTATCGCTGTTAATTGTTGTGGAATACTGAAGGAGGATATATTTATGATAATTCACAGAATGGCAAACCCGCTTGCAATATACAACCGTAGTGACTCGTAAGTTCTAAGAAATAATGTTTGGAAGGAACAAACAGAAATAAACCTCTTTTAATGTGCATGCATCATAGGGCGCCATTATCTGAATTTTGTCTTTATTAAGTTATTACATACAATATAATAAATACATCCTCTGTGCTATCTTTGTGTTTGCTGTTTATCGTGCAAGTGCAGTAGTGCATTAATGAAGTTCCTATAATAAAGTATACATAATAAAGTTATAATAAAGAGAAATAAAAAAGGTATTTTGTGTAATATTTTAAAGTATAAGTTTAGTATTATAGGAACTATTTCCTATACCTAAAGGCTTTTTGCTATGTATGTATTCAAAAAATTATGGACACTAGATTGCTTTCTAAAAAGTGCCCTACAAAAATGTCCATAAGACCTACATTGAATGTACATCAGATGTACATTAAATGTACATAAAATGTACACTGAAAGCTTCAACAACGTACACTGTACGTTTGTAGCGGACGTTCTATGGACGTCCAATTTTGTGAACTCTGGACGTTCGTTGGACGTCCATCGGATGTTCATTGTACCTTAGCGGGACGTCCATTGGACGTTCCAATGTACACAGGTGTACGTCCATTGGATGTCCATAAAACGTACTTGTGCTATCTGGGTAAAGGCCAATAGACTCATATGGGCAGGGCATGTGATACGCAGTTTAACGAAAATCGCCTTATAAACAATAGGTCTGGATGCCGCGTATGAAAAAAAGTTGATTAATAGCAAGCTGAAAATTTGTTAATAGCTTAGGGCCGGTTGTTCGAACGCTAATCAACATTGATCACTATCAAATATTTAATTACTGTCACAACTGTCAATGTCAACTTTGGTTGGGTTGCTGAAAACATAGTTAATTATAATTATGAGATTAGTTAGTTAATTAACATAACAATTATTAACATAATTTATTAACTAATTTTCTAATGGTCATCAATAATTATGTTTTCGGCAACCCAACCAAAGTTGACATTGACAGTTGTGACAGTAATTAACTATTTGATAGTGATCAATGTTGATTAGCGTTCGAACAACCGGCCCTTAGGGTGTCTAGTCGGATAAACTTTGATATATGGGAACACTGGAACAGGGGCAGTTTTAATTGTGGAACAGGTTAAAAATTTGGAACAGTCAGACCACGAAAACGGCACATTTATTTTGTCCGACAGAATAGACGTCTCCGAACAGAGATTAAACTCTTATGCAAAAATCAGACTGCTATTTATCACCTGTCATAATTCCTGTCATTTGACATATTCTACATGTTCCACTAATTAAAACGCTCATTTGGTGATAAATAGCAGTCTGATTTTTGCATGAGAGTTTATTCTCTGTTCGGAGAGTTTAAGTCTGTTCTGTCGGACAAAATACATGTGCCGTTTTCGTGGTCTGACCGTTCCAAATTTTTAACCTGTTCCACAATTAAAACTTCCCCTGTTCCAGTGTTCCCATATATCAAAGTTTGTCCGACTAGACACCCTTAAACTATTAACAAATTTTCAGCTTGCTATTAATAAACTTTTTTTTCATACGCGGGATCCAGACCTAAATGTTTTCTGGGAAAGGCCAGATGGAAGAAGGTCTGTAGGACGGCCTAGAAAAAGGTGGAAAGATGCAGTCAAAGAAGACAAACATGGAAGGCAACAGTAAACGCAGCAAAGACTCACGAAGAGTTGTAACGCCATTGATGATGATGATGATGATGATTATTTCCGTTAGGTGGTACCAAAAATAATAAAAAACAATTTGTGTGTTACATGACTCAAAATAAAGAATGAGAACTACTGCAATAAACCATTAGTTATAACCATTAGTTATAACTGTGATTGTAGTGTAGACAGTTGTGTCTCAGATTAGCGAATCGACTATACCTATTTCTTACCAAATCCGAGATTTAGAACTTTTTTATTGAAAAAGATCACTTTTGCTGTTAAAGGTTTTTGAAGTCCTACTTCTTTCAGTGGCGGATATAGACATTCGCCTTGGGATGGAAAATTTGCCTTAGGTGGAACTTCCAATAAAAAATCAACCAGAAGCACACCAGAAGACATAAAAAGTACCCAAACTACATAAAAGACATAAAATATTAACTTATATGCGTTAAATTCCCTTAATTTTCATAACTAGCGTGTTTATTGGACTGCATTTGTCTGTCACTGACTTCTTTAGGCGTGATTGGGAAAATTTTTGAGAGTGAAATTTTATAAAAAACGACAGTATGAAGTACGCGGCACACGACAGTCTGAAGTTAGGTGCTAAATTTTTCAATAATGTTACCTATGTCCCAAATAGCAATTTTTCGACGCATTGGTTGTCAGTACAAACAAATGCACTGTATATAACGTTGCCACAGTGGACTTTCAGTTGTTTCGGCCAACGACCCCTAACCCGACTCACATTACGATGTTACAACGTTAAGTAATATCTTTAGTTATATGGGCAACTAAGTTATTACTATTGTGACAACTACATATCACAGTTAAGTTTTTTCAACAATCGCAACTACTTAAAAACGTTATAATGCTAAACTAATTTACGCCCATGGGTTTTCTGGCCGACTAGGTAGTTGTCTCTCACGACCCCAGGGCCTTTTATAGTTCTATAGATGTGTGACACGTTTACGGCAACTTCAGGAGCAAAAAAAGAATTTACTTTATAACCTTACTTTTTTCTTATTATTTTATATTTTATTTTGCTGGAAATTTTCGATTTATTTAACAACCTGTTTATTTGTTTTTTATTAGCTGGTTTCTCCATTGTCCATTGTTTTATCAGTAGATTTGATAAGCTTAAATCTTTGTATCAGCTCCGACAAAATATGTACTTTTTGTACATATTTTGTCTGAATTCCATCCGAATTATCTTGCAGCGGATAGTAGTTTTGCTTTCAAAAAATCAATCGAAATCAGTAG
Source organism: Diabrotica virgifera virgifera (assembly GCF_917563875.1). NCBI lineage: Eukaryota > Metazoa > Arthropoda > Insecta > Coleoptera > Chrysomelidae > Diabrotica > Diabrotica virgifera. Next base: position 111,653,365 of record NC_065450.1, read on the forward strand.
ATTCTTTTTAGGCCCTGTAAATACAGTAAAATCTGTGTTAACGGTTACCTGTCAAAATCGCCCGGTTTCATAATCAACTTAAAGTAAACATTAAGTAAAGTTCACTTTAAAGTTGACATTTACCCATATATGAATTGTGATAAAGGTAGGTACCAACTTACTTAAAATTTAAAAAACTGATTATGAAACCGAGCGTTGCAATCATTTTGAAAATTCTCCAAACCAATTATATGAAGATTTCCTTATTTAGATCTGGTATTTACCAGTTTCATTTCTCTGTCCATCTATTATCATCATCTACGTCCTGAATCTTATTTTCGGTAATGACATTGGGAAATTGTAACAAAATTTCTGAAAATTAATTTAGAAATGGGGTGAATACTATTAAAAAGTAAATTTTATTTTAGTGATAACAAAATATTGAAATATACCAAACATCTAATAAAAAACATTGCCTACTAGAATTTTTTAAATAATATCAAAAATATACCAAAACAGTAGATATCTACTATAAATGTGGCAACGCTGTTAAGGATAATGATGCACTTCAATTGCACTGGTCACATGACCTCTGTCACCCAATAAGAGGGTGCGTTCTAAAGTGGTTGGGATAGTCGGTCCAGGCCGTGTTTGGTCGGCGATTGGACTTCTCGGTTGTCTCATCCGTCTATGGTTGGTAATAAGGTATATTTTAAGTAATATTAGTAATGATGTTTAATGCACCATTTTGGTTTTTTTGGGATGTAAAGAAAATAAAAACACAAAATATAAAAAATGCAGGCATTTTCTAATACCTTTAAAAGCACCATCAATACATTAAATTTATACAAAACATCTTTAACATAAATTCTGGCTTTTATATTAAAATTAGATTTTTTAAATTTACATATTTTTTGTTAAAAAGGTGATAAAAAATGAGCGCGTGTGTTTTTTAAAGGTGGAATATCCATATTTGACGGTAATCTAAGATGCGTTTATAAATTTCACATCAGGTAATTTTGTTTAAGTCCTTATTTATGTATTTATATAAATTTAAATACCTGATATGATGTCAAAATAGTTTACTTTTTATATAGGTAAAAAAACATAACCAGTCCGACTCTTTGAGCAACCATTGCACGCAGGCACTTTTTATAGTCGCTTCAGTTGTCTTATGCAACGCTTAAGGTTGCCTAGGCAACGTCAAGACAACTCAAAAATCGTCCACCAAATTAGTGCAGAGTTGGGTCGTCTTCTAGGCAATAACAACGTTGTAACAAAACGTTGCCACGCGGTAGACAACGTTGTCGCGTCGACAAATTGCTACTTGGGGTATTATATCTGCAAGTAAAGTGTGTAAAGTGTGTAAAGAAGTGTATAATAGGTGTTTTTGGTAAATATATTTTATTATAATTTTTGTGTTTTTTTGATTTGTCTGCGTCGGAAATAGGATAACAAGTATTAAAATATGATGAAAACAAGATTAAAAAGCAATTTTAATATTATTTTTACAATCTGTCAAAATAATTCATTTTGGTATCAATTTTATTATATTGTTGTCAATCAGCAGTGTCGAGCGCGGTTAAATTTTCAAATTCAAATTCAAAATTCAAATTCTTTATTTTCTTTCTGACAAACATAGTTTGTATAGAATTAGTCATAAATATACATTGCTAAAAACTAAACACTAAACTAGACTAAACAAGACATAAAATGAAATGAATTTATAAACTAAATGAAATACAGCTAATATCTAAGATCTAAAAAATTCTTCGACTGTATAAAACACTTTTTCACACAAAAATTGCCTAAGATTCCTCTTAAACACATTTATTGAACTGGTGGACTTTACATCTGTGGGCAAATGATTAAACACCTGTAGCCCGTATACCCTAGGCGATTTAAATTTAATGTTACCTTTTGAAAATGGTATATAAAGTTTATTACAATATCTGGTATTTAAATGATGCATATCACCACTCGTTTTAAACTGATGTAAGTTATTAAAAATAAAAACACATAATTCAAAAATGTATAGACACGCCAATGTTAAAATTTTATATTTTTTAAAATATTCTCTACAACTAGTTAGTCGGGAGACACCAGCGACACAACGCAATATTTTCTTTTGTATGACGAAAATACCATTTGCATAACCAGACATACCCCAAAAACATATCCCGTATCTTAGCCTGGACTCCACGAGTGCATAATATATCATAATTAGCTGATTTTCCGTCAAAACATATTTTAAATTTCTAATTAGATAGTTAATGGAACTCAACTTCGAAACAACCGCTCCACAATGCAACTTCCAATCAAAACTTTCGTCAATCGTTATTCCCAAAAACTTGACTGACGAGACCGTAGCTATTTGCATGTTGTTAAAAATAAATTGAAGATTTTGAAGGTATTTTTGTTTATTGTGAAAATGTATAACTTGCGTTTTTTCTGCATTAAGATGCAACGAGTTATCACAAAACCAAGAATATAAAGATGAAAGAAAATCATTACATTGATGTTGTAGGATTACGTTGGATTTGTTTGATAGAATAATTGACGTATCATCCGCATATATAGTGAAATTTACCGTTCTGTCCACTTGTACGATGTCGTTAATGTAGACTACAAAGAGAATTGGTCCTATTATAGATCCTTGGGGAACACCCATGTTTGTAGTAACAAGACTAGATCCACAACTGGTCACACAATCCTCGATCCTCATCTGCAGGCTCACATATTGTTGTCTATTGTTTAGAAATGACATAATCCACTGTAAAGAATTTCCTGTAATACCTATCTGTTTTAGTTTTTTAAATAATATTTCATGGTTGACACAGTCAAATGCCCTACTGAGATCACAAAATATTCCAATAGGACATTCGCCTGCATCAATCAAACTGGTTAAATGAGCATAAAATGCATGGCCTGCCGTATTAGTAGATTTATTTTCTTGAAAACCATGTTGATTTATAGTTATGATATTATTGTTTTTTAGATATCCATTTAATCTCTTTAAATATCCATACTCAAATACCTTTGAAAATATACTGGGAATTGTTATAGGCCTATAATTGCTGACCAGTCTTGGATCTCCTTTTTTTAAAATGGGAACTACTTTGCCTGTCTTCAAGTAATTAGGAAAATCCCCATTGCAAAAAGACAAATTGGTGAGATAAGTTAAAGGATTGATTATAAAAGGTAAAACCTTTTTCACCAAAAATGCAGGTATCTCGTCAAAACCACTAGAGGATTTGTTTTTAAGTTTACACTGCAGGAGTTCGATCAGTTCCTGCTCAGTAAATGGGTACAACTGAAAGAAATTTTCATGATTTGTAATAATTGACGGAATGTCTTTGTCTACTGTATTACATGGAATTTTCGACACGATATCAATGGGTGTATTTTTAAAAAATGTGTTAAAAGTGCATGCTACCTCTTGGGGATCTGTAATTATATTATTGTCATCATACATTAAACAAGTATTAGCATTGTTATTAGCACTTTTTGAAAAATCATTGACAATTTTCCACGCGATTTTATTAGGATTATCAGACGAAGTAATGATTTTCTGGTAATAATCTTTTCTTGTTTTGGTCAAAAGTTTTCTATGTTTTTTCCTTTGTTGTTGATAAAAATCTCTAAGAATTGGTACTGCTCTTGATAATGCGTGTAAATCTCGTAACTCAAAACTCGATTTTCGCACTTCACTATTAATCCATTTATTTTTAGTTGTTTTGATTTTTTTCCTTGTTGATGGAAAGCTATTATTAAAATGATACAAAAAGATATTTATAAAAGCTTGAAATGCTAGATTAGTGTCTAAGATTCCATAAACACTATAGGGCTTTTCATCGATTGTCATTTGTTTCGAGCTTCTGTCATATGTTGTATAGTCTGTGTATAATATTAATATGCACGGTTTATACGACATTTGACAGAAGCTCGAAACAAATGACTGTGAATGAAAAGCCCTATTCCAGTTTTCGTTAATGAGGTTAACGATAAAGTGATTTATCGAGTCCTCACCAAATTGTCTTTTTTGCATAAAGTATGACAATTCCGTTTCAAAGTCAAGTTCCACCAAAACTGTTCTGTGATCTGATACAGTGTTGTCAAGTACACATGACAAACCGGAGTTCGAGAAATTTACAAATACATTGTCTAATGTTGTAACGCTGGTATCCGTGACCCTAGTTGGCCAATTAACAAGATTAAAATTAATATTAAAATTCAGTAAAACATTGAGTAGATTAACATGGTCGTTAGTCATATTTCTGGTATCTACATTAAAATCACCACATATTACAAAACGTATATTTGGTTTATATAAATAATTTAAAATACCTTCGAGGTTATTCAAAAAAATACTTAAATCACCAGATGGTGATCTGTAACAATTTAATATAACATATGAGTTATTTTTCTTGTCTTTGAAAGAAATAATACAAAATTCAGAATGTTTATCAACACAATATTGCTTTATCCTAGAGTTGAGTTTGTTATTAAAATTAAAATTAAGACCTTTTCGAACCCAAATTCCTACGCCTCCTCCTCTTATTGAGTTACCTCGCAAATAACAACTTGCTAGGATAAAACCTTCAATGTTGACGTTCCCAATAGAATCATTTGATTCCCATAATTCCGTTAAACAGATAATATTTATGCTCTTATGAGAATTAAGTTCTAAAATAACATCACAAATTTTATCACTATTTATGTTTTGAATATTTAACAGCATTAAATTTGGAATAAAACTTACCCCTGATTTTGGGGTTGCCCCCGTAGGTATAAAAAACTATTTACACAAGCGTTCTTAGGCCATACTGCAGGATCCATTGCCTTCTTGAAGTGTTCTTGGTGTATCCGTACTTTGAAGGATGCATATAGTTCAGGATGACGTGAATTTATCCCCTCACAAATGACCTCTGGAAATGAGGCTTTAGATGCTGTACAATGGAAGCAGCTGTTGCAGTTGGTTCTATTCTGTATACGTGGAGATCCACGAACTTAGGAGTACCTTTTATCGTGGTATCTGTACTTGTACCTACAATAGCTTGTCTCTGTCTTCTGCTTCTATGACGAACTTCTTCCCATCTGCCGTTGTCTGAAGAGCTGCCTTCTCCCAGGGAAACGATTGACGTCATAATTTTTTCTTGTTCCGTGATAAGATCATTTTTCTTATTGGACGGTTGAGGAATCGATGTAGAGACGGTAGTTGACTTACATTTACCTTCTTTTTTTTTCTGTAATGTTTCATGATTGTTTTCGATTTCACGATTGTCTTCTTTCTCCGTAGATTTGCAGATATTACTATTATGATGTTTAACTGTTTTGTCTGAAGGTTTGGCAACGTTCGAACTAGAAGGTGCATTTGAAGGAATATTTTTCGATTTTAACAAATATATTATTTCATCCTGACGTTGGTTACCTTTTGTAAGTTCACTGTTTAAAGCTTTCAAGTATTGACTTTCAATATTAGCACATTTTAGATCACATGTTAACTTATTGATTTCTAACCTCAACTCGAGAATATCACTGTTGATCACACCTTTTTCAGCGGACTTATCAGTCTCCCTGTATTCCACCAGTTGTTTGATACTTTCACTCACTTTTAACGAGTCTGGCACCTTTTTAGATATTAAAATTTCTATTAAATCGGACTTTTTTAGACGATCTAGTTCCTTATAAACACTCTCGTCAAACGCCATGTTGCCAAGTGCCAAACGTCCAAATTTTGGATGGGTGACTGTTTGGGAAAACCTCATTTTGTAGTCTGACAAAATGAGGTTTTCCCAAGCAGTCACCCATCCAAAATTTAACCGCGCTCGACACTGCTGCTTGATAACAATATAATAAAATTGATACCAAAATGAATTATTTTGTTCTTAACTTTTGGTATTATTTTAAGAAATTTTTTGGAAAATATTACTTAAGTACTACAATTAGTTTAATATTTAAAAGAAATACAAATAATCTGTTTAAAATACACACACCGGCAAAATTAGCGGAACACCTTAAAAATGGGACATGTTTGATGTCTCGGATTTCCTAAACCAGTTGTCTGATGTGAGTGATTTTTTAGTGTGTTATAGCCTTATTATTTAAGAATATCGGTGTAATCATAGTGTTACTAGACAGGTAAATGTCATATTATACCGGGTGTTACAATCATACTGTGTTTTTCCCTTAAAGTTCAGAACACTCTGTGGAATATTCTAGCCTATATAAAATATATTGAATTTAAAACTCAATTGTAGCCTTAGACTTTTTTAATATTTTCGTTTTTAATATTCATTTGCTTATGTTGGATAATAAAAAAGTTAGGTACTTTAACAACTAGTCATGTTCTTCATCAATACAGGGTGTTTCTAAATAAGTGCGACAAACTGTAAGGGGTAATTTTGCATGAAAAAGTAATGACCGTTTGCTTTATAAACATATGTCCGCAAATGCTTCGTTTCCGAGATACGGGATGTTGAATTTTTTCTTACAAACTGACGATTTATTTATTGCTCTAAAACCGGTTGAGATATGCAAATAAAATTTGGTAGGTTTTAAGAGGTAGTTATCGCGCATATCTTGACATACAGTTAGGAATTTTATATTCACCATTGGCGTGCATTTTAGATATATCCCGTATGCACGCCAATGGTGAATATAAAATTCTTAATTTTATGTCAAAAAATGCGCACTAACTACCTCTTAAAACCTACCAAATTTCATTTGCATATCTCAACCGGTTTTAGAGCAATAAATAAATCGTCAGTTTGTAAAAAAATTAAACATCCCGTATTTCGGAAACGAAGCATTTGCGGACATATGTTTATAAAGCAAACCGTCACTAATTTTTCATGCAGAATTAAGTCGCGTTTACACGATGGCAATTGGCGAGACAATTGTCAGAAGACAACTGACTGGCATGAAATTATTGTCTTCAAGTAAACACTTCAGACCAATTGTCTTGCCAACTGCCCTCACAATTGGCCCAAAATTCAGTTGTCTCCGGGAGTAGACTGAGGACAATGAGCTGCGCCCAGTGAGCCCCCCACCACTCGAAATCTCAATTGTCGCGACAATTGGCGCCGTGTGAACGGTGTAGGCTAGTAGTGCTGTCTTATTTTTTGCCAGTTCCCTCTCGATGACGAGCAGTCGGCCATGTTTTAGCTGTCTACTGCCATGGCAATAGTTGGCCCCTTAGACAAGGAAAGAGAGAGGACGAGTAATCCTATGACCAAAAGTGAAGCCAAACTGACACCAGAGATTTTGATCATCGACGTATCTTTGGGGTATTGTTATGCATTGAGTATTTAAAATAAAAACATGAAATGTATTTAAAATGAAGAATTTGTGTACGGTAAATGTTTTATTAAGTTGCTCATATTACGTACATATGTTTCAATACATACATATGTTTTTATTACGAATTTTAGATGATGATTTACTTTATTTTTTATGAAATTTTAACCTTCAACGAACACCCACCACTGGCAACCCATTGTTATTTTTGACGTGACCGCCATGTTTCTGGTGACAAACAAACCAAAAACTGGCTTCACTTTTGGAACGTGTGTTTTAAATGAGTGTTAAGCCAGACTCAAACGACTCGTGTACTTGGCGAATAATCTTCACTTGCGTATACTTGCCATGTCGTCTGAGTGGGTTACTCGTACAATTATTTGTCACTCGTTGCCACTCGTTCGTCTTCCAACTGTTGTCGGTAAAATAGACCCGAGTCAAAGGGATCACGATTATTCGCACACTTGCGAAGTACATACTTGTCTATACTTGCAGAGGCGATCAAACGAAATGTATAAATAATTGGCATTTACTGCGACTATTCATTTAGACCAGTGCATTTAGCACTAAAAACACCGGAATAAATCGATTTTTAAATACACCACCTAGAGACTTGCTCTCCTTTAAAGGGTACATAACCTATTTTGTTGAGTTAAAGAAAACAGTTAACAGTTGTTTTCATAGTATGTATTTGTTTTCATGGTTTGTTGTTTTTGTATTTAACTTTTAAGGTTAACTTTACAGTCAATAATAACATATTATATTATTACTAGGATTAATTAATTGTACTTTAAAAGCACAATTATGTATAATCTTTAAACGTCTAGTTCAAGAAATTTATTGTATTCAGAAGACCAAAAATGAACCAGAACAGATTAAGAACAAACTGTTTTGAACAATAATAATATTATTATGATGATCTGGATTTTTATCAAAGATTTAGGTTGAAATCAAACAGTTTTGTGCCTTCTTAAATAGAAAACCAAATAACTTTCACTATTAGGTAAGTGACTAAAAATTTGTTGATATTAAGTAAAAACAATGCTGTTTATTTATTTTAGAGGTGGATACATTACTCCCATGCAACAAATTCTGTTGGATTTTATGCATCAGGAAGTATGCAATTAAATGTAGCTGATTTTAAGGCAGTGTCCAGAGATTCAGCAAGTAGAATTATAAAAATAGTATCCTTTACAATTGCAAGAATCATCAAGAGCTGGAAAGCTGTTGAAGATTTTTACAAGATTGCTGTATTCCCTAGAATAATGAGTGCAATGGGTTATACTTTAATTAAAATAGATTCTGCAGGTGTTCAGGATGCAGAAATTTTCAGGTCCAGAAAATCATTTTTTGCATTGAATGTCCAGTCAGTGATGCAAAATTTAAAATTTGAGATATTGTTGTACTGTGGCCATCAAATAAGACAATTTTAATAATAGCAGGCTGAAGCATAATTCAGGGGCTTAGAATCCCACAAACATAGCTACATTTTGTTTTATTTTCGTCTACAGAAATATTAGGGTTATGGTAACTGAACATTATCTGTACCTAAGTATGCATGTGCAAATCAGAACTAAAGCAGGTGGACATACGTTCGTGTGAATCTTAAATAAGAAGTTTAATGTAGTTATGTTTGTGTGACCCTAAGCCCCTTAATTTTGAAAGTGGTATCTTTTCTAATGATGAACAAGGAATGTAGTAGAACAGCAATATGGATTGTGGAAATGAAGATTTCCTATACTCGGCTTAGAAATGAGACTACAATTAGACAACATGACTGTGATTGTTGCAACTAGAGTGCTTCATAATATTGTGAATAAAACTGAAGATGAAGCAAACGATGAATAATTACAACCGATAAAAAATAATAAAAATATTTCAGAAAACAATATAACACTAAATAATAAGTGTTAATAAATGAACACTGGTAGATTGTAAATATATTTATTAATAAAAGCAAAATGAATGTATTAAACTTTTTATTTATTGTAGTTTATCCCATTTTTTTATATACCTGGATCCCACGTACCAAAAAAAAGTTGATTAATAGCAAGCTGAAAATTTGTTAATAGCTTAACGGTGTCTAGTTGGACAAACTTTGATGTATGGGAACACTGGAAGTTCTAATTGTGGAACAGGTTAAAAATTTGGAACGTCCAGACTACGAAAACGTTCCACATATTTTGTCAGACAGAACTTTCAATTGATTTGTTACCATTTCATGCAAATATCAGACTGGTGTTTGGTGTTTATCACCAACTGGGCATTTTAATGAGTGGAACACGAAGAACATGTCAAATGACAGGAATCATGTTGGTTAGTAATAGCAGTCTGATTTTGCATGAGAGTTTAATGAAAGGGTAACAAATCAATTGGATGTTTTGTCCGACAAAATACATGGATGTTTTCGTAATCTGACTTTCCAAATTTTTAAACTGTTCCACAATAATTAAAAGTTCCAGTGTTCCCGTACATCAAAGTTTGTCCGACTAGACACCATTAAGCTATTACCAAATTTTCAGCTTGCTATTAATAAACTTTTTTTGGTGCGCCGGATCCAGGCCTATTAGTTTTATTTCTAAATCCAATAATTTTATTTTTTTATATTCTGCTTTTTCTCTTTTTATCCTTTTTTTTCTTCTGTTCTGTAAATATGCAATGCAAATGAACATTAGCTTGCCTGTACATGATACTCAATTATTTAGATAATTTAAATGATCTTTAACAAATAAAATATTGTACCGACCTTTCCTTTATTCTTCACATTTACATTTATTTACTATATTTCTATAACTTTCTATCTTTTGTAAGATTTTTTGGGGTCGCTGAATACGAATACGCCATCAGAACCGACGCCCTGGTACACAAATGCTAAGGCATGTTATTTTCAGGAGTTTGGAGGGTTTTTGGGCATCAGGTGCAACGGGGGGTCGATTTTGATGGCGTATTTTTGCTCAGCTACCCCAAAAATTCCCGAGTAATATGTTTGCATAAATTTAGTGACGAAAACCCTCTAAACTCTAGATGACGTGCCTTAGCAGTGAACCTAGACACCAGGTGCCCAAATGGTCAGGTCTGATGGCATATTCGTCCTCAGCGACCCAAAAACCCCAGAGTAACAAAATTTGGTCCTAATAAGGACACTTTTTTTGACATGTTTATGCACTTTTGGATGCATATCATGCACTTTAAAATGCAACTATGCATTTCGAGCCATGTTTCTATTGTTGACTTTTTACTGGTGTCATCCTGAACACAATGAAAAAAGTTGTAACTTTCTACGTGCTGTATTTAAATATCGATTTATTTTTTCAAAAATGTCCTGGTCTATTTATGAGTAATCAATACCACTGATTCATTTGTCAAGGTCGTTAAGCCAAATGTTTACGCTCGCGTACTTGTACATTGTACACGTCGTGTCGTCGTGTGAGTGCCCTGTTTGTCAATTGCAATCGCACACTCGTATACTTTCCAAGTATGCGAATAATTCTGTACTTGCGAAGTACACGAGTCGTTTGAGTCCGGCTTTACCCGTCCTCTCTTTTTTCCTTGTCTAAGGTTGGCCCCATGTAAACATCTTCTCTTTCAACTGGACTGGCCTCCGACAATCCGCAACCACATGATGACAATTGTCTCGCCAATTGCCATCATGTAAACGCGACTTTACCCCTTACAGTTTGTCGCACTTATTTAGAAACACCCTGTATTGATGAAGAACATGGCTAGTTGTTAAAGTGCCCAACTTTTTTATTATCCAACATAAGCAAATGAACCAAAAAAGAAAATGTTAAGAAAACCTAAGGCTACAATTGAGTTTTAATTTCAATATTTTATGTATAGGCTAGAATATTCCACAGAGTGTTCCGAACTTTTAGGAAAAAACATAGTATGATTGTAACACCCGGTATAAAATGACATTTACCTGTCTAGTAACAATATTATAGGGCTTTTCATCGATTGTCATTTGTTTCGATAGCTTCTGTCACATGTATAATCTGTGTATATACCTAACATTAACATACACGGATTATACGACATACGACAGAAGCTCGAAACAAATGACTGTGAATGAAAAGCCCTAATACACCGATATTTTTAAATGATAAGGCTATACCATATTAAAAAAATGACTTACATCGGACAAGTGGTTTAGGAAATCCGAGACATCAAACATGTCCCATTTTTAAGGTGTTCCGCTATTTCGTTGAAATCATATATAATAGAAGTAGAAGTTCTTACGTGCGTACAAAGTAACTACACACACTCTTTTTTATATTATTAAAAACAATATTTAAATATTATTCATATCATTTCATCAAGATAATAATATTTTATTGTGGATATTAAAAATGAACAAGGTTGATTCCGTCCCTGTAAAAACAGATGAATATCATATAATTTTAAGTATTGCCGGAACGTTTAGACTTAGACATCTGTCAATTCAATGGTTTCTTGCTTCCCTTAGAAAAGTTTCTAAGCACGCCGCTTTGAATTAATTTTTATTCCCTTATCAATAATTCAAACAAGATTTCATCACTCTCATATTTGATAAATAATTATTGTCAAAATTATAGAACATCTTTTTCGCCGAGTGTGTTTAATTGATTTATCAACATCCAAAATGTTTTTACTTCAATCAAGTTTTTTCGTTAACCGGTCTTGCGGGGTTTTCGCGAAACGGACAGTTTCACACAGCTGTTGCTGTATTCAGTTAAGTGAAGAATTGAAAAATGCTTTTGTTAATAGGCTTCCTGTGGTAGCTCTAGAATCGACGATTATAACACATGGAATGCCGTATCCTCAAAATGTTGAGTGCGCGCTGCAAGTGGAGGACGTTGTCCGCAAACAGGTAAAATTTTAACATTTTAAATTTGTACGAGGTTCGGTCAATATTTTATACTGTACCGGGGCGTTTCTAAAATTACAGATACATTATTTTTTTTTGTTTTAATTTTTTATGTTTATTTACTATTATAATAGGGAACTTGCACATTTTTTTTATTACATAATAATGTTCAGTTTTGTTTAAAAATGAGATTTCCAAAATTTCACGCTTCAAAAACTCATAATAACTTAGAAATACAAATTTAAAGTCTTCTGCGGTATAAAATAGTTAAAACGACCCGTGACGTCACATAGTTTTATTATAATAGGTCATAGATATATAATACTCTAGATTGCGCCCTGCCATCTTAAAATGGGTGACGGTTGCGACAGAGAAAAATGAGCCTATTAGGTCGGTAGTCTCTTTCTAATTCAAGGGGAGTATCGACGACGTCACTATCATACTCTATCGAGTATTATTTAAATGCCTTGACAGTTCGAGCGGGTGGCGACGGGAACTGGTCTTTGGTCTTTGGACGCGTATAATCGGGGTTCGAATCCCGTACCAATCTTTACATTTTTATTTTTAATTTAATCAATATTGCGTTTATTAGATATTATTACATCTCTAAAGTAAATCTATGCAAAAAATATATAACAAATAAGAAAAACTGTGTAGGTACCTATACATTTTTAAAAATATAAAAGCCAATGTTATTTTTTTTAATAAGTTAATGGTAGAATAGTATAATATATATATATATATATATATATATATATATATATATATATATATATATATATATATATATATATATATATATAACTGAAGGATGATCACAGCTGTCTAATTAATATCAAAGTCAAAGGTAAAATTCATTGGGTGTGCAGCTGGAAATGAAAGCCAAAGTGTACTCTTTTCAACGAGCTAGCAATATTTCGTTTAATTTCTTAAACATCATCAGGCCAGTTGCTACAAAGTTATTACAAACTGGTGAAATTGTGCAATTTACATAATAAGTTAAAACACTTACTTGGATGAGCTTGTTAAGCCTCGATAGAAAAAAAGTTCCATGAAGAACGCCAAAGTGAAAAAAACCAACATTGGATTTAGTGTACAGTGAAAGGCATAATAACTCACACAACCAAGTGTATTAATTTCCGTGTGTGCCGGAGTAGTCAAAATTACTTAAATTAACATGTAGGACAAACAATTTTAATGTTTCGGCTTTAGTCCTAGTCTACGGCAATTTAGCAGGAACTGTTTTCTGTTAATCTCCTTTGCTAAGTTTTTCCTGGTTTTGGTCCAATTCTTCAAACATGAAACTGCAAATTCACCATATTGTTCTCGAATGGTGTCATAGAAACCCATATCTGTCAAATGACTGAAGGATGATCACAGCTGTCTAAGCACACATTTCCAGCTGCACACCCAATGAATTTTACCTTTGACTTTGATATTAATTAGACAGCTGTGATCATCCTTCAGTCATTTGACAGATATGGGTTTCTATGACACCATTCGAGAACAATATGGTGAATTTGCAGTTTCATGTTTCAAGAATTGGACCAAAACCAGGAAAAACTTAGCAAAGGAGATTAACAGAAAACAGTTCCTGCTAAATTGCCGTAGACTAGGACTAAAGCCGAAACATTAAAATTGTTTGTCCTAAATGTTAATTTAAGTAATTTTGACTACTCCGGGACACACGGAAATTAATACACTTGGTTGTGTGAGTTATTATGCCTTTCACTGTACACTAAATCCAATGTTGGTTTTTTTCACTTTGGCGTTCTTCATGGAACTTTTTTTCTATCGAGGCTTAATAAGCTCATCCAAGTAAGTGTTTTAACTTATTATGTAAATTGCACAATTTCACCAGTTTGTAATAACTTTGTAGCAACTGGCCTGATGATGTTTAAGAAATTAAACGAAATATTGCTAGCTCGTTGAAAAGAGTACACTTTGGCTTTCATTTCCAGCTGCACACCCTATATATATATATATATATATATATATATATATATATATACATATATATATGAGTTAGTTAGAAGCAACCTACCTATATATATATATATATATATTTATGCACAGATATCAAAGTGAGGTCCTGACATTACGCGCACTTAGTGAGGACCGGTAGAAAACGTAGACATAATCGTTTCAACTCTTCATAGTGACCTTGACAAGTAAATAGCAATTAAAAAATGACGAGTATACACAAAAAAAATTACGTATATGTGCCCCGTATTGTTCAAGTATATTGCCACCCAAGTGAGGCCATTATACGCAGCTATTAAAGTGAGACTGTATATACTTTTTCGTTATGCGCACAAAGTGAGGACAACTTTACGTGTATATTTCCTTACAGCTCATCAAGTGAGGACCATACAGTGTTGTCGATAAATATGAGATTAATCGTTTCTACTGCCTTTTTCTGTATAACACAGTAAGAATTATTATTGTTTCGATGTTTCAGTCACTTGTAGTTATAAGAAGGATGTGGACTCTTTGTTCTTGCTCGTACTGTTTGTTAATTTTATAACATTTTAGTACCTCAGCATTAAATCACGGTAGCCTTATCGGAGACTAGCGTTAATAAAGAAATAGTTTTATATTTTTTAATAATTTACGTTAAAGATGGATAGGAAAGCAAGAATTTTGAAAATAGCGTTAGTTGAGAACAATAATAATCAAAATGGAGGATACAGTGATAGTTCAGTTATGTGAAATTTATATTGAACTTAACATATAAATATAAAAGCCCGACTTTTGATCTAAGGGGAACACAGTTTTTACGGTACATACATATCTGTCATTTGTCAACCCCCTCCCTTCCATTTCCCCCACCCCTTATTTTTAAATAGGGAAGAGGGGCGTGTGCTAGCTCATTTGAAAGGATATTCAATTCTCTATCCAGTATTATTAACATTGACATAATTATCTATACAGAGTGTATTTTAGTATAGGTACTGTTGCCCCTGTCGATTTTCATTTTGAAACGACAATTTTCCAACCTTAATTTTAGTATACAAGATGATTTACTTAATTGAATTAAACTTAATGTACCTTTTTTACTGACTTAATTTTACAGTTATTCCACTAGATGGCAAATACAGTGAATATGTGCATATGTTTTATTTCGAATAATCATTTTAAAATAGTTTTAGTTTTCTATTTTCTCTGAAAATTGTTGCAAGCTTCTTGTTCTTATACTTAAAATCATGTCACTACAAATTTATACGAGACTACATATTAAGAGTATAGAAAGTATTATAATATATGACATACATGCTTTTTTCCATTTATTGAAGATATTTCACCTTATCCTGAAACAATGCAATGTGACCAAGTGTCCTCAACTAAAAAAATATATCCCACTATTTTGATATTAAATGTATAGTTTGTACTATAAACCGTATTGAAATAGATT
Organism: Diabrotica virgifera virgifera; assembly: GCF_917563875.1. NCBI lineage: Eukaryota > Metazoa > Arthropoda > Insecta > Coleoptera > Chrysomelidae > Diabrotica > Diabrotica virgifera. Next base: position 111,668,904 of record NC_065450.1, read on the forward strand.
GCAACATGTGTGTGTGGTTGGGATATTGACTGCGAAACCTAAGGCTTCATTCGCCTAATCATATTTACCTTTGATTCTTATAACAATAAATAAAATTGATTAACATTTTATATCAATATTATTAGTGTTTTTAAACAATATCAGTATGATATATCAGTATGATAAAGTCAAGATAAACAATACTATAACAGAAAGCTTTGAGGTCAAACCAGGACTGCGACAGGGTGATCCATTATCGTCTATAATGTTTAGCATATTACTAGAAAAGGTTATACAGGAAGCAAACATTAATAGAACAGGTCTGATCTACCACAAAAAACATCAGTGCTTGGCATTCGCAGACGATTTGGTAATCTTGGCTAGGAGCAAAATAGAACTTATAGAAACACTCATGAAACTCGAGGAGAGGGCAGCAACCAAAGGATTGTATATAAATGAAGCAAAAACAAAGTATATGGAATGGACAAATAAGCAATTCGTTCGGGGGCAATACATAACAATGACAACAGCGAAAGGAAACACAGTATAAATTCGAAGAAGTTGGGAGATTTGTGTACTTAGGAACTGTCTTCACAAGAGATCCTAACTGTGAAGAAAAAATACAAAAGAGAATTATGTCGGGCAACCGCGCTATATTTGCTTTTAATGGGTTGTTAAAAAGTAAACATATATCACGAAGAGCAAAACTAAGAACTTACAAGACCGTAATAAGGCCGATAGTAACGTATGCTTCTGAAACATGGGTCACAACAAAAAAAACATCAAGAGTTGTTATTAGTTTGGGAGAGGAAAATACTGCGCAAAATCTTCGGTGGGAAAAACTTAAATGGACAATGGGTAAGAAGAACAAATAACTAACTGAGCTCTATCAGGATCCTAACATACTAGCAGTAATTAAGGCGCAAAGACTTAGATGGTTGGGCCATGTGCAGAGGATGATTCCATCTAGAATTCCCAGAATGGTACTATCTAGTGCATTGGCAGGGAAAAGACGAAGAGGAAGACCGAGGTCACGATGGAGTAATGGAGTTAGAGAAGATATGAGAAGAATTAACTTAAGGAATTGGGAAACAAAAGCGACTGACAAAAGGGAGTGGAAAAGAATAGTACATCAAGCTATGGGCCTACTAGGCTCGTAGTGCTTACATATTATAATATCAGTTTTCTAATATTATCCAGTTCCATATCCAGTTCCGAATCCAGTGGTTATATTTCTTCCGTATTGTTTAGTTTCGCTTCCAGTGATTGTATTTTTTTTCTTGTTTTTTTTTGAAATATTTATTTATTATTTTATTACTATATTTTTTTATTGTGCTCATAATAGATTGCAACATTGTCTACAGACATGAATGCAGTAACAATAAATAAAAAAATCGGAGATCCACACCCCGGATTTGAAATCGAAACCTCTGCTTTACGAATCCGAGATCCGAGGTCTACCCACTAGGTCACTAGGCTATCGCTCTTAGACAATATTTTTTCCTGAAACGGGGAACTTTTAAAGCCGGGTCTAGACTATGTAACAAAACATGATAATAACAAAGTTGTACAACAAATTTGTTGTACAACTTTGTTATGTAACTTGTTATAATATAGCATGAGTATCCAGACTATATAACAAAAAACAAAACAACAACATGCGCATAAATTTTGCAGCATTTTAGATGGATAGCTGGTAGGTTAGGTAGTATATAAAATTGCGTCATATAAGTATGGAGGATCTCTTCATAGCACAGCAGCTTGTGTAATATTGTGGAGGCCACACCGGCGTGTTAAATTAATATTTTGGATGTGTCCTTCATTAGCAGCTCGAGCAAAATATAGGTAGTGGTACAGCTCTTTTAGCTGATCTGGAAAGAGATAACATAGACCCATCGACAGGAGACATTAAATGTGATGGCAGTTTTAAAAACTTCTTAAGAATAGAAAGTTCTGATTTTGAATTTCTTATAAATGAAATCGGCTATAAAATAGGCAGGAAAGACATTTCGAGATGCAATTCCAGTAAGAGAAAGATTAACAGTTATATTATTAGCAAAGTATATTTTTTAAACTTTTTACTCATTGTTTCAGAGAGGAAGTATAACATTTCTGTAAAATTTAATTCCTCAGTATTATCGTCTTCACCTGTTCATGATTGAGTGTCACTGTCTGTTTGAATTGGTGTAGCTGGAGAAGTAGCGGATGTAGGTGTAGTGGACGGAATAGAAAGGCTCAGATATATTGTATGATTGAGTGTTTGTTTGAGTAGCTGATGAAGCAGTCTGCATCTGTGTAGCCAGTGTAGCGAATGAAGTGAATGTTACAGGTTTTATGTCAATTTAGAGTTGATTTGCACCGATTTGCTGTTAAGGTTCCGCGTACTGCTTTTCTTTTGTTGGCTTGAGTTATAGGCGTACGTGCATTAGTTTTAACTACAGTTTCTGTATCTATTTTCACTTGTATTTCGGTCTATTCATCGTGTTTTTTATTTGTTTTTTAAATCAATAAATGTAGCTCATCCCATAGCAATCCCATAATACTCGTTACGTACGAAATAGCTCAATTAAATGAGTAGTCAGTTCTTTCGACAATTTCATCGCGTAAATAACCCTACGTGAACAGAGCAAAGAAAAATCTAGCACAATCACTCCAGAATGAACAAGGCGATATGACTCCAACGGTTGCTGCTCGCGTAGGTACTATGCCAGAGAAATGTTTCAATAACATGTTTTTAGGTGTAGATCAGTCGCGGTGCGGTTTTATAACTTTCTTTGATGTTTACCGACATCTGTTGGATAACATAAAACATGCTATATAACCAGAAAAATGTTATACAACACTGTGTTTTAAAACTTTGTAACTAAAATTTTGTAACAAGTTACAAAACTTTGTTATTTAACATGTTTTGTTACATAGTCTGGACCCGGCTTAACGGTAACTTCTTATAGGTAATACACTACAATTTCTGAATATTTTTTCTGAAATCTATCGAATGGTACCAAACACGACCCCCACGGAGGTGGGGGGGGGGTTACTTTAAAATCTTAAATAGGAACTCCTTTTTTTTATTTCAGATTTGGATTCTTTGCGTAAAAATAAGCAACTTTTATTCGAAACGTTTTTTCTAATTACGGATAGGTGGCGCTATAATCGGAGAAAACGGGTGTTGGAAATGGGAAATTAAATTAAAATATGGAAAGTCCCCACTAAAATGGAAAATTTTACTTAACTTTTTTGGTTTTAGAACCTAATAATCACAACCCAATAGGTCCCCAAAGCGCTCGAGTGACTGTACATTTAGCATACTTTGCTCCCCTACTATATGTATTATAAATAATATGCGAAGTAATTATTAACCCAAACAACCATAATTCAACTTTTATTTACTAATAAAGAACTGGACGAAAGTGTCACATCAGTTTTTATGAAACACATGAATATTTACATAAAAAGGTAAGTGATCTGCTTGAAATCGATATTCCCAAAATCATCTAAAAATTGTTTATACTTGAGTACTTTGAGACTCTTGTATGAAATGTGAATACCGAAATACGATTAGGAATCTCCATTATGTAATTTTTAAATAATACATAATTCTTAGGAAATGAAAGGTATTATACAAACGCAACGTGTTAAAAAATACTACCTACTGAAATTTTTTGATGGCAATAAATGATGAATTGGTTTATCGAATTTATTTTTAAGGTGATACAGTAGCGATCAACAGGTAGCCAAAACGCGTTCCAAGATTGAGGCTGTAATTTTGAATATTTCTTCGAGATATTTGGCATACGTATTTGTAATATAATAAAGAATGGCGGTACAGAGCCCAATTTGAAAAATATATTAATATGTGGAAATTACTCTGTAAATAAATACAATATTAAACAAACGAGTCTGTACCGCCATTAAGAAGAACAAAAAAATACACTTTCTTCAAATAAACTTTTTTATCAGATGCCTAGATTTTGACCCGTGTTGAGCTGCCCCCCCCCCCCACTTGCAAAAATTAAAAAACAAATAGCCCTGATTTATGAGCTATTTATGAGCTCTCATATTCCGCAAACTAAAAATTTTGAGCTCGTTCCACTGAGCAGGAATTTAATACCCTAGTGAATTTAATACCCTTTACCCACTACTTAAAAATAAGAATATTGAATCGGTTTTTGAGGCAGAATTACGAGCTATTTATGAGCTCTTGAAATTATATAGTTTCGATTTTTGAGCTCATCCCCTTCACCCCCAAACAACCCTTTAATTGATTTAACTTAAGAGAAAGATGCTGAGAAAACTTAAAATATATCGTATTGCTGATAAAATTCTTATAGCTTATATACTCTAAGAATAAACTATTAAATCAAGAGCATTTCGATTATTGAGCTACAACCCCTTCGCAAGAAAACCACCCTATCTTCCCGGCTTAAGAGAAAGTTGTACTTAAAATGCATTAAACTAATTATTTGGCGACTACATATCATTTAATAATTTATAAGCTTTCAAATTACGCGCATTTAGATCAGTAAATTGCAATTTATTTTGTATAGTGCAGTCACTGAAGATAAAAATCAACGATTACCTTCAATTTCGGTAAACCTTCATAGATTTTCACGAAAATTGGTCAGTGGTTAGAGGATACGTCAAGAAACAAAGGTGACATGGTACCACCTTGCGCCTTTACCCTGAGGGTGGATACCGCCGCTTCTCGGGGGTGAAAATTATTTTATAAAAAATGACTGCACAAATCAATAAAAGAACAAATTAAAAGCAAAATTTATTATATAAAGTTAATAAAATAAGTCAATACTTTTAAGTTATTAAAGATCAAAGATTTTAATTCTTTGTGAAAAAATGCATGTTTTGAAGAGGTTTTTTGTAAATCACTGAAAAACTGTAAGTTTTTACAAAAAAGTTAATAGTAGTTTAATTCGTATAGCTTATATTCTAAGAATAAACTCTTAAATCACGCGCCTTTCGATTATAGAGCTACAACCCCTTCGCAAGAAACCCATCCAATATTCCCGGCTTAAGAGAGAGTTGTTCTTAAAATAATTTAAATTAATTATTTGGCGACTAAATAATTTATGAGCTTGCAAAATATACGCATCTCAATTATTGAATTTCCATTTTCTTTCTATAGTGCAGTCACTGAAGGTAAAAATCAACTATTACCTTCGATTTCGATAAATCTCCATTTATTTTCACGAATTGACAATAACAACTTGGGGTTTTAGCCTGGGGTATATGTCACCCCTTCTCGGTAGTGAAAATTACTTTATTAAAAATAACCCCTTAAATCGAGAGAGGGACAAATTGTAAGCAAAATTTGTTATATAATGTGATTAAAATAAATCAATACTTTTTGATTTATTAAAGATCAAATATTTTAATTTTTGGAAAGAAATAGCATGCTTTAGAGCGATTTTTCATAAATGACTCAAGAACTGTAAGTTTTTACAAAAAAGTTTTCATCACAAAAATTGAAGCTAATAAAAAATATAATAAGTTGCTTACTTGAAAAACCCTTTAATGTTAATTTAAAGTAAGTTATTTTTTTAATTAAATGTATATTTTTTTCCGCGACTGTTCAAATCTAAGGGTTCAAGCTTAAATAACGGGAAAGAGATGCATTTTATAACACTTAGGTACTAAATACTTGTCAAAGTACTTAGAAATACCTATCAAACATAAGCTCCAGAAAAAGTTTATAGTATCAAAATCCGCTCACCAATTTTCGTGAAAATGAATGGAGATTTACCGAAATCGAAGGTCATAGTTGATTTTTACCTTCAGTGACTGCACTATAGAAAGAAAATGGCGATTCAATAATTGAGATGCGTATATTTTGCGAGCTCATAAATTATTAAACAATATATAGTCGACAGATAATTAATTTAAATTATTTTAAGTACAACCCTCTCTTAAGCCGGGAATATGGGATGGTTTTCTTGCGAAGGGGTTGTAGTTCAATAATCGAAAGGCGTGTGATTTAAGAGTTTATTCTTAGAATATAAGCTATACGAATTAACTACTATTAAATTTTTTTGTAAAAACTTACAGTTTTTCAGTGATTTACAAAAAACCTCTTCAAAACATGCATTTTTTTGACAAATAATTAAAATCTTTGATCTTTAATAACTTAAAAAGTATTGACTTATTTTATTAACTTTATATAATAAATTTTGCCTTTAATTTGTTCTTTTATTGATTTGTGCAGTTATTTTTTATAAAATAATTTTCACCCCCGAGAAGGGACGGTATCCACCCTCAGGGTACAGGCGCAAGGCGGTACCATGTCACCTTTGTTTCTTGACGTATCCTCTAACCAGTGACCAATTTTCGTAAATATCGATGAAGGTTCACCGAAATTGAAGGTAATCGTTGATTTTTACCTTCAGTGACTGCACTATACAAAATAAATTGCAATTTACTGATCTAAGTGCGCGTAATTTGGAAGCTTATAAATTATTAAATGATATGTAGTCGCCAAATAATTAGTTTAACGCATTTTAAGTACAACTTTCTCCTAAGCCGGGAGGATAGGGTGGTTTTCTTGCGAAGAGGTTGTAGCTCAATAATCGAAATGCTCTTGATTTAATAGTTTATTCTTAGAGTATATAAGCTATAGGAATTATATCCGCAATACGATATATTTTAAGTTTTCCCAGCATCTTTCTCTTAAATTAAATCAATTAAAGGGTTGTTTGGGGGTGAAGGGGATGAGCTCAAAAATCGAAACTATATAATTTCAAGAGCTCATAAATAGCTCGTAATTCTGCCGCAAAAACCGATTCAATATTCCTATTTTTAAGTAGTGGGGGGGGACTCAGCCCCCCCACTAGGGTATTAAATTCCTGCTCAGTGGAACGAGCTCAAAATTTTTAGTTTGCGGAATATGAGAGCTCATAAATAGCTCATAAATCAGGGCTATTTGTTTTTTAATTTTTGAAAGTGGGGGGCCCAGCTCAACACGGGTTAGATTTTGTGTCATTTTGGAACTACTAATGAAATAAAAAATTTTAGTAGTTCCAAAATGACATAAAATCTAGGCATCGGATAAAAAAGTTTATTTGAAGAAAGTGTATTTTTTTGTTCTTCTTAGTGGCGGTACAGGCTCGTTTTTTTAATATTGTATTTAATTACAGAGTAATTTCCACATATTAATATATTTTTTAAATTGGGCTCTGTACCGCCATTCTTTATTATATTACGAATACGTGTGCCACATATCTCGAAAAAATATTCAAAATTACAGCCGCAATCTTGGAACGCGTTTTCGCTACCTGTTGATCGCTACTGTTTCCTCTTAAGTAAAATATGTCATTTGGATATTTTTTAAACTCGATAGATCCTAGGGACATGTCGGTAGATCGGTAGGATCATCACTTTTGGGAGTTTTGGGAATATCCCAATTGACAACGCAATATACACCGACGCCGTCTACAACAAGCGACGAATCAGAGATGCCAGATTGGAGTACTTTCGCCCATTTTTAGGGTAATTTGAAATCACATGGGAAAATTTTTATAGGTTGAATTGGTTGGGGAATTTTTCGGGAGGAAAATTGAGCAAACTGAATTGCAATATAAATGTATGTAACATATAACATTATATTAACATTATAACCTATCGAGTATTTGCTTCTGATTAAAAAACCGAAAAATGGTTTTTGGAACAACCGCTTTTTTTGACCAGTTATAACCGCCAGGTTAAACCGTAAGTAAAAAAACGGTATAACCGAAAACCGGTTTTTTGTTCAACAACCGCCATCCCTACCTTGGTTGTTACAAATACAGTTCGCTGGAATAAGTTTTACCCCCCTTATTAACTTATTTATTTTTAGCACATAAGAAAAACGCTCGGATAGGTCGATTTTTAAAATAATCATAGTATATTATAGCGTCAATGTTTCGAACTTTACGCGATCCCTCTTCTTTAGGTGACAGGCACAACTTTGATTTTTTTAAATAGGAAAGTAAGTACATCATGTGACACCTCATTTAAAGGCTTTTTTCTACAACCGTGTTAAAAATGCAATTTTTAGAACTCCATACGTGCGTTAAAAATGCTACTTTAAGGCAGGGCCGGTTTTAGGGTTCTGAGCGCCCCTGGAAAAATAAAATTTGGCGCCCCTTCATATAAGAATATACAAATTTACTGCAAATATAAAAAAATAGGAAAAAATCAAAATTTTACCATAAAGAACTATGTAAAAATATATTTATTTAAAAAATAGTAGGATAGTTATTACTTATAACTTATCCAACATAGGGCATAGCATAGCGAGCACATTTTAAGTTCAAGCGACGAAGAAGCGAGGTAAAAGATAAATGCACATTATCAACAACCAGTAAAAAATATGTATAAATAACTATTTAGATGGAAAATAAGCCACAATTAAATTGAAAAAAATAATTTTATTATCGTTTCGACGCCCAAATCGGGTGTCGTTGTCAAAATACAAAATACTACTAAATTAAACAAAAATGTTGTTTCTTAGTAAAAAATTCGTCTAATAATTTATTTAATCTGACTCATTTATATCATTTAATGTGTATAAATCTTCTACAAGACCAAAAAACATGTTGATTGTGCGCAAGATATAGCTGCATCCCCAATAACTAAATTGAGGGAGTGGCATCCACTTAGCATAAAATAGCATGCGGATATTCTTTGCAAACGCGAGCTTGTACATCTTTATTTTTTCTCTTCCTATTAGAGCCGTTGTGATATCCTTGGCCTTACAATCATCTATGCAAATTCAAATAAAATCATTCATTATTTTTTTTTTATTATCTCATGAGCTTTTTATTATCTCTATGACTCGATACCTATAGAACCAAGCTATGGTTTTAGGTATCGAGTTACTAGGACAAACAATATGCTGCATACTAAAATTAAACCCGGTACTGTGGGATAAGAACATCAGTATAAAAACAAAAAGAAGAATATAATATAACACCATGACAAAAAGTATTCTGAATAATGGGTGTTAAAATTGAATAAAAATACGAAAACCAAATGCAAAATAAGAGCAACAGAGATCGAATACCTAAGTAGAAGCTGTAGAAGGGATAGAATAAATAACATAGAGATTAAGAAAATAATGGTAATGAATTCAAGGGATGATGATGATGATGATGATGGTGATGTTTGGCATGGAAACTAGTCCATTTGCCACAGATTTTTGCATATTAATATAATCTTATTATAAGTTATTAATTATGGTATATTACGAACTGAAACTTGACTGTTACAAATCTAAATTATATATCCGGAAGCGTATAAATGATTGCATACGAGTTCAAATATTGATTTCTGATTGAAATTCAAGGGATAATAGACAACATAGAACAAAAGAGATTAACCTGGTATGGACATGGCAGAAGAGCAGACCAAAATCGTTGATAAACAGAATAACAGATTGGAGCCCGATAGGAAGAAGGAAGAGAGACAGACCCCGAAAATCTTTTAGAGATAAAATGGACGAAGCAATATTAGAAAAGAAACCTGCAGGACTGGAAAAACAGAAAGAACTGAAAATAACGGTCAAGTGAAATAATACAGGAAAAACTATGGAAATCCAGGGTGGTCAAGAAAAAACAGGATGTTTCTAAATAAATGCGACAAACTTTAAAGGGTAATTCTATATGAAAAAATAATGACAGTTTGCTCTATAAGCGTATGTCAGCAAATACTTCGTTTCCGAGATATGGGGTGTTGACATTTTTTTACAAACTGGCGATTTCTTTATTGTTCTAAAACCGGTTCAGATATGCAAATGAAATTTGATGTGTTTTAAGAGGTAATTATTGCGCATTTTTTGACATAAAATTAATAATTTTATATCTACTGTTGAAATGGTGTGAATTTTTTAAAGAAAAACATAGTACGCCACTGAGATATTTCAAATAACAAATCATTTTGGAATTACTCGTTCAATTTATGATATATACAAAAATCTATTATTCCTTTTTTTCATACGTCGTTCGTGCCGTTTTTATGCAAAAAGTGAAACATCTTAACGCGTACAAAGTATTCGAAATAAATTTCTATATATTCATATTATGAAAAAGAACTTGTCAATTCTAATTCATATAGATATACCTGGTTTGTTTTTTTTTATTTCAAATTACACACCCACGGACACACGACAATGTTGATAAAGCAAAGTTTACAGAACAGGAAGACAAAACTATTTAACCATTGAGGCTATAATGACAAGCAGCAGTATAATAATATCACTGACTATTCATAAATTTGTTGATACTTCGTAAATCTGATCTTCGTGTATTTTAAGTATGTATGTATAACATTGTAATACCATAAAAGTGATAGGTATTACCTGACAAATGACCTTTAAAAGCCATAACAATTTTTAGGTTGCATTATTTTTATTAGAGAATTTTTGTGAGCTAGAAATAGTTTTCTTATTGTTAAAATTATTTAACATTAATAATTGTCTTAGGAGTAATCTTAGCCCAAAGATAATCTATAAAGTCCAAAAAAATAGTGAATGTAAAAAATATTATATATTTTTTTGTTTAGCTAATGCCTCGACAACTAATGGCCATTGACATGGTAGGTACGGTAATTTTGAACAGTTAGTGTCATGTGTAAGTAGTGTGTGTGTTGAGTAAGTGGCTTAATACTTTGCAATGTCGACGTCATTGTCTTTGCAAAGAGACGCTAATTGTATCCGAACGTCTGCGGTCCCTCCGGTGAGAACCGATCCCACGAGGACAGAATATATTCATTTATTAATTTATAATAAATGAAAAATTTCCGACCCTGGTGAGATTCGAACCCACAACCTTTCGGATTTTTTCGATCCAAAGGCAGGCGCTCTTACCACTGAGCCACGGAGGGGGGTAAATATTATATTTATATATCAGCGTCTCTCAAAATTTGGCGCCCCAAAATTCTGGCGCCCTGGGCGGTCGCCCTGCTCGCCCGCCCCTTTATCCGGCGCTGCTTTAAGGCACTAGTGCTTTAAAATTTTTATGGCACGGCAATTCGTATTGATCGTATAGGCAATTTTGATGTAATGTCAAAAAAATATAAAAATGGAATGTCAGTCAAGTTCAAGTAAAAGTTTTTGTACATATTGTCCTGTAATTACGTTTGTAGAAAAAATATTGCATGATATGCGTGTTAAAAAGTGCATTTTTAAGGCACTCATGTGAATTGCAGAACTCGCTGTCGCTCATTCTGCAAACTTTCACATGCGTGCCTTAAACGTGTACTTTTAACACTTATATCATAAATAACTATTGAAATACTGATTACAAAAATTTATAGTATTTTAAGCCTTTCTGAGAGCATATGCGCAAAAATTTCGCTCGAATTATTTTTAAATGCGTTAATTTTTTTCGAATACTGAGAAAACCTTAAGTATTTTTAAAAAATTTAAACGCAGAAAGAAATATTACTGTATTATCCATGGTCGAAAGTCCTTGAGAACTTCTATAATATTTATTTTAATAAGTCACAGGGGTGAAAAAAAATAGTCTGATTTTTAATTTTAAATATATATTACAAAAGAAACTTTTTGTTCATTATAAGGGACTTTCTGCCCTCGGGAATAATGTAGTCTTCTATTTTGCGTTTAAATTTTTTAAAAATACCTATTAGTTATCTCAGGATTCGAAAAAAATAAATGCGTTTAAAAAGAACTCGACCGAAATTTTGCGCCTACGCTCTCAAAAAGGATTAAAGTATTAAACATTTTTGTACTGTTTGAATTTATGCGACGATTGACGATCCACTGTTTTAAAGATTGGTTGAACAGATGTTGCCAGTTGTATGGTCCTCACTATGTGTATCATAAGTTATTCAACAGGGCATAGAATATACATGGTTAGAAAATATACGCCAAAGTCAGCGCCTCTATGCGGAAAATCTCTGAACTAAAAATTGATGTGGACCATACAAAGTGAGGTCCCACTTTTTTTTGTAAAAAAACAGTGTTTGCTATCAGTACATGTCTACGAAAAAGTCTTACATTGATTGACTAAGTGAGGTCCGTATACTGGACCTCACTTTGTACAGGACCTCACTTCAACCGCAGTTTCTTTTGATATGTGGCTCACTTCATACGCTGGGAGTAAATATATATATATATATATATATATATATATATATATATATATATATATATATATATATATATATATATATATATATATATATATATGAGTTAGTTAGAAGCAACCTACCTTGCTCGTTTCGGTACGAAACCGATCTGTGCCTCTACTTTGAGGCCACGAGATGTCACCTGGTATTTATTGAAAAATACCTACGGCGTCAAACAAGCAGGAAAAAATCTAACTAACTCAGATTGCGCTAGTCCCATAAGGACTGCATGGCTGTCTTACGGCCTCGGGTATACGGAGGAAATATTCTACATCTTCGTCTGTTCTGAGAGCTTGTCTGATGAGCTGTAGACAGCGAAAACGTTCCCAAGATGGCAGCACAGACGAAGGTAGAATATTTATTTCCCGTATAATATTTTACATATTATTTTCATACTTTTTAAAAAGTAGAAAGTTGCGATTATTTCCTGCTTGTTTGACGCCGTAGGTATTTTTCAATAAATACCAGGTGACATCTCGTGGCCTCAAAGTAGAGGCACAGATCGGTTTCGTACCGAAACGAGCAAGGTAGGTTGCTTCTAACTAACTCAGATTGCGCTAGTCCCATAAGGACTGCATGGTTGTCTTACGGCCTCGGGTATACGGAGGAAATATTCTACATCTTCGTCTGTTCTGAGAGCTTGGCTGATGAGCTGTAGACAGCGAAAACGTTCCCAAGATGGCAGCACAGACGAAGGTAGAATATTTATTTCCCGTATAATATTTTACATATTATTTTCATACTTTTTAAAAAGTAGAAAGTTGCGATTATTTCCTGCTTGTTTGACGCCGTAGGTATTTTTCAATAAATACCAGGTGACATCTCGTGGCCTCAAAGTAGAGGCACAGATCGGTTTCGTACCGAAACGAGCAAGGTAGGTTGCTTCTAACTAACTCAGATTGCGCTAGTCCCATAAGGACTGCATGGCTGTCTTACGGCCTCGGGTATACGGAGGAAATATTCTACATCTTCGTCTGTTCTGAGAGCTTGGCTGATGAGCTGTAGACAGCGAAAACGTTTCCAAGATGGCAGCACAGACGAAGGTAGAATATTTATTTCCCGTATAATATTTTACATATATATATATATATATATATATATATATATATATATATTGTTATATTTCTATTTGATATGAAAATTAAATTTTGATAATTATAAACAGAATTCAATTTAATATAAAATATTTTCAATTTTCTCAACCACAGGCATATAAATTTAGAACAACCTGTATACAACAAATTGTTATATTTAATTTTAAGAAGTGATTAAACGAAACTCGGGACAATGCGCTTAGAATAAACAAAGTGAATGGCGCGTACCATTATCGTTGTTCGCGGAAGGTTCGATCATTAGCCTATGCTAAATAAAACTCAAGTGAAATCGATAATAGGTCATTATCGTTGTTCGCGGAAGGTTCGATCATTAGCCTATGCTAAATAAGACTCAGTTGAAGTAGATAATAGGTCATTAAATTTTGTAAATAGTAGAAAGTAATTTTAGAATGGGAATTAACTATTTTTTTTGAAATCCATTAAGCATATTTAGAAAGATTAAAAATTGGTTTTGAGGAATACTGCGAATGAGAGTTGGTGGTGGAAGGTTGATTTGTGAATCTGGAAGGGATATTTAGAAAGTAGGGGAATGAATGACAAATAGAGATCAGAATGTTTTGAGCTGTCGAGAAGTGAAGTCGAGTAGTAGACGGTAGTGTACGGAGAGTGAGAAAGCCGGTGTAGTTCCGTGAGTGTGGAGATCTATCGTGGAACGAGAGGTAGGCCAGGTTGAGAGTAAAGAACCTCCTTGAGCCAAGAGTGTCCCGGTAGTTGATTGCAGTTTCGAAAAAGGTAGAACACAGCATCACGACAGAAGCAGGAGCGAGAGCTATACGAGCTAATATTCAAAGGAGAACATTACTGAAAGCCAGGACGAGGTTTTGATCGCAGCCAAGGATAGCAGGAAACGGGTCTTGTGTGAAGACATTCTCAGTTCACCAGAAAAAGGTCAGTCTCATTTGTTTGGACATGAATGTATGGGTTTTTCGTATTAAATACCACATTATAAATTGAAGAACATAATCAATAATATCAGAAAAGCTTCATCAAACTTAAATAGAATTGTTGCTAATAAATCCTAATAGTTAAATGTTAATAAAAACTTTCAATTGGAAACCAAAAGGAAATAAGATTCCCATTTGTAAATGTTATGTTTAAGAATAATAAGATCTAGCACATATTAAGCAGTGATTGCCATTTAAATAAAATAAACAATATTTTGATTATAATTGTAACCCATAGGTGTGTATTATTTTACTCTTTTCTTTCCTATCCCGATTAGGAACCATTGAGAAATACTGAGAAGCCACGTAAGTAAGTAATTAATTTTATAATTCGCCCTGAGATTGAAAACATATTGATATGTGATCTGGTTAATTAATTAAATTATTATTAATGCATGGATTAAATTAAATGACAAATAAGAATATTATCTCATATCAATAATCAAGATCTCATCAACTGTCGTCCAACGTGGAAAGCATTGAAAAGTATTTCTAGTGGCAAATTTGAAGGATAGAAAGAGTAAAGCCGGTATTTGAAAATTTATATGCCTGTGGTAAAAAGTGAGATACTTACATTTGATAACATAAAATTTTAGATCTCTTTAGGTACAAATTTTACATAACTGATTTAATATTTTATTTTTACGATATTTACATTTGATATATTTATTGACAATTTATAATATTTGGGTGAGAAAAAGTCGTCTTGGTAACATACTAGTAAAATTTCATATTTGGCGGGGACAGTACTTCTTGAAAACAAATGTCTGTGACAAGAAGCCAAAGCAAAGACAACAAAACACAAAAAGAACATTCAAATCAAGAGAATAAGTCAGACCAAGAAGATATTTTAGACACGACAATCATGGCATCAGAACAGCAAGAATTATCAGGAATAGATAAATTATTACAAATGATGCAAATCCAGTCACAAAGAATGGAACAGAAAATGGATGAAACACAACAAAAACTGGACGACAATCAAAGAGAAACAAAACAGAAAATGGATGAAACACAAAAAAACTGGATGACAATCAAAGAGAAACAAAACAAAAAATGGATGAAACACAACAAAAATTGGATCAAAAAATGGATGAAACAAAAAGAATAATGCAAGAAAATCAGAAGGAAACAAAACAAGCCATAGAAGAGAACAACAAGAAAATGGAGGAACGCATAGAAAAGTATGAAATGAAAATTCAAGATAAAATAAAGGAGTTAACGAATGGCCAGAAAAAGGAACTAGAAAATTTGGAAAATAAGTTGGAAAATGCTATTCAAGTAGACAGAGAAGAAGTGGAAAAAAGAATCACAGAAATAGAAAAACAAGTCACCGAAAACCGGACGCAACAAAATGTAGGAGAAAGAAGAGAAATGGTTATACATAGCACAGATGACGTGAAGATAAGGTTTGGCGGGGATGTAAGAAGATTACACCCAGTGCCGTTCATAAATAGCCTGAAAAAGAAAATACAACACATCGGAAATTTCGAAACAGCAAAAGAAACTATCAGAAACCATCTCAAATATGAAGCAAGCCTATGGTTCGATAGTAAAGAAGAAGAATTCGGCAATTGGCAACAATTTGAACAAAAATTTTTGAATTATTTCTGGGGAAAAGTCCAACAATTGGAAATTAACAAGGAATTGCAAAATGGGAAATACAATGATAGGATGGGTATATCAGAAAGGACATATGCATTACAAATTTACTATAACGCAAAACATTTACAATATAATTACTCATCGGAACAATTAGTCGAGCTGATTGCAAGACATTTCGAAGAAACGCTGGAAGACCATATCACATTGCAAAACTACAAAGACATAGATAGTCTATGCCAATTCTTACAAATAAGAGAATCACGTCTAAGAGAAAGAAAATCAAGAAGGTCGCGAGAAGATTACAGGCCCCGAGAGACACAGGATTACAGAGAGAGAAATCAAAATAGGAGAGACTATACAAGACGAGATTTTAATCCCAGAAGGGAAAACGAAAATAGAGACAACGGAAGAGGAAATTATGAACAAAGAAATAGGCAATCGAATGAGGACAGAAATCGAGAATACCAGAGTAGAAACATCACACGCTCAAATCAAGAAAACAGAAATAATGGTGGACAAAATGAACAGGGATATCGAGAAAACCGAAACAGATCCGACAGACCAAGAGAAAATAGAAGAGAAGTAAATAATACCCAGACAGATGAATATGACGGAGAGAGACATTATGACGAAAATATAAACAACGATGAGCAACCGGCGTCTTTTCACGACGGCGCTCACTAAAAACCAAAAATCAAACAGGAATCTTTTGTCACCCCAAGGAGTTTATTAAATTGGCAGGAAACAACGAAAAGAAAAATGGAGTTAATTTAAAATTTGTGGATGGATTTATCAACGAGAAACCAATTAAAATTATGATAGACACTGGATCTGAAATAACATTGGTCAACAGAAAACTAATAGAAGAAGTTAACTTAACAAATTTAATTTACAAAATACCTAGGGTAAATTTAGTGGGCGCAAACAAACGGACATTGGCAACTATAAATGAAGGCATACGAGTAATGGTACGACTGGGTAAGAATATGTATGCACTACAATGTGTAATAATGCCAAACATGTCACATGACATGATAGTAGGAGTTGACGAATTGGCAGAAAAACATGTAGTGATAGATTTTAAAAATAATACGATGAAACTAACAGAAGAAAAAGAAAAAGAACAGGACAAGGAACATGAGAAACAAAATACGGACGAATCAGGTAAAGAACAAACAGTGGAAATGAATTTGGCAGCGAAGCAAGGACAAAGAAAAAAAAGGAGAAAAGGTCAGAAAAAGATAAAAAAAAATGAAACCTGTGGCTCCTCAAAAGAAGAGTTGAGCCCAGAAGAAGAAAATTTGAGAGTATCAGAAACAAAGGAAACCTGGGATTCCTCAAAAGAAGAGACGAGCTCAGGAGAAGAAGAAATAAAGGTAAAAAATGAAAGTGAAAAGAATATGATTGAAACAGTAGTATTTGAAGAGGAGGTATATGCAAACGAGGATGCAGAATGCACGGTTAACATGTGTGAAGAATCTGAGAAAAAAGACAGAAAATTGATATGTGGAGAAGGGAAAGAAAAAGAATTGCGGTTGATGTTAAGAAACTACGAAAATTTGATCAATGAGGAAAACAGAGTGGCTAAAAAGTACGAACATTCATTTGAGGTGAAAAACTTGGGAAATTTTCGATCAAAGACTTACCCGATTCCATACAAGTATCGACAAGAGGTGAAAGAAGAAATAAATAAAATGTTGGAAGATCAAATCATCGAAAGATGTGATTCACCGTATGTTAACCCGATTGTGATAGTAAAGAAAAGCAATGGAGAATTGAGATTATGTTTAGATGCCAGGAATATCAACCAGCACACTGTATCACAATATGAATCACCTCTAAACATCGAGACCATTTTTGGAAGAATCACCGGGTCACACATATTTTCAAAAATTGACTTAAAACACAGTTTTTGGTTGATACCGTTAGCTGAAAAGTGTAGAAACTACACCGCTTTTTCTATTGATGGTATTGTCTACCGGTTTAAGGTAGTGCCATTTGGATTGCAGAGTGCTTGTGCTGCACTCGTCCGAGCTCTACATACCATTTTGAATCGCCATGAAGATTTCATAGTTCATTATATCGATGATTTATTAATTTTTTCACAAGATACTCAGAGTCATTTGGAACACATAGAAATAATTCTGGAAGAATTGGACACAGCGGGATTGAAATTAAACATTGAAAAATGTCAATTTTTTCAAAAAGAAGTCATTTATTTGGGTTTTCAATTGGATACCAAAACAGTAAGATTAGCCGAAGACAGAGTCAAGCTCATAGATGAATACCCAAGACCAACGAATTTGAAAACATTGAGAGGTTTTCTTGGCACGATTAATTATTTTAAAAAGCTGATTCCCGATTTGAGCCAAAAGGAAATCCCTCTGATAAAATTGCTTAAAAAAGGAATAAAATGGAATTGGAAAGAAGAACAGAAGGAAGCTTTCGAAACATTAAAACGAGAATTCGCAAAAGGAACGAAAATATACCACCCCATTTACAATTTACCTTTTATACTCCGAACTGATGCGTCCATACAAAAATTTGCAGGAGTTCTGTCTCAAATACAAAACGATCAAGAAGTGCCGATATGTTTTATATCTCGAGTGACTAAAACACATGAGAGAAAATATAGTGTTACAGAATTGGAGTTTGCCAGTGTACTATATTGCGTAAACAAATTGAGGTTTTACTTATTGGGAGCAAAATTCACAATCGAAACAGACCATGCAGCTTTAGTACATATCATGAAGAATAGATTAGTAAATAATAGAATACATAGAGGCATTCTATTATTACAGGAGTATGATTTTGAGTTCCGATATATAAAAGGAAAAGACAACATAATAGCCGACGCTCTAACACGGGATGAGGACACCGGAAAAAAGGAAACAATTACTCTACAGGTGGGACTAAATAGATTAATACAAGAAGAAGGGATATATTCGTTAAATGAGATAAGGACAAACCAGGAAGACCTAGAGGAAAGAGAGAAAAGAAGAGCGGAAGTAGAAAATAACATATATTTTAAGAGAATAGACGGAAAGGAACTATATTTAGTGACACAGACATTGGCCGAAAAGATAATAAAGAAATTACATGAGGACAATGGGCATATCGGTAGCAGAAAAGTTTGGCTCGTTTTTAGGGAAAATTACATCAGCCGACAGAATTACCGCATTGCAAAGGAAATTACCCAGAAGTGCGATGTATGTCAAAAATATAAGAGTCGGAATTTCAAAAACGAAAATGTTGCCAAAAATATTGAAGCCCGAAACAAACTAGACATTGTAGCAATATATATGTTAAGCGATCTAATTATGACCACTAAAAGGAACAAACATATTCTGGTAATGGTGGATGTGTTTTCAAAATACGTAAAATTATATAGTTGCCGCACCACAAAGGGGGAAGAAATATTAAGAAAAATCGACAATTTTATAGCCATAGTAGGAACACCAAAAAAGATTCTACTGGACAATGCAACGTATTTCCGAAATGATCGTTTCAAGGGACAACTTCGAGAACGAGAAATAGAGACAAATTTTGTCAGCATCAGGCATCCACAGAGTAATCCTTCGGAACGATTCATACAGGAAGTGACGAAATTTCTTCGCATTGCAACAGATGGTCAACATCGCCACTGGGACAGGAAAATGGCGGAAATAGAAAGGTATCTAAATACAATTCCGAGCACAGTAACAAAAGAGACCCCAGAATACATCATGAAGGGTGTACTGCCGATAAGGCCATGGGAAGACCAAGAGCCAAAAGAATATCAACAGGTGATTGAAACCGTACAGAGAAGATTACGGCGAAGCAACGAAAAATATATCCAAAGACAGGAACAAAATAGAAAAAGAAGACCAGTGACTTTCCAAAAGGGTGAAAAAGTACTCATGAGGGCATTACGAGTATCAAATCTTCCTGGGGGCATTTGCGCAAAGTTGATGCCTGTTTTCGAAGGCCCGTACATCGTGAATAATGAAAATGGGATAAATAGTTATGAGTTGAGGCACAGGAACTCGGAAAAGATCCGAGGAATTTATAATATTCACGATGTATACAAATATCACGAATAAAAGACAGATACATGAAGTAGATAGTAAGTTAGGATATAAGACGTAGATTAAAGTAAGGAAATATACAGGGAGTTGGTTTTGCCTCGAGAAAATTTATTTAAAAATGCAGATAAATTTTATCGAATACAAGGCGGGGATTTGTTATATTTCTATTTGATATGAAAATTAAATTTTGATAATTATAAACAGAATTCAATTTAATATAAAATATTTTCAATTTTCTCAACCACGGTCATATAAATTTAGAACAACCTGTATACAACAAATTGTTATATTTAATTTTAAGAAGTGATTAAACGAAACTCGGGACAATGCGCTTAGAATAAACAAAGTGAATGGCGCGTACCATTATCGTTGTTCGCGGAAGGTTCGATCATTAGCCTATGCTAAATAAAACTCAAGTGAAATCGATAATAGGTCATTATCGTTGTTCGCGGAAGGTTCGATCATTAGCCTATGCTAAATAAGACTCAGTTGAAGTAGATAATAGGTCATTAAATTTTGTAAATAGTAGAAAGTAATTTTAGAATGGGAATTAACTATTTTTTTTTTGAAATCCATTAAGCATATTTAGAAAGATTAAAAATTGGTTTTGAGGAATACTGCGAATGAGAGTTGGTGGTGGAAGGTTGATTTGTGAATCTGGAAGGGATATTTAGAAAGTAGGGGAATGAATGACAAATAGAGATCAGAATGTTTTGAGCTGTCGAGAAGTGAAGTCGAGTAGTAGACGGTAGTGTACGGAGAGTGAGAAAGCCGGTGTAGTTCCGTGAGTGTGGAGATCTATCGGGGAACGAGAGGTAGGCCAGGTTGAGAGTAAAGAACCTCCTTGAGCCAAGAGTGTCCCGGTAGCTGATTGCAGTTTCGAAAAAGGTAGAACACAGCATCACGACAGAAGCAGGAGCGAGAGCTATACGAGCTAATCTTCAAAGGAGAACATTACTGAAAGCCAGGACGAGGTTTTGATCGCAGCCAAGGATAGCAGGAAACGGGTCTTGTGTGAAGACATTCTCAGTTCACCAGAAAAAGGTCAGTCTCATTTGTTTGGACATGAATGTATGGGTTTTTCGTATTAAATACCACATTATAAATTGAAGAACATAATCAATAATATCAGAAAAGCTTCATCAAACTTAAATAGAATTGTTGCTAATAAATCCTAATAGTTAAATGTTAATAAAAACTTTCAATTGGAAACCAAAAGGAAATAAGATTCCCATTTGTAAATGTTATGTTTAAGAATAATAAGATCTAGCACATATTAAGCAGTGATTGCCATTTAAATAAAATAAACAATATTTTGATTATAATTGTAACCCATATGTGTGTATTATTTTACTCTTTTCTTTCCTATCCCGATTAGGAACCATTGAGAAATACTGAGAAGCCACGTAAGTAAGTAATTAATTTTATAATTCGCCCTGAGATTGAAAACATATTGATATGTGATCTGGTTAATTAATTAAATTATTATTAATGCATGGATTAAATTAAATGACAAATAAGAATATTATCTCATATCAATAATCAAGATCTCATCAACATATATATATATAGATATATATATATATATATATATATATATATATATATATATATATATATATATATATATTTTTGATCACAGCTGAACAATATTAAACACAAATGGAAAGGATTAATGGGTAAGCAGCTGAAATAACGGAGCCAAGAGTACTCTTTTTTCAATATCAAATATATTTCGGTATTGCCTTTATACCATCATCAGTGATTGCTACAAATGTGTTATAAGTGAGTTGCTTTGTGAAATAATTAAAAATGTTATTAAACTTACAAAGTTGAGATTGCGGCTCTATGGCTAAAATTTTTTGTAAAAAATCTTCCAAAAGGGGAAACATCAAACATGTTAAAATTGTAAAAACACAAGAAAAAACAAAACATTTAAATGAAAAAAACTGTAACAATGCACATTTAAAAAAATAAATTAAGTTTTAAAATCTTTTTTGAATCTTAAGAAACCAAAACATCAGGTAGGTACAACCAGTACTTTTTTTGTACAAAAAAAAAACTTGAAATTAAAATGAATTAGCGGTAATCCTAAATGTTATGTTCTATGTTCTATGGTAGAAACAAATGATAGCTGACAATGACATAATGAAATTTCAATTTCATTATGTCATTGTCAGCTATCATTTGTTTCTACCATAGAACATAGAACATAACATTTAGGATTACCGCTAATTCATTATAATTTCAAGTTTTTTTTTTTTGTACAAAAAAAGTACTGGTTGTACCTACCTGATGTTTTGGTTTCTTAAGATTCAAAAAAGATTTTAAAACTTAATTTATTTTTTTAAATGTGCATTGTTACAGTTTTTTTCATTTAAATGTTTTGTTTTTTCTTGTGTTTTTACAATTTTAACATGTTTGATGTTTCCCCTTTTGGAAGATTTTTTACAAAAAATTTTAACCATAGAGCCGCAATCTCAACTTTGTAAGTTTAATAACATTTTTAATTATTTCACAAAGCAACTCACTTATAACACATTTGTAGCAATCACTGATGATGGTATAAAGGCAATACCGAAATATATTTGATATTGAAAAAAGAGTACTCTTGGCTCCGTTATTTCAGCTGCTTACCCATTAATCCTTTCCATTTGTATATATATATATATATATATATATATATATATATATATATATATATATATATACCGCTTCACAACTTAATGTTAAGACAAGACATACATGATAGATCTACGATTAGACAAGCACACAGGTTAGGTAACAAATTAATAAGTATTGAAATTACTAACAATCATAAAGTCATTTCTAAATTAGAGAGAACCCTACAAGGATTCAAGGATGATATAATTTCAACTACAGGTGAATTAACTTTCAACAATTTTGTTTCCAAACAGTTAAGATAATATAACAAACTTTTCCATAAAATTAAATTACAAAATATCAATAAATTGAATACATTAAAATATAATGATACCAAAAGTAAGATTATTACCCAACCACAATGGGTTAAGAATCTTACTAATATTGACATTCCCGATGACATTTTGGATATTCTAGCTTTAGGTCCAAAATTTAGTTTGGAAACAAGATTGGTGAAAGATTTACTAATTAGGAACCTTCTTGCTGATATAGAACATATAACTTCACTCATTTCCAATCCAGAAACAAAAAACAACACTATAGCGAGAGTAACTAATATTATAACTAACTATTATAACAAATATAAAAATTTCCGAAAAAAGAAATCATTAATCGAAAGCCTTTTTGATAAAACCATGTCTTTTCTTAAACAACATCCTGATATTTTCATAACCACTGCTGACAAAGGTAATGTCACAGTTGTTATGAATAAACAAGAATATTTAGAACTTTCCAATAAAATTATAATTGAAAGTGGATCATATTCACAGATTAACAGAGATCCTACTGAAACCATACAAAGTAAAAGTAATGAATTAGTAAAATTACTTAAAAGACAAGGTTATATCGATGAGACAAAAAAGAAATCTCTTACTCGCTATAATGGTGTAGTTCCAAAGTTTTACTCGTTGCCAAAAATACACAAACCTACCTTATCAGTAAGACCGATTGTTTCTTGTATAGGATCACCAACAGAATACTTAGGAAACTATATAACAGACATATTAACTAAAGCGTATGATTACAGCAACGATTATTTTATTAAAGATTCTTTTGAATTTTCAAACTCTTTTAACAATAAACAACTACCACCAGGTTTTATAATTGCAAGTCTTGATGTGGTATCTCTTTTTAGTAATGTTTATCTTGATGCCGCTTTAAGGGCCATCTCAGTTAATTGGCAAAGAATTGGATCTTTTTGTGATATTGACATTAATACTTTCATTCTGATAATAACTTTTTTGTTTAACAGTACATATTTTAGTTTTAATAATAAATTTTATAAACAGACTTTTGGAACTCCAATGGGAGCTAGTATATCTCCAATTATTGCAACGTATGTGATGGACAATATCCTTGATACAGTGATCCCAGTCCTACCTTTTAACTTATTTTTCCTTAAAAAATATGTCGACGACATATTTATTTCATTTCCATCAGAAAGATTAGATGATATTTTATTTTAATAGTTATGACCCCTATATACAATTCACCATCGAAAAAGAGGACGGAGCTTACTCAGTCCCTTTCCTAGATACAAGAGTCATCAGAGACCCTATTAATAATATATTAAAGATAGATTGGTACAGAAAACCATGTACCTCTGGTAGATACATAAATTTCCACTCGTACCATAAATTTAGTATGAAAATAAACCTAATCAAACAAATGAAAATGAGAGTGTTGAACATCTCAGATCCTATTTTCCACCAAAAAAACCTTAACATTCTTAAGGGACTTTTCATACAAAATGGGTACCCAAAACAGTTAATTTCCAAAATTCTTTTTAATACTATGGATACTATCAGAGAATCAGCAATAAATAGAAATAATAATAACCATATTAATAATAACACCTTAGAGATTATTAATGAAACATTAGATATATCACAAAATATCCCAAACCAAATAAATTCTAACACATCACAAGAAGAATCATCTAATAACACTAGATATTTTTCATTGCCTTACATAAGAGATATTACACCCAGTCTAACAAGGTTGCTTAAAATTAATGATAACATTAAAATCGCACTTAAAAGTACGTATTTTGGGCAACTTATATAATAAACAAAAAGACTTAACACCCCAGTTATTAAAATCAAATGTGATCTACAGGATCTCTTGTGCAGATTGTGAGTTACACTACATAGGTGAAACAAGTAGAAAACTAAAAGATCGAATCACATCGCACAAGAGTGATTGTAGGTTATATCCAGAGAGATGTCAACTTGCCACTCATGTCACAAACAAACAACATAATATGGATTGGGAATCAACCAAAATTTTGTCTAGTGAATGTAATTCTACAAAGAGAAAGTTTCTAGAAATGACATACATTGCCCTAACTCCTTCTTGTATAAACAAAAGAACTGATATCCAACACCTTAGTGTCATTTATTCCAATTTACTATCTAAAGATAAACCACCTTGAAATTAACAAATTGTAGTATCCTTGTCTCCTTTACATTGAGATTGACCACCTAATACTAGTATTTTAATATTATATTAGTATACTTAAAAATAAAAAAAAAATAAAAAAAACTATATCTTAACAATAATAACTTACTATCAATCTCAAATGACTTTGATTACAACATTATAACTTTTGTTCAAATCATACTGGAGTTGGCTCAATACTTATTAATAACAAGACCATGGCTGAATAGCTTAAAAACCGATTTTTTATGATAAATCATTCTAATATTTCCTGCCTGTTATTTACTTGTGTAATCCGATCTGTCATAGTATATATATTCTGTGATATTTTGTTTTTTAAAAAAACTGTTTACAATTTAAAAAACAATTGTAGTTATCAATGTAAAAAAAAATATTTTAACCATCACTTTTAAAACTTCAAGAGACATTTTATGATTTTAATTAACTTTTTTACAACACCTTTTTGTGAACAACCACAACTTACTGTGAGTATATTAATTTATAAGGTCCTATACAAAAAAACTACCATCGTTTTTTATTACAGTCTACCCTGATGATGTAAACGATTCATTAAAGTTTACGAAAGCTTGGATCAAGTAAAAAGTGTTTTCTTTCACATAAAATTTTCTGAATTCCCCAAGAATACAACCTTGTTACCTATATATATATATATATATATATATATATATATATATATATTAACAAAATTAACAAGATATTATATATATTAATGTGATCTTGATTATTGATATGAGATAATATTCTTATATGTCATTTAATTTAATCAATGCATTAATAATAATCTAATTAATTTACCAGATCACATATCAATATGTTTTCAATCTCAGGGCTTTTTATAAATTAATTACTTACTTACGTGGCTTCTAAGTAGTTCTCAATGGTTCCTAATCGGGATAGGAAAGAAAAGAGTAAAATAATACACACATATGGGTTACAATTGTAATCAAAATATTGTTTATTTTATTTAAATGGCAATCACTGCTTAATATTTGCTATATCTTATTATTCTTAAACATAACATTTACACATGGGAATCTTATTTCCTTTTGGTTTCCAATTGAAAGTTTTTATTAACATTTAACTATTATGATTTATTAGCAACTATTCTATTTAAGTTTGATGAAGCTTTTCTGATATTATTGATTATGTTTCTTCAATTTTAAATGTGGTATTTAATACGAAAAACCCATACATTCATGTCCAAACAAATGAGACTGACCTTTTTCTGGTGAACTGAGAATGTCTTCACACAAGACCCGTTTCCTGCTATCCTTGGCTGCGATCAAAACCTCGTCCTGGCTTCCAGTATTGTTCTCCTTTGAAACTAGCTCGTATAGCTCTCGTTTCCTGCTTCTGTCGTGATGCTGTGTTCTACCTTTTTCGAAACTGCAATCAGCTACCGGGAACTCTTGGCTCAAGGAGGTTCTTTTACTCTCAACCTGGCCTACCTCTCGTTCCACGATAGATACTCCACACTCACGGAACTACACCGGTTTTCTCACTCTCCGTACACTACCGTCTACTACTGGACTTCTCTTCTCGACAGCTCAAAACATTCTGATCTCTATTTTTCATTCATTCCCCTACTTTCTAAATATCCCTTCCAGATTCACAAATCAAACTTCCACCACCAACTCTCATTCGCAGTCTTCCTCAAAACCAATTTTTAATCTTTCTAAATATGCTTAATGGATTTCAAAGAAAATAGTTAATTCCCATTCTAAAATTACTTTCTACTATTTACAAAATTTAATGACCTATTATCTACTTCAACTGAGTCTTATTTAGCATAAGCTAATGATAGAACCTTCCGCGAACAACGATAATGACCTATTATCGATTTCACTTGAGTTTTATTTAGCATAGGCTAATGATCGAACCTTCCGCGAACAACGATAATGGTACGCGCCATTCACTTTGTTTGTTCTAAGCGCATTATCCCGAGTTTCGTTTAATCACTTCTTAAAA
This sequence comes from Diabrotica virgifera virgifera, assembly GCF_917563875.1. Lineage (NCBI taxonomy): Eukaryota > Metazoa > Arthropoda > Insecta > Coleoptera > Chrysomelidae > Diabrotica > Diabrotica virgifera. The sequence continues at coordinate 111,695,841 of NC_065450.1, forward strand.
TTAAATATAACAATTTGTTGTATACAGGTTGTTCTAAATTTATATGCCCGTGGTTGAGAAAATTGAAAATATTTTATATTAAATTGAATTCTGCTTATAACTATCAAAATTTAATTTTCAGATCAAATAGAAATATAACAATATATATATATATAAATAAAGTTTTTTAAATATTAACTATACACTTAAATGTTATATACTTTTACATTACGTTGGTTCATGGATAAGGTTTTTTTACTATGTACATCTTATCTTTTGCTACATGTCTTTTTAAGGTAACGCTAGTGCTTTTTTACCTCTCTTTTGGATGTTGTTTCTTATAACACTCTTCTTGTAGATGAACTGATGATGTCTACTGAGCAGTAGACGAAACGTCTTCAATAAATAGATGAAGTAGCCGAATTCTTCGTCTCTTTTTGCAACCCACTTGACCGATAAAACCCTACACTTACGAGTGCTCCTTTGTTATATTGGAATTGACGGTCGTACTCCTTTATGATATATATATATATATATATATATATATATATATATATATATATAGAAGACAAAAAGTCTTTGCTGACAGTAAATAGAAAGAAATTTAGGATATTGGGTTATGCAGCAAATGAAAAGTGTACTCTTTCAAGTTTCTTTAATCCAAGCTTTCGGTTATGATTATAACCATCATCAGGGTGCTACAATGATATTTTTTCTATGTAAAAGAATATGAAAACATGTATAAATAAATAGTACTTACAAACTTATTGAGGATATTTCAAATGTGATGTCATTGAGGAGAAATGAGATGCAACTTGATCAATGGTCATGCCGATGCCTCGAATCCAACAAAATTTAATTTAATAAGCGGGGTGGTTTGTATTATATCACCATTGCAGGAACGACCAATGAGCAAAGGTTACGTTGTTATGAAGTATCACCCGGTGACGGGTTTGGCATGACATTTGAAACATCAACAAAACTTTTTAAAAAAGAAGAGTAAAAGAACATTAAGGGTCAATGGTAAATATAAAATAATATTAAAATTTATAAATAATAGTAAGACACTATCATAAAACGATTATAAAATTAAATTAAGGCTAAGAATTTTAAAAAATTGACATACACAACATATAGAATTAAAATTTGTTAAAATTGCGGTTAAATTGAGTAACAACAATATTGATTAAAATTGAATTTAAAATTATTTGTACAAATTATAATGTTGATGACAGTTCAGAGTCTCTAGAATGGGAGTTAGGAGATGACTCACGATTATCTAAATAGAGTAAGTAGGAAAACATTTCATTGAGGTGGCCTATATCAGTACGATGGTTCATCGAATTTGGATTTTTGTTTATGTGGACCATTTCCAAAAATAGCCTCTTAGCCGCATGTGACTCACGGTCCAATACCCTCACGTTGTTATAATCAATTCGGTGGTCATTATTGAAAGAATGTTCGCCCAGTGAACTTCTATCCGGGTACAATCTACAGTCTGACCTATGTGACGTTATTCTGTCTTTTAGTCTTCTTGATGTTTGTCCGATGTATATTTGATTGCAATTTAAACAAGGAAGGCTGTAGACCGTATCAGTTTTAGAAAGCACTGGTGTCTTTTCTTTGACGTTCGAGAAAACCCTATTGACTGTGAGGGCAGTCCTAAACGCAAGTTTGATGTTTTCAAACGGCTTAAACAGTCGAGTCAACTTCAGTGCAATCTCACTGGTATATGGCAGCGTCATGTAAGCCACGTTAGTATTGGGAATGTGATGGTTTGTGTCAATAATGACCACCGAATTGATTATAACAACGTGAGGGTATTGGACCGTGAGTCACATGCGGCTAAGAGGCTATTTTTGGAAATGGTCCACATAAACAAAAATCCAAATTCGATGAACCATCGTACTGATATAGGCCACCTCAATGAAATGTTTTCCTACTTACTCTATTTAGATAATCGTGAGTCATCTCCTAACTCCCATTCTAGAGACTCTGAACTGTCATCAACATTATAATTTGTACAAATAATTTTAAATTCAATTTTAATCAATATTGTTGTTACTCAATTTAACCGCAATTTTAACAAATTTTAATTCTATATGTTGTGTATGTCAATTTTTTAAAATTCTTAGCCTTAATTTAATTTTATAATCCTTTTATGATAGTGTCTTACTATTATTTATAAATTTTAATATTATTTTATATTTACCATTGACCCTTAATGTTCTTTTACTCTTCTTTTTTAAAAAGTTTTGTTGATGTTTCAAATGTCATGCCAAACCCGTCACCGGGTGGTACTTCATAACAACGTAACCTTTGCTCATTGGTCGTTCCTGCAATGGTGATATAATACAAACCACCCCGCTTATTAAATTAAATTTTGTTGGATTCGAGGCATCGGCATGACCATTGATCAAGTTGCATCTCATTTCTCCTCAATGACATCACATTTGAAATATCCTCAATAAGTTTGTAAGTACTATTTATTTATACATGTTTTCATATTCTTTTACATAGAAAAAATATCACTGTAGCACCCTGATGATGGTTATAATCATAACCGAAAGCTTGGATTAAAGAAACTTGAAAGAGTACACTTTTCATTTGCTATATATATACATATATAAATATATATACATATATAAATATATATATATATATATATATATATATATATATATATATATATATATATATATATATATATATATATATATATATACAGCGTGTCTACTTGAGTTGGAAACATATGGGAAACTTTTTTATTATTAATTTTACGAAAAAAAGTTATTCTTTATAAAAAGCTCTGCATGCCCCAAAACCTATGATTCAATCATCAGATATCAAATTTTCTGAATATTATACGAGGTATGTCAAAAGATATGAACTTCGTTCAAGAGTAAAGTACCTTTATTTCTCTCAATATCGAAAATGCTTATTCTGAAAAGTTGTTTGGAAATAAAAACTAAGCTCAAATATGCAATTACATGCTTCTAATTGGAAAAAAATATTTTCCAAATTTTTCTCAAATTTATTGATACTAACTTCGTTTTGATTCATTACACATACGATAACTCTTTTATTATTACTTTTACGAAAAAAAGGTATTCTTTATAAAAAGCTCTGTAGGTCATAAGGCCGAAGATGCAACCAACAGATATCACATTTTATTAATTTTATACGAGTTATGTCAAAAAATATGAATTTCACTCAAGAGTAAAGTACCTTTATTTTTCACAATATTGAAAACAGTTATTAAAAAAGTTGTTTAGAACTAAAAACTATGTGTCAATATGCAATTACATCCTTCTAATTGAAATACTGTGAAATATAAAGGTGCTATAATATTGAGCGAATTTCATATTTTTTGACACACCTCGTATAAAATTAATAAAAGTTGATATATCATGGTTGTGTCTTAGATTTTAGACCATGCAAAGCTTTTTACGAAGAATAACTTTTTTTCGTAAAATGAATAATAAACGAGTTATCATATTTGTAATAATTAAAAACAATGTTGGGTATCCTTAAATTTGAGAAAATTTTTTTTTTCAATAAGAAGCATGTAATTGCATATTTGATCTTAGTTTTTAATTCCAAACAGCTTTTTATCATAAGAATTTTCGATATTGAGAGAAATAAAGGTACTTTACCCTTGACCGAAATTCATATTTTTTGACATACCTCGTATAATATTCAGATAATTTGATATCTGATGATTGAATCTTAGGTTTTGGGGCATGCAGAACTTTTTATAAAGAATAACTTTTTTTCGTAAAATTAATAATAAAAAAGTTTCCCATATGTTTCCAACTCAAGTAGACACGCTGTATATATATATATATATATATATATATATATATATATATATATATATATATATATATATATACATATATATATATATATATATATATATATATATATATATATATATATATATATATATATATATACATATATATATATATATATATATATATATATATATATATATATATATATATATATATATATATATAAATCCTACTATCAATTTGGCATCGATACATTATGCATTTACCATCAATTTGGCATCGTCTTGCAAAGTGGCATCTGTATATCGATGCCACTTTACACTACCTTAATAACTTTTTTCCTGTACTTGTTAGCAGAAGTCTAATCAACTCTGTAGTTAGAGATTTGATTCCTTGATGTTACTTTAATATATCAGCTTTCTTTGTTTATTCCTTACTGACTTATATAAGTTTATTCCATAAAATGTTTGAGTTCAAAATGATGGCACAGTGAAAATATTATATACATTTAGTTCAGTGTTTTACCGTTTTGTCGCTGCCGCTATATACATGAAAACGTATATCCCACTTTCATTATCAATCATTTTGGCATCAGAAATTTGGCATCACTGTTGAATACAATATTATCCACAACGAAAAATAGGCAATTTGAGAATGTATATATTATTTTCATCAACAAATCATTCTGGCATCAAGTTGTTTTCACCCAATTTTGAAAAAATGTGAAAGCTTATAATCCAAGGATGGTACTAAAGGTGAGAAATTTGACCTAAACTATCTGTCCGTCGGTCTGTCCGACCGCGAATATAACTCTTACGTCATTATACCAGGTAGAATGACAAATGAGGTGTCAAATGAAAGCGTATAATCCAAGGATGGTACTAAAGGTGAGATATTTGACTTAAACTTTCTGTCCTTCGGTCTGTCCGACCGCAAATATAACTCCTCCGTCAATATACCAGGTAGAATGACAAATGAGGTGTCAAATGAAAGCTTATAATCCAAGGATGGTACTAAAGGTGAGAAATTTGACTTAGGCTGTCTGTCCGTCGGTCCGACCGACCGCGAATATAGCTCCTCCGTCATTATACCAGGTAGAATGACAAATGAGGTGTCAAATAGAAGCTTATAATCCAAGGATGGTACTAAAGGTGAGACATTTGACTTAGGCTGTCGGTCCGTCCGACCGCGAATATAACTCCTCCGTCATTATACCAGGTAGAATGACAAATGAGGTGTCAAATGAAAGCTTATAACCAAAGATGGTACTAAAGGTGAGAAATTTGACTTAGGCTGTCTGTCCGTCGCGTCGGTCAGTCCGACCCCGAATATAGCTCCTCCGTCATTATACCAGGTAGAATGACAAATGAGATGTCAAATGAAAGCTTATAATCGAAGTATGGTACTAAAGGTGAGACGTCGGTCCGTCCGACCGCGAATATAACTCCTCCGTCATTATACCAGGTAGAATGAAAAATGAGGTGTCAAAAGAAAGCTTATAATCCAAGGATGGTACTAAAAGTGAGAAATTTGACTTAGGCTGTCTGTCCGTCTGTCCGTCCGACCGCGAATATAGCTCCTCCGTCATTATACAAGGTAGAATGACAAATGAGATGTCAAATGAAAGCTTATAATCCAAGGATGGTATTAAAGGTGAGAAATTTAACTTGGGCTGTCTGTCCGTCGGTCCGTCCGACCGCGAATATAACTCCTCTACTATACCAGGTAGAATGACAAAAGAGGTGTCAAATGAAAGCTTATAATCCAAGGATGGTACTAAAGGTGAGAAATTTGACTTACGCTGTCTGACCGTCGGTCCGTCCGACCGCGAATATAGCTCCTCCGTCAATATACCAGGTAGAATGACAAATGAGGTGTCAAATGAAAGCTTATAATCCAAAGATGGTACTAAAGGTGAGAAATTTGACTTAGGCTGTCTGTCCGTCGCGTCGGTCAGTCCGACCCCGAATATAGCTCCTCCGTCATTATACCAGGTAGAATGACAAATGAGATGTCAAATGAAAGCTTATAATCGAAGTATGGTACTAAAGGTGAGACGTCGGTCCGTCCGACCGCGAATATAACTCCTCCGTCATTATACCAGGTAGAATGAAAAATGAGGTGTCAAAAGAAAGCTTATAATCCAAGGATGGTACTAAAAGTGAGAAATTTGACTTAGGCTGTCTGTCCGTTTGTCCGTCCGACCGCGAATATAGCTCCTCCGTCATTATACCAGGTAGAATGACAAATGAGATGTCAAATGAAAGCTTATAATCCAAGGATGGTATTAAAGGTGAGAAATTTGACTTGGGCTGTCTGTCCGTCGGTCCGTCCGACCGCGAATATAACTCCTCTACTATACCAGGTAGAATGACAAAAGAGGTGTCAAATGAAAGCTTATAATCAAAGGATGGTACTAAAGGTGAGAAATTTGACTTACGCTGTCTGACCGTCGGTCCGTCCGACCGCGAATATAGCTCCTCCGTCAATATACCAGGTAGAATGACAAATGAGGTGTCAAATGAAAGCTTATAATCCAAGGATGATACTAAAGGTGAAAAATTTGACCTAGGCTGTCTGTCCGTCGATCCCTCCGACCGCGAGTATAAATCCTCCGTCATTATACCAGGTATAATGGCAAATGAGGTGCCAAATGATAGCTTATAGTTCAAGCATGGTATTAAAGATGAAAAATTTTACCTAGGCTGTCTGTCCGTATGTCTGTCCATCCGCGAATACAACTCCTCCGTTATTAATACAGATAGAATGACAAATCGGGTGTCGAATGAAAGCTTTTAACTTAAGGATGGTATTATTAAAGATGAGAAATTTGACGTCGGAGTTCCGGTTTTAGAGTTGCAACCGTAAGTATTTACTATTTTAAAGTTGCCGAAAGAGAATAAGTGATATAATATTCAACGTGGCTTAGCAAGATGAGAACAAATGTAAAATTTTGGTTTTTACGTAATTTCCGCTTAAAAAGTTATAACCGGAAATGCCATTATTCGCGGTGTGCAAGTACTTGGAACGGATACGGGAAACGATCGTGCGCGAATAGCGGAGAAATATTGCAACTTTCTTAAATAATTCATATTGTCCATTGAAATTGTCAAATTGACGTACATTTCATACCTACTGTCATTGAAGAAGAAAAATTATATGTTGCTCTGCAATATTGATATTATATGCAATTATTATATGAAGGCAAATTAAATTAATTGTATTTTGCTTGCAGTACTGCATTTTAATAACTAATTTTATTTACTACATACAATTGTTTACGTTTTAATAACATAACCTGAATCTTATTTTTTCTTCTTATTATTTTTTTGGATTATGGCCTTGACAATTATCCAGTAACCAGGACTAATATAATTGGCCAATATAATTAAAAGTGCGAATAAAGTTGCAGAGCGTAGAAACCAGGTGTCGTTTTGTCGAACTTGCAGGGTCCCAATAGACTCAGAAATAGTATACGAACACATAAATCGAAGCGTATTGAAAGGTTTGAATCTTTAGAGTTATTTCTGTGTAAACAGTTTAGTAAAAATGACTCAAAATTAGTAAATTTGTATATCAATCCACGCAAAGTTACACGAAGAATTCAAATATCGACTTCCAATTCTACTTTCGATTACTTTGGGTGAAAACCTAGGACTTACGAAGTCCAATTACTTGTTTTCTTTAAAAATAAGACATGTCATAAATATGCCTTAGGCATCATAGAAGACAATGACACAGAAAAATCAAACAAGCAGCAGGTCAAAAGGGCCTTAGTTATGTATCTTCGGTCCTATTGGTTCAATCGTGACGTACAGCGCCTGAAACGATGGGATTTAACTGGCAGAATACGATGGTGTAGACAAATGAAAATGACGGCATGTAATAACACTTTAAAATTGTAGAAATAAAATGGATTAACGCACATGGTATGACATATTATGTGAGAGTATTTAACAAATAGAATACGATTACATACGTCCAGTTTTTGACAAGCGACTTCTCTACATATGATAAACGCGAAAGGGCCCCAACGTTCACTGTTCGACATAGGCCTCCCGTTCACTGCATATACCCACTGCTTTCTGACGCTGTGACTTAAGAGGATAGGATTTAACGAATAAAACGACAAAGAAGACTAAACAAGGCAGATCACGGGAAAAACACAACTGTCCGTTTTATACTCCACAGGGAAGCATCAAATATTCAACGTAAGGATATATTATAGTATAACGGTATGATAAATCTTTTTCTTTTTTTTTTTTTTCATTTAGTGCATTCCGTACGTTTTTTAAACATAATCAGGAGAAGTTGTTGAATTTCTGAAGTCTATAAAAGAATTTCTTAACAAACCTTTTTTTAATTGTGTTATGGATTATTTTTAAGAATGTGTTTAAAAGGTAGCTCACAGGCTTATTGTTCAATGGTCTTATCACTTTTAAACGCCTGTCTTTTTTGTAGGACTATTAATTGTGATTTCAAACATTCTAGCGGGACAATGCCTTTTGTGTAACTGAAATAAATATTGTTATCCATTTAATTTTTTTCCTCAATTAATTGAATGCCTCCTACTGGTGTTTGGTCTAAGCTTACCGCTTTTCCCCATTTAAGCTAAACTGCTCGTCAAAAGTTAGGGATATAGAAAATTATGCTCATTTTCATAGCTAATTTTTTCGAGAACAGATTAACGGATTCCACTAATTTTTTTTAATATTTTAGATTTTTCGTTAGTATTTACACAGTTGTGCAAAAGTTTACCCAAACTTTTTTTTGTACTTTTACCGAGTGGTATAAGTACAAAAAAGAAGTTTGAGTAAACCTCTTGTTAGGTATTAGTTACGTATCTTCACTCCCATTGGTCCAAACGTGTCGTACGGCGGCTCAAATGATAGGAATCAGTCAACAGAATACAATGACACAGAAAAATCAATTACAGTAAAATATTGAAAGGGCCTTAGTTACGTATATTCGCTGCTATTTTTCCAATCATGACGTACGGTGGCTAAAATGGTAGGAATTAACCAACAGAATACAATGACACCCAAATCCGGTGTCGGAAAGCTGGTCGAGAACACTTCGTCGACGGAAAATTGGTCGACAACAGTTGGTCGACAAACAGTTGGTCGAATGCACAATTCATCGAATGGACAATTCATCGACGAACATTTGATCGAATGGAATTTTCGTCGACAAACTGTTATTTATCTTTAGGATAAAGGGATTAATGGTGACAAACGACGGGTAACTGGAATATTGTATTATATATTTTTTTTTGGGTTTTGTTAATTTTGTACCTAAATCTTACCGGAGGTATTGCGCCTTTTATAAATGTGTAGTTGTGAATTAAGTTTTTGATAATAAAATCAAGAGGGTAAGAATCGCTTTACTTTTAAACTCTTCACTTTTGGCGCATCATGGACGGCTCGTTTTTAAAAGAATCGTTTTAATTTTTTTTTGTATAAACATGCTCTTTCATTCGTTTAAATGTTGCTTTTCAAATTTTCTAATATTTATAAACAAAGCCCCGGTGAATTTTTGAAAAAAGTGGCTAACTCGGGTTTTAAGGGTTGTAGGGCATTAAATTTTTGTTTCAGTTTCTATAAGAATACCAACATGTCGAATAAAAAAAATTAACTTCCTACGTGTTGTTGTTCTGAAGCTATTTTCTTGTGGCATTTTTGGAATTAACTAGTTTTGATGGGAAATAAGCCACAATTTTACTAAAAAAACTGATTTTATTAACGTTTCGACGCTCAAATCGGGTGTCGTTGTCAAAATAAAACCATTTTTTTTAGTAAAATTGTGGCTTATTTCCCATCAAAATTAGTTAATTCCCACATGTTAATGCGGTTGTTATTTTAATTGTTTATTCGCGAACTCAATCGACTATAGGTGGCAGTGCAGTTGCATGAAAATGGCCGATGTAATTGGGATAATGCATTTTGATATAATTAATATTTTTATTGATGTAATTAATTAATATAAATAAATCATTCATTAAATGAACACACCAGACAAGCATTCAATCGACATTGATATATAGGTTAACGGATGTTTTGTTTAAATCTTCATCCCAATTCCTCTAGTTCAAAATAAGCGGCAGCACCCTCGCTTGAGTTCGCGAATAAGCTTAAAATAACACTACTTTTTCAAAATTATTTTATAATTATTTATAATATTTATTATAAACTTTTTATTCAAGACTTGATCTAATTTGATAAATTGAACCTTTCTCTTTGGTTTGATGTCTTTAGAATTTATGTTGACCTAATAGTTTATGCATAATAACGCTGTAGATAGAAGCTTTTTGGGATAAACAATTTCAATTTTGCAATAACTATTAGGTAAAACTTCTTGAAATTTTAACGGCTGAATACTTCTAATATTGTTCCTTTACTTACGCGAAAATAAAGCTTTTAGTGTATTTTTAGAAAAGTTATTAATTATTTTCAAAAAATCGACTTTTGAAGCTATTTTCCCAATAACTAAGCAACAAATTAACAAAAAGAACTTTCCAAACACTCATTTTAAAGAATTTTCTATGCTCTTCAGTAAAATTGTATCACCTTTCCATACAGCATACCGGTCTCCACCTTTAATATTTACAATCAAATAGCGATCTTTAATTGTTTATATATTGTTTATAAGTTAAAAAGTACGTTTGATTTTTTGCATAATTTTTATATTGGATACTGTTGTAACTAAATTTACCCTAATGCCATAAGCAGTTCTTAGATACCTGTATCAACGGATGTCACGAAAGAGGCCATTTATTTGCTAATTTCTCTGGTCTATCACACCCTTTCTTATCTGTGTTTACAATCCAAATCATTAAGCCACATAAAGAGGTAGGGCAATAAACTCACTATAGCTATAGAAATGCTTTTACTACAAAATTTTAAAAGATAAGAGTTATAACGGAACAAGTATGCATACCTGCATTTTAAGACCCAGGTAGATTTTTGGGGATGACACAATGACACTAAAAGATGGCTTTGCCGATGATTGCATTCAATTGAGATGGTAAGTAGGTATGAATCACCTCTAGTTATATTTTAATGGCTTTGTAATTTAACTTCATGGGGTACGAAAGAATTAAGAAACTTTTAAGAATTTGAAAAAACATAGTTTTTGGGGGGTTTAGGTGTTTTACACAATTTTTGAATATCCCTAAAAACTCAGTTATTTCAAATTATATATACGTAACCTATAAAAAACCTTGAGTTAGTCTATTTTGAAGTATATAAAATGGAGAAAATCCCAAAAAACTACCGAAAAAACCAGTTTTCCGGATTTTTGAAGATGGCGCACCTTACGAATAAATCTGAAAAAAGTCAGAAATACAGATTTTGATAAAATTCACAAAACGCAAAAAAATTAGACATGCAGCCATCGCCAAAAAAAGTTATACGTACCTATTAAAAAAACAAAAAACATTGAGGTTATGTACACTCGACCTTCGGGTCCATAAAAATATATGTTTTGTAAAAGCCTCAGCTGTGCGTGTGAATTTTTTGTAATTTATAATTTAATTGCAAACCAACTTAAAAAAAAATAAAATCGAAAAATTGACATTTTTTGATGTGGGGAAAGGGGAAGGGGGTGGTGGGCTAAAATTGCGGTGATTCTTAATTTTTTTAATCACATAGAACGTAAAAAAATAAAAAAAAATATTCAGGCTGTATCGACTTCAAAATAATACAGCATCATGCCAAAAGGGCCTTAGTTATGTATGTTCGGCCCTATTGATCCAATCGTGACGTACGTCGGCTGAAATGATAGGAACTAACCAATAGCATACAATGACATAGAGAAATCAAATACAGCCTCATGTCAAAAAGAATAGAATAAACAAAAATTTCTTTTGAATTAAATATTTGAAATAAAAAATCACACTAAATTTTCTTTTTTTTTCACCCTTTCACTTATCAATATAAACATAAAAGTTTTTAGAGAGTTTCGCCCTCGGTTATAATGTAATCTTTCATTCTGCGTTTAAATTTTTCCAAAATTCTTATTAGTTTTCTCAGGATTCGAATAAACTGAATGCATTTAAATAGCATTGGTCATAATTTTGCGCCTACTCCCTCAAGGCTTAAAAAATGTAACATTTCAAAGGAATGGAGATATTTCAAAGATTCGCTGAGACTATAATTTTTATCTAATATACATATATCTGTAGTCCATCCACTCACGGTAAATATTGCAAAACCTCCGAATTTTAAACAACCGCTTGGATTGACATGAAATTGGGTATGCACATAGCTGACAGGTCAAAGAAAAAGTGATATTGTGCCGACGTGTGCTTTTGCCTTGGGAGTTAGTACAACCACTTTTATAATGTGAAAAGACATACATTCAAAATAAGTCCTAAAGTGGATAAACTGAGTAATTCTAAGCTAGTTTTTGTTCTATAGATTTTTTCTTAACATACTGTTTGAGTTATTTGCAAGTGAATATATTATGTTCGTTTTTCAACAAAAAAGTCACGTTTTTAGACGGTTTTAGAAAAAAACTCAAAAAGTATTTTAACGAAAAATATTCTTAGCAAAAATATAGCGTATAAAAAAGTGAAAACAATGGTGTATGTATGAAGTCTGTAGACCCTGTAAAAGTAGAGTTGTAGTTAAGAGGAAACAGTAGCGATCAACAGGTAGCGAAAACGCGTTCCAAGATTGCGGCTGTAATTTTGAATATTTTTTCGAGATATTTGGCACACGTATTCGTAATATAATAAAGAATGGCGGTACAGAGCCCAATTTGAAAAATATATGAATATGATGTTTTGCAGAATTGCGTGGATGTTAATTAAACACCGAAGTACTTCTAGTCAGTTTTATTTTAAAAGAAAACTCAATAATTCTACAAATAACTTAAACATCAAAATCAACATTTATTTTTCTTTGACACTTATTTTTGCTTACAGTTGACATCTGACACTTATATAACATTGTTTCCAACTACATCATACAATAACAAAAATCCCCTAGATTTGCCGTTGCTTATTTTTACTGGGTATTCAACACCCCCCCTCAACGGTAAATCTCCTAGATCTACATTAATTTTTTATTCTAAACCTAGCAACTCTCTAAATTTTTTAAACAGAGTTAAACCTAATGGTTTTGTACATATGTCAGCCTGTTGGTCACTTGTATTAAGATATTTTAATACAACAATATTTTCCTTAATTTTATCTCGTACAAAATGAAATCTAATATCAACATGTTTTAGTCTCTTATGAAATTCTGGATTTCTACTAACCCTTATAGCGCTTTGATTGTCTGCATGAATTAGAACCGCTACATAATCAGGTTTTATTTTTAAATCATACATTAAGTATCTTAGCCAACATGCTTCACTCACACATACACTTAGTGCAACATATTCAGCTTCAGTAGAGGACAAACTGACTGTAGACTGTTTCCGTGATGCCCATGACACCGTGCAATTAAAAACTTTGAATACATATCCTGATGTAGATTTTCTATCAGTACGGTCACCTGCCCAATCTGAATCTGAGTACCCTACTATCAAATTTTCCTGTTTATATTTATGTTTATAGTATATCAAACTCATAGTAACTGTGCTTTGAATATATCTCAATACTCTTTTTATTGCTACCCACAAATCGTTACTTGCACATGTTTGATACCTGCTTAATATACCTATAGCTATACACAAATCTGGTCTTGAGCATAACATTGCATACATCAAACATCCTATAGCAACTCTACATTTCTTTTCTATCTCTATGCTCTCAGATTTTTTTCGTTTGAGAAAATCGTGGTGAAAATTATTATCCATTGGTGTTGTTGATGGTTTGCAGCTTGACATGTCAAATTTCTTCAAAACATTTTTTAAGTAAACAGTTTGATTAATTTTTATTTTGCCTTCAGACAAATTTTGAGTTATGCACATACCCAAAAAATGTTTTATTTGACCCAAGTCGTTCATTTTGAAGTTTTTGTTTAAAATGTATTTTATTTTCTCAACTTCTTGATCATTTGTACCTGCCAACAGCAAATCATCAACATACAGCAAAATGTATATCCTACCTTTTTCATTTACTTTAATATAAAGACAATATTCATATTCAGATCTTGAAAAACTCAAATTTTGCATCAAATTATGAAATTTGTCATTCCAATTTTTAGGTGAACTTTTCAAACCATATAAGGATTTTCTTAATTTGCAAATAGTGCCCTCTTTTTCTTTAAATCCCTTTGGGAGTGAAATAAAAACATTTTCTTTAATATCCCCATTTAGAAATGCACTACAAACATCTACTTGATGAATTTTCATATCAAAAGTATTACACATGGCTAAGAAAATCCTTATTGATGGTAATTTTGCTACTGGACTATAAATATCATTAAAAAACATACCAATTTGTTGAAAACCTCTAGCTACCACACGAGCTTTATATTTCACTACTTTACCATTTTCATTTTTCTTTTTCTTGAACACCCACTTGCACTCAATGACTTTTTGACCATCACTACTTTGCACAAACTCCCATGTTTCATTTTCTAGCAACGCATTTATTTCTGATTGCATAGCTTTCTTCCAATTTTTACACTCACTACTGGCCACTGCATCATCATACGTCTGGGGTTCTTCATCATCACTAAAAGTCAACAAACTCATTTCGTCATCATCCAGAACATAATCATCATATCTTGAGGGTCTTTTTATATGTCTTCTCAGGTCATATCCATGCTCCTGCTCTATTTCATTCACATCTTCAACACTGCTATCAGTTTCGAGGTCACTCTCACTGCTTTCTTCTCTATTATTTTGAGGTTCTTCTGCTTCACTGTCATCTTCTTCTGACTTTATCTCCTCACATATCATCTGTATGTTTTTATTCATGTCTGTCTCCCCATTTTTTATTTCTATGGTTTTCTCGGGCAAAAATATGACATCTCGATGAATTTCAACTTTATTTTTGTCTGGGACAAATATTTTGTAACCTTTTACATCCTCACTGTAGCCAATAAAGAAACCAAACATATTTTTTGCATCCCATTTTAATCTCTTCTCTTTTGGGACATGCACTGATACTCTAGAACCAAAACTCTTGAGTGTAGAAATATTATTGACTTTCTTTTTGTACCATAATTCATAAGGTGTCACATTTTTTATGCTACTAGGGCCTGTTCGGTTTAAAACATACACTGCTGTATGTATGGCCTCTGCCCACAAGTTTTTATTCAACTTTTGCCCTTGTATCATAGTTCGGGCTGATTCAACTAGGGTTCTATTTTCCCTCTCAGCCCTACCGTTCTGCTGAGGCGTATACACTACTGATCTCTGATGTTTTATGCCTTGATAGTCAAGCATTTCCTTTATTTCTTGGTTCATAAACTCTAAACCGTTATCTGATCGTAAAGTTTTCATCTTGCAGCCTGTCTCTCTCTCGGCTAATGATATAAAATTTTTAAGGTTTTTCTTAACTTCTGATTTATTTTTCATGAAATACGCGTACCTATAATTTGTATAGTCATCCTTTAACAACAGGAAATACCTATTTCCCCCTAAAGACTCTTCTTCCATAGGGCCACATACGTCTGTATGCACTAATTGTAATGGCTCACTTGCTCTTGATTCACTTAACTTGAATGGTATTCTGTGTTGTTTACCTGTTAAACACTGTTCACACACGAATTTTTCGTCTATAAAATCAATGTTATTTTGCCTTAAAAAGTTTCTCACATATGTAGTATTTTGATGTGCTAGTCTGCAGTGCCAAACTCTCAAACTTTCTGTTGTTTTTGCAGAATTACACTCTGATAAAAATACATCTACTAAACAGCTGTTTTCTTGAACTTGACCGTCAGACAAGTTTTCGTTAGGGGTGCGTTCCGAAATTAAAATATTTGCAAAGGTTTCAGTGTTTTGTTCTTGTGAGAATAACATTTTGTATAATTTGTTATCCCGTATTGCCAATGCTCTTATTTCTCCTTTGTCATTATAAAATTCACATTTTTCATTGTTTGAAAACATCTTATAAC
Source organism: Diabrotica virgifera virgifera (assembly GCF_917563875.1). Classification (NCBI taxonomy): domain Eukaryota; kingdom Metazoa; phylum Arthropoda; class Insecta; order Coleoptera; family Chrysomelidae; genus Diabrotica; species Diabrotica virgifera. Next base: position 111,711,634 of record NC_065450.1, read on the forward strand.
CTTTATCTAAGGCACATCCAGCTGAGAATAAATTAAATTGTAAATCTGGCACAAATAATACATCTGACAGGGTTGACTTTATAAATTTCTTACCATTAAATGCCCATAGAGTTATTTTTCCAATACCTTTAACTGGTAATTTTTCTCCATTTCCGACTTTTACTTGTTTTTTATAGCTTATCTCTATCAATTCTTCAAACAGATCTTGATTCCAGCACATATGTTCGCTAGCTCCTGTGTCCAAGCACCATTCATTTTTATTTTTCTTACTCCCAGTATATACCATGAATGCATTACTGTCAATTTTATTTTCTTCTCTGCTTGTCTGTTGTTTTTCATTTTTATTTTTATTAAACCAACACTCTTGTAAGTTGTGTCCTCGTCTTTTACATTGACTGCATACTTTTATGTCTTTCTGGCTATTATTATCTCTCTCTTTCTTCTTGAAAAAGCAATTTTTCGCAATATGGCCACCTCTGCCACAAAAATGGCACTTTAATCTGGTTTTCTTTTGCCCTTTAAATTCTCTGCTTGTATCACTTTTCATCGCCAATGCTGTGCTGCCCTGTGCTGACTTACTTCTTTCTTCTTCGATAAGTAGTCTTGATGTAAGTTCATCTAGGGTTTGTTTATCAGATGGTACGGATTCCCATGCGGATCGAAAATGCTTATATTCCTCTGGCAATGCCATAAGTATTTTTGTCATGATCATTTTATCGGACAGCTCTTCACCAGCTTGCTTTAGCTTATTTTTTATCTCTTCAAGCTGTGATATGAATGAGGCAACATTTTTACCTGATGAAAACTCCAAGAGAAAAAACTTTTGTTGCATTAAATGAATGCTCACCTCTGACTCTTTGTCGTAGACAGACTTCAACTTTGTCCACATATCTTTCGAGGTCTCACAGGATAAAATGTGTGTCATAGGGCCTTGCTCTATTCTGGTTACTATAAATTCTTGTGCTTTTGAATCACCAGCATCCCATTTCTTTTGGTCATCTCCAGTAGTGCTCGGTCTCACAGACTTTCCTATTACTATGTCATAATAACCACGGCTTTTTAGCACTACCCTTGTTTGAAATTTCCAGGCTACCCAGTTGTCACCACCACTAAGTTTCAACGCAGCCGATGAATTTTCCATTTTTCGGATTTATGTTTTTCTTTTTTTATGTATATATACTCGAGCTTCTTTTTCACCTTTTTTCAGCTTTTCTTTTTTTTTATTTTCGTTGGCCGCGGCAAACTACCGACACAGGCTCTTCAACACTGACTTTTTTACTGGCGAAATACTCACGAAACAAGTGATCTGGGCCATAACCTGATGTTTTGCAGAATTGCGTGGATGTTAATTAAACACCGAAGTACTTCTAGTCAGTTTTATTTTAAAAGAAAACTCAATAATTCTACAAATAACTTAAACATCAAAATCAACATTTATTTTTCTTTGACACTTATTTTTGCTTACAGTTGACATCTGACACTTATATAACATTGTTTCCAACTACATCATACAATAACAAAAATCCCCTAGATTTGCCGTTGCTTATTTTTACTGGGTATTCAACAGAATATGTGGAAATTACTCTGTAATTAAATACAATATTTAAAAAACGAGCCTGTACCGCCATTAAGAAGAACAAAAAAATACACTTTCTTCAAATGAACTTTTTTATCCGATGCCTAGATTTTGTGTCATTTTGGAACTACTAAAATTTTGTATTTCATTAGTAGTTCCAAAATGACACAAAATCTAGGCATCGGATAAAAAGTTTATTTGAAGAAAGTGTATTTTTTTGTTCTTCTTAATGGCGGTACAGGCTCGTTTTTTTAATATTATATTTAATTACAGAGTAATTTCCACATATTAATATATTTTTCAAATTCGGTTCTGTACCGCCATTCTTTATTATATTACGAATACGTGTGCCAAATATCTCGAAAAAATATTCAAAATTACAGCCGCAATCTTGGAACGCGTTTTGGCTACCTGTTGATCGCTACTGTATCACCTTAATGAAAAGCAGGTTCTACTTCGTCAAAATACAAATCGAATATTTTAACATGAAATAACCATAAAACGAAGCACTTTTCGGGAAAAACTCATGACTTACAACTGTTATAAAATGTCTAAAAAGTTTTATTTGTATTTTTATAAACGTTTCTAGCATCAAAAGTTAGTTAGCATCAAAATGAAGTCTCTTTTTTGTTAAAAAAATGTAAAAATCACCGCCTAATTTACTTATGTATTGTTTATGTGATATGTACATTTTTTACTCTTTGAGATATTTAGTATCACTAATGTTTAAGTTATTTTAAACCAAGGCATTTTTTTTCAAAATTAAAATTTTTTTATTTTAAAACCAATTTTTTTTAATAAGCATTTCTTGCCAATAAATCTTATAGATCATATAAACAGTATAATATAAGTAAATTAACTAGGGCGGTAACTATTAATTTCATATGGAATGCTAATTAGGTGGTGATTTTCACGATTTCTTTTAGCAAAAAAAGGGACATATTTTATTTAAAGCGTAACTTACTTTTGATGCTGATGGTGATAGAATAGATACTTTTTAAATAACAAAAATAAAACTTTTTTAAACACTTTAAAAAATTTGTGGCGAGTTTTCCCCGAAAAGTGCGTTATTTTTTGGATATTTTACGTTGAACTAGTCGATTTGGAATTCGACGAATAAGAACCAACTGTTGTTCAGCTCCAACTCTGTTTTTATTGTGTGTCCAGACTTCATACATACATAATTTTTTTTACTGTTTTATAAGCTTTATATTTGCTAAGAATAGTTTTTTCGATCAAATACTTACTTTTTGATTTATTTACGAAAAACCATCTAAAAACAAAAAATACAAGGAATTTAATTAGTTTATCCACTTACGGACATATTTTTACCTATATTTTTTCACACTCGAGAAGGGGGTGGTACTCATCCCCAGAAAAAAGCACACACTGGCACAATATCACTTTTTTCTTTGACATGTTAGCTATGCTTATGTCAAATTTCATGCCAATCCAAGCGATTTTGTAAAATCCAAAAACAGTGAGTAAATTGTCCAATGATATCTTTAAAAAAGACTAGTGCATTTTACAAAAACTTAGGTCAATAAATAATATGAAAACAGCGGAATATCAACCAATGTTGAATGTTTTTACAAAGTATTGTTTATTTTTCGCTACTCGAAGGGGACAACTATTAAACTGGTTTCTTCCACTTCCAGACAATTTTTTAACCGCATATGACATCAAAACCAGAATTAAAAAAATTCGGTTTCGACCTCTTAATACACGTAAATTGATCAAGTATATTTTTCTGTGACTATGTGTGTCACTTCCGGGTACACCATTTTAACCGGAAGTGGTGTAAAACTAAAAAAAGTATTTCTTTGTTCTCATTTTTCTAATGCGCGTCAAATTTCTAATCGCTAGTACCATCTATGGGTTATAATCTTTCATTCAACCTCTGTGATTATATCTGACAGACGGACGGACAGACAGGCATAAAACCGGACAGGCATAAATATTTGTTCTCGTCTTTCTAAGGCGCGTCGAGTAATACATAGTTTGTACTATTTCTGCGAATTTAGAACAATACTTCGGGTTGCAACTCTTTATCCTGAAGTCGGAGGCCAAATTTCTCACCTTTAGTACCATCTTTGGGTTATAAGCTTTCATTCCACATCTAATTTGTCATGTTTTAACCCGGCATCCGACAGGTGAACTTTTTTGCCACTAACAGACAGGTGGGATGTGACAAACCCCAGCATTGAAAGAGTTAAAGAATCTCAAAAAATATCTCTACGTTTAGATTAGTTAACAGAAACAGTAAAGATGCAGTAGAAATAAACAAACCAAGACACGTTAAATGATACTAGGAGCACTCCCGAATCATAATTTACAATGTGTAAACTTTGGAAATCATGACTTGGAATTTACAATGTATATACTGATGTGATCTTGATTATTGATATGAGATAATATTCTTATATGTCACTTAATTTAATCAATGTATTAATACTAATCTAATTAATTAACCAGATCACATATCAATATGTTTTCAATCTCAGGGCGAATTATAAATTAATTACTTACTTTCGTGGCTTCTGAATATTTCTTAATGGTTCCTAATCGGGATAGAAAAGAAAAGAGTAAAAAAAAATACAAATATGGGTTACAATTATAATCAAAATATTTTTTATTTTATTCAAAAGGCAATCAATGCTTAATATTTGCTATTTCTTATTATTCTTAAACATAACATTTACAACTGGGAATTTTATTTCCTTTTGGTTTTCTATTGAAAGTTTTTATTAACATTTAACTATTAGGAGTTATTAGGGACAACTCTATTTAAGTTTGATGAAGCTTTTCTGATATTATTGATTATGTTATTCAATTTTTTATGTAGAATTTAATACGAAAAACCCATACATTCATGTCCAAACAAATGAGACTGACCTTTTCCTGGTGAACTGAAAATGTCCTCACACAAAACCCTTTCCTGCTATCCTTGGCTGCGATCAAACCTCGTCCTGGCTTCCAGTGATGTTCTCCTTTGAAAAACTAGCTCGAATAGCTCTCGTTCCTGCTTTTGACGTGATGCTGTGTTCTACCTTTTTCGAAACTGCTATCAGCTACCGGGACACTCTGGGCTCAAGGAGGTTCTTTTACTCTCGACCTGGCCTACTTCTCGTTCCACGATAGATACTCCACACTCACGGAACTACCGGCTTTCTCACTCCTCGAACACTACCGTCTACTACTCGACTTCACTTCTCGACAGCTCAAAACATTCTGATCCCACTTTGTCATTCATTCACCTACTTTCTCAATATCCCTTCCAGATTCACAAATCAACCTTCCACCACCAACTCTCATTCTCAGTATTCCTCAAAAACCAATTTTTAATCTTTCTAAATATGCTTAATGGATTTCAAAAGAAAATATTTAATTCCCATTCTAAAATCACTTTCTACTATTTACAAATTTTAATGACCTATTCTCTCTTTCAAATGAGTCTTATTTAGCATAGGCTAATGATCGAAACCTTCCGCGAAAAACGATAATGAACTATCATCTATTTCACTGAGTTTTATTTAGCATAGGCTAATGATCGACCTTCCGAGAAGAACGATAATGGTACGCGTCATTCACTTTGTTTATTTTAAGCGCACTGTCCCGAGTTCCGTCTAATCACTTCTTAAAATTAAATATAACAATTTGTTGTATACAGGGTGTTCTAAATTTATATGCCCGTGGTTGAGAAAATTGAAAATATTTTATATTAAATTGAATCCTGTTTACAACCATCAAAATTTAATTTTCATATCAAATAGAAATATAACAATACATTGTAAATAATTATGATTCGGGAGTGCTCCTAGTAGCATTTAACGTGTCTTGGTTTGTTTATTTCTACTGAATCTGGATTTTAAATTTAGTATAAATTTCTACGTATTATGACTGTTTCTTGTTGAGAATAAAGAAAAAACTTCACCAATTATGGTTTCATTTCGAAAACAACGCACACATCTTATGGAAAATATAATGTCACTCAAATTCAATAAAATTTATACGAATAGATCCGTTTTAATTTACCGATCAAATCTTATCATTGCGCCAACTCTCTATTTTCAAAAATAAGAGCAGAAATTGATACAAATAAATCTGAAATCAAATGGGTAGGTACATAAGTTAGAGAGAGAAAAAATATTTTAAACTACCCAGATTTTCGGTACTCCATAAATCAGCGGATTAGTTTCACTAATCCGCTTAGGCCCAGCGGGATTTAAGCTCTTATGAATAGCACTCGGAGCAATAATGATTGTAACTTTAACACTTTTAACACTTTATGGACTCCAAAAATGTGATTTCGATAAACTTTAATTGCAATTTGCGCCGTAATTAATCATAATTAAGAGTTGGCGCAATGATAAGATTTGATCGGTAAATTAAAACGGATCTATTCGTATAAATTTTATTGAATTTGAGTGACATTATATTTTCCATAAGATGTGTGCGTTGTCCGTATTATGACTGTTTCTTGTTGAGAATAAAGAAAAAACTTTACCAATTATGGTTTCATTTCGAAAACAACATAAGTCCACAAACTTTAAAACATAATATCAAAAAAATAAGCAACATTTAAACTTTTTTGGTCTTTCAGATATAGGTCTGGATCCCGCGTATGAAAAAAAAGTTGATTAATAGCAAGCTGAAAATTTGTTAATAGCTTAAGGGTGTCTAGTCGGATAAACTTTGATATATGGGAACACTGGAACAGGGGCAGTTTTAATTTTGGAACAGGTTAAAAATTTGAAACGGTCACACCACGAAAACGGCACATGTATTTTGTCCGACAGAACAGACTTAAACTCTTCGAACAGAGATTAAACTCTCATGCAAAAATTAGACTGCTATTTATCACCAAATGGGCCTTTTAATGAGTAGAGCATGTAGAATATGTCAAATGACAGGAATTATGACAGGTGATAAATAGCAGTCTAATTTTTGCATGAGAGTTTAATCTCTATTCGGAGAGTTTAAGTCTGTTATGTCGGACAAAATAAATGTGCCGTTTTCGTGGTGTGACCGTTCCAAATTTTCAACCTGTTTCACAATTAAAACTGCCCCTGTTCCAGTGTTCCCATATATAAAAGTTTATCCGACTAAACACCCTTAAGCTATTAACAAATTTTCAGCTTGCTATTAATCAACTTTTTTTTCATACGCGGGATCCAGACCTAATAGATGCATTTATAACCCATAATACTTATATAAAATATAGTATTACTATCAGAATCTCTAACTACTAATGGAAAGATTTTTACGTTTCCTGAAAAATTTACACATTGTAACATACAGTGCTTCCATAAAGTAACGCATAATTTCATTATTTCGTAAACCGGCGACTTTAAGGAAAATTTTCGAAACAGGTCGATTTTTATTTTTAAATTACAATTTTTTGGCATATTACATATCATACTAGTGATGTCATCCATCTGGGCTTGATAACGTAATCGATGAATTTTTTAAATGAGAATAGGGGTCATGTGATAGCTCATTTGAAAGGGTATTTAATTCTCTATTTACTAATACAAACAATAACATAATTATATATACAGGGTGTCCAAAAAGAATTCTTTAATTAAATTAATTGAGACAAAAAGAAAAATGTATGTAACTTATTTAATTCAAAATTCGTTTTACTTTTGTCAGAAAATTAAATGTTAGAGCTGCCATCCACCTGCCTCTTGGAAGTTTAAGATTACGCTTAAGCGAAAATCAATATTTAGGTTTTAAATAAAACATTTTTATGTTTGCTGGCACCAATAAAATATATTTAGAATTAAACAAATTACATACATTCATCTTTTTATACCAATTAATTTAATTTAAATAACATTTTTTGGACACCCTGTATAAATAATTATATTAACAATTATATTATTGAATAGAGAATTACATACCCTTTCAAATGAGCTATTACATGCCCTTTATTCTTATTTAAAAAAATCAACGATTACGTCATCACGCCCAGATGGATGACGTCACTAGTATGATATGTATGCCAATAAATTGTAATTTAAAAATAAAAATCGACCTGTTTCGGTATTTTTCCTGAAAGTGTCCGGTTTGTGAAATAATGAATTTATGCGTTACTTTATGGACGCACTGTATATTGTTTCGCAATGACCCATTAAATTATTATAAATGCAATTAACCATTGACCATGTCATGAAAATGGCAATATAAAATTAATTTTTCAAATGTCAAACTTTAAAATTTGTTTTTGTTAACAAAAAAATAATTTAAATATCTATTATGAAATTCGTTACAAACAAAATCTGATGTTTCAACTAAACGAAACAAAATACACAATAAAAGTGAATTATTAAACTCATTCAGGGACCCGTTCAGACAAAAGAGCCTACAACTGGTTTTTACCTGAGTGCGAGTGGAAGACTTGTAACGTGAAGCGATCGATATTATGTATCTAACTAGGTACTGTCTTTTCCGTAAAAATGTATATCTTGGCAACATCCTGTTGTTGCCAAAGTGATGTTTAAGCAATGTTTTTGACCTACGGGGGTCAAATTGTCGTTATAGTGTAAGGAATAAAATATATAAATAAATCGGATTACTGAAAATCCGACAACGGTGCCAAGCTTAAAGAAGTGTACTAAGCGAACATTCACGGATTATACCTAGAAAATGATAGCATTTCTAGGTGATGCCAAATGACTGCAACGTGAAAAGATGCCAATTTAATAGCGGGATGTATATATATATATATATATATATATATTTAAAAACATAAGATGTAGATCTTTGAAACACACTCAGTGAACCAAAGATCCAAGGTTATTGGTTTAACGACCACTCGTACGAAATCAAATAGATGAAATAGAGAATGTGGAAAAATCCCCTTACGAACAATTCACACATCCACCATTTCGGGCTGGGAAAAATTTTTCGAATAGAATCAAAGATCCAAACACCAGTTCTTAGAAATGTGTTTCGCCCTCTTCAACCTCTCTGGGCTCGTCGGTAAAGACAAGAGGTTGAATATCTTTAGACACATTCTAATCAAAAAACAACATTCGAGACCTAGACATAGAAGGTGCGTAAGTCTACGGCAAATCCGACAATGACAGTCTCAAGTTTTAATTCCCTAATTACTTAAAGTAAGTAAAATATATGTTTAAAAACATAAGATGTAGATCTTTGAAACACACTCAGTGAACCAAAGATCCAAGGTTATTGGTTTAACGACCACTCGTACGAAATCAAATAGATGAAATAGAGAATGTGGAAAAATCCCCTTACGAACAATTCACACATCCACCATTTCGGGCTGGGAAAAATTTTTCGAATAGAATCAAAGATCCAAACACCAGTTCTTAGAAATGTGTTTCGCCCTCTTCAACCTCTCTGGGCTCGTCGGTAAAGACAAGAGGTTGAATATCTTTAGACACATTCTAATCAAAAAACAACATTCGAGACCTAGACATAGAAGGTGCGTAAGTCTACGGCAAATCCGACAATGACAGTCTCAAGTTTTAATTCCCTAATTACTTAAAGTAAGTAAAATATATGTTTAAAAACATAAGATGTAGATCTTTGAAACACACTCAGTGAACCAAAGATCCAAGGTTATTGGTTTAACGACCACTCGTACGAAATCAAATAGATGAAATAGAGAATGTGGAAAAATCCCCTTACGAACAATTCACACATCCACCATTTCGGGCTGGGAAAAATTTTTTCGAATAGAATCAAAGATCCAAACACCAGTTCTTAGAAATGTGTTTCGCCCTCTTCAACCTCTCTGGGCTCGTCGGTAAAGACAAGAGGTTGAATATCTTTAGACACATTCTAATCAAAAAACAACATTCGAGACCTAGACATAGAAGGTGCGTAAGTCTACGGCAAATCCGACAATGACAGTCTCAAGTTTTAATTCCCTAATTACTTAAAGTAAGTAAAATATATGTTTAAAGGATCTTTGGTTCACTGAGTGTGTTTCAAAGATCTACATCTTATGTTTTTAAACATATATTTTACTTACTTTAAGTAATTAGGGAATTAAAACTTGAGACTGTCATTGTCGGATTTGCCGTAGACTTACGCACCTTCTATGTCTAGGTCTCGAATGTTGTTTTTTGATTAGAATGTGTCTAAAGATATTCAACCTCTTGTCTTTACCGACGAGCCCAGAGAGGTTGAAGAGGGCGAAACACATTTCTAAGAACTGGTGTTTGGATCTTTGATTCTATTCGAAAAATTTTTCCCAGCCCGAAATGGTGGATGTGTGAATTGTTCGTAAGGGGATTTTTCCACATTCTCTATTTCATCTATTTGATTTCGTACGAGTGGTCGTTAAACCAATAACCTTGGATCTTTGGTTCACTGAGTGTGTTTCAAAGATCTACATCTTATGTTTTTAAACATATATTTTACTTACTTTAAGTAATTAGGGAATTAAAACTTGAGACTGTCATTGTCGGATTTGCCGTAGACTTATGCACCTTCTATGTCTAGGTCTCGAATGTTGTTTTTTGATTAGAATGTGTCTAAAGATATTCAACCTCTTGTCTTTACCGACGAGCCCAGAGAGGTTGAAGAGGGCGAAACACATTTCTAAGAACTGGTGTTTGGATCTTTGATTCTATTCGAAAAATTTTTCCCAGCCCGAAATGGTGGATGTGTGAATTGTTCGTAAGGGGATTTTTCCACATTCTCTATTTCATCTATTTGATTTCGTACGAGTGGTCGTTAAACCAATAACCTTGGATCTTTGGTTCACTGAGTGTGTTTCAAAGATCTACATCTTATGTTTTTAAACATATATTTTACTTACTTTAAGTAATTAGGAAATTAAAACTTGAGACTGTCATTGTCGGATTTGCCGTAGACTTACGCACCTTCTATGTCTAGGTCTCGAATGTTGTTTTTTGATTAGAATGTGTCTAAAGATATTCAACCTCTTGTCTTTACCGACGAGCCCAGAGAGGTTGAAGAGGGCGAAACACATTTCTAAGAACTGGTGTTTGGATCTTTGATTCTATTCGAAAAATTTTTCCCAGCCCGAAATGGTGGATGTGTGAATTGTTCGTAAGGGGATTTTTCCACATTCTCTATTTCATCTATTTATATATATATATATATATATATATATATATATATATATATATATATATATATATATATATATATATATATATATATATATAGATACAAGTTTTTATTGAGGTTGCAGTCAGTGTAAGGGGCAGGATGAGAGAAACTCTTTGTTACAATCGAGCTTTCGCAAAATTTATTTGCTTCGTCAAGATTAGCTAAAATGAGTATATAATTATAAATACAATGAAATTAAAGATAAAAGAACATTGTATAAAAAAGCACAAAAACTTACAACGTGAGGTTAGTTCATTAATTTAACATTTCCATAAAACATAATTATATAAAAATATCCTTATTTTAATCGTTTCCAAATTTCAATGTTTTAATTTTTACAATTTCTAATGAAAAATTTTGATTTATTAATTTAGTTCTAAATTTGATTAATGCCAGAAAGACACTCAATTAATGTCAATAAGACATTAAATAGGTATCTGTTTACTTTATTTTAAGTTGTTAAAAACTAGTTTTTTGATTATTACTTACTAGCGTACTTTAAATTATGGAAGGTATAGATAGATATAAGTACATGTTTTGTTGATTATTGTTTTATTAACAAATTAAAGTGGCGTTAATTTTAAAAATTTAATTTTTGAAATTTTGTCAGGGAATTTACTATTCTTTAATTAGAATATCATTTATCGTAAGATAAAATATAATTATAGATGTTACTTAGTTTATTTATGTCTGTTCTTTTATTTACACATTGATATTTATTTATGCACACCATTTCTAAAAATTCTCTTTTATTTAGTTTATTTTCATGTTTTAATACCGTTGTTTCATCGAATTTGAATGTATGATTTTTGTTTATTGCATGATCTACTAATGCACATGTGTTTTTATTATTTCTAAGGTCGCTTTTGTGTGACGTTAGTCTACCTATTAAATTCCTGGATGTGTGTCCGATGTATGACTTATCGCAATTTTCGCATGGTATTTTGTAAACTACATTTGAGCTTTCCATAATACTAATAGGTGTTTTAGTTTTTGTATATAGTGATGCTAATGTCTTTACATTTTTAGTTGCAATTTTAACTTGTGGGTAGTTCGTAAATATTTTAGTTAATTTGGGTGTTAATATTGGTATGTAAGGTAGTGATGCATAAGTAAATTGGGGTTGTAAAATTTGGTGATTTGGTGTGGTTGTTTTTAAAACTAGTTTTTAACAACTTAAAATAAAGTAAACAGATACCTATTTAATGTCTTATTGACATTAATTGAGTGTCTTTCTGGCATTAATCAAATTTAGAACTAAATTAATAAATCAAAATTTTTCATTAGAAATTGTAAAAATTAAAACATTGAAATTTGGAAACGATTAAAATAAGGATATTTTTATATAATTATGTTTTATGGAAATGTTAAATTAATGAACTAACCTCACGTTGTAAGTTTTTGTGCTTTTTTATACAATGTTCTTTTATCTTTAATTTCATTGTATTTATAATTATATACTCATTTTAGCTAATCTTGACGAAGCAAATAAATTTTGCGAAAGCTCGATTGTAACAAAGAGTTTCTCTCATCCTGCCCCTTACACTGACTGCAACCTCAATAAAAACTTGTATCTACATATTGTCAGTCAATAATACCAAACTACTTTATATATATATATATATATATATATATATATATATATATATATATATATATATATATATATATATATATATATTATATATATATATATAATGAAATCAAGGGGCTTTAAATTGAAGAAATTAGGATAATAGTTAATTATAACATTTAATTTGCATTTAAAAAGTATTGCAAAACAATTTATCTTAAGTAAGAAGCAAAATATTGCAGTTAGTTTCGACCTAAAAATTTGATTATATAATCCTATATAATATATATATATATATATATATATATATATATATATATATATATACAGTGCTGTTTTTGTAACAATATAAGGTTCCGGTACGCAATGGTTCCGGTACGCTTAGGTTCCGGTACGCAATGTTCCTGGGGGTTGTTCATAAGAGGTGTCCACCCCCGGGAAAACTTGTTAAATTTATCCTCAATAATGGCGTTTTAACGCTATTTGGTAGCAAGGGAAAAGTTCAGAAATTTGTTGATTTTTTTATTTTTTTGTCCCAAGAGGTACCGGTACGGTGTACCGGCGCGTACCGTCACAAAAACAGCACTGTATATATATATATATATATATATATATATATATATATATATATATATATATATATATATATATATATATATATATATATATATATATATATATAATAAGCGAGTCTTCTACAGCTGTCACCGCTTCTCGCATCCTAATTTCCAGCGATTTCTGTCGAAGCAATCTTCAGTTTTTAAGTCTCTGGCAGTCATTGCATCTTCGACATTTTCTCTCCAGGATCGTCTTGGTCTACCTCGTTTTCTTCTTGTGGGTGGAGTCCATTTTTCTATTTTTTTCGGCCATCTATTTTCAGGCATTCTCTGAAGGTGTCCATACTAGTTAAGTCTTTTGGCTTCGATTGTGTCTATTATATCTAGATCGATTTCCATTTGTCTCCCAATATCTTCGTTTCTCACCCTATCAAGTCTAGTGAGTCGGCAACATCGTCTCCAATAGTTCATTTCCATCGCCTTGATTTTTGACTTGTTTCTTTGGTTGATTTCCCAGAGTTCAGCGCCGTACAACCCAATACTTTCTATTATTGTTTTATACATTCTTCTTTTATTTTCTTTTGTTATTTTATTACCTACTCCACAATAGTCCGTGTAGCTGTCTGGTGGCTGATCTTGCTTGGCCAATCCTGGAATGTATTTCGTCGTTACTCCCTGCTTTTGAAGATATTTGGACTCCTAAGTATTTGAAGACTTCTGTTGGATTTATAGTTCCCATTTCAATTTGTAGGCGTTCTGGTGTTTCTCCTACAACTAAGTACTCGGTTTTTTGTATATTAATTGTAAGGCCCCACTTAGTGTACTCCTCTTCCAGTTTTCTGAGCATATAGTCTATATCACTCTCGTCTTCAGCTAGAATGGCTTGGTCGTCAGCGAAGTGTATTGTGTACAATCTATCGTCATCGATTGGGATGCCCATATTGCAGCACTTTCTTCTCCACAGTGAGAGTGCCTCATTTAAATATATTTTAAAGAGTGTAGGTGCTATGCAGCAGCCTTGCTTTAGGCCCTTACTAATAGGAATTTCTCTCGTTAATTTGTTTCCAGTTTTAATGTTTACCGTCATATTTTTGTAAAGCTGTTGTACTGCTTGTATATTTTTTTTGCTTATTCCTTGTTTTTCCATTGCTATCCAGAGCATTGAAAGTGGTACACTATCGTATGCCTTTGTCAGATCAATAAAAACTATATGGGTGGAAAGGTTGTGGGCTAATATTTTCTCAACAACTTGCTTTAGAGAAATTATGCTGTCCATACAGGATCTGCCTGCACGAAAGCCATTTTGTTCTTCTACATCTGTCATCTCTTTTTCAATTTTATTTTTTATTATTTTTCCATAGAGTCTTGAGAGTGAGTTTATGACACTAAGCCCCCTGTAGTTTGAACAATTTTTTCTATCTCCTTTTTTGTATATATTGTTAATATGTGCTTTTGTCCACTCATGTGGTAAATCATGACCTTTATAGAATAAGGTGAAAACATATGCAAGTAATTCTCGTAATACTTGTGGGCTGTGTTTTAGTAATTCGTTCGGTATTCCTTGTGGTCCGCATGACTTTCGATTTTTTAGAGTTCGTATTGCATTCTCGACTTCCTGTACTGTTATTTCATCGTCTTCATCGTATTCTACTTCATATGTTGTTGTACTGATGTTCGTGAATTGCGGTCTTGTTTCAGTCAAAAGTTGCGAGTAATGTTCGATTCAAGATCTTTCTTCTATTAAATCTATTCTACTAGTCTCTTTTCTGTTTGTTCTCAGATTTTTTATCGTTTTCCATGCTTCTCTTGATCTTGTTGACCCTATATATTTGTTCAGCTCTTCGCATTTACTTTCCCAGGAATTATTTTTTGCTTTCGTTACTAGATTTTTTACTTCTCTGTTTGATCTTGCATACGTTCGTCTATCATCTGGGTCATTTGTTTGCAGCCATTTTTGATACGCTTGTTTCTTGTTATGTACTGCATTAGCAATGTCATCTGTCCACCACAATGGAGTATTCTTTTTGTTCCTTTCCACTGTGTCGAGCGCTTCATAAGCTGCTTCATTGATTTTATTTAATATCTCGTTATAGGTATTCTGGGCTGAGGAGAAGGTCAGGTTCGACAATTTTTGGCTAAGCCGCAGCTTATATAAAAATGATGTTGAGCCGTTTTGCAGTGCATCAATATTGTATTTACGTAGATCCGTCTCGAGTGATTTTGATTGAGCTGGTTGGTTGTCATTTTGATGTAGTAGTCGCGGTCGATACTGTAGAAAACATTTTGATCTTACCATATAGTGGTCAGTTCCACACTCCGGTCCTCTTAATACTCTTACGTCTTTAACTTGTATGTGTGTTTCTTGTTTGGTGATAACATAATATATAATTGACTTATGTATTTCTCGTTGGTTGGACCCAGGTATACTTATGTATGTTTTTATGTTGGTAGAATCCGTTTAGAATTTTCAGAGAGTGCTGTTCGCAGAATTCGATTAAATGTTCCCCATTTTCATTTGTTTTAGCATCACCGTATTTTCCCACAACTTTGTCATTTATTTTTTTTCCTGTCCAAGCATTAAAATCTCCCAACAGCACAATTTCTTTGCGGCTATTTATATTTTCTATAAGTTCTGATAAGGTCTCGTAGAATATTTGTTTAGCTGTTTTTGATGCATTTTCTGACGGAGCATATATTCCAATGATTTCGAGTTCGTGCCCTTTCCACGTAATAGATACTCTAATAATTCTCTCATTGATCTGTTCCCAGCTTTTCAGGTTTCCTTTTAAGTCTTTTTTTATCAATATTGATACCCCTGCTTGTGCTCTCTTGTCTTTTTCTACTCCACTATAAATATGGATAAAACCTCCTATATCTTCACTTCCTTGGCCTTTTTTCTTTGTTTCGGTGAGAACTGTGATATCTGATTTTATTTTCTTTACTTCTGCCATGACTTCGTCTGACTTAGTTCTCCACCCTTGGATATTCCATGGTGTTTATATTCAGTCCTTGTTCGTTTGGTACGTCGTCTTTGTTTTTTTCCGTCCGTATTCCGAGGCTGGATTTTAGAATTTTTTGCAGTTAGTTTTTTACAGGTGTAGAGGAGCAGGCCCTACGCCCTAACCCCCTACCAGGAGGACCAGGATTTTCTGTTAGGGTTTACTCCCTTAGTCAAGAGTATGTAACAGAAAGAAATATAGTGACCCGTCTGCCCTCGGAAACCTAATAGCCATTCGGGGTCGGAAAAAACAAAAGAGTTAGCCAAGAGAGGCTGATAGGAAAGATTAAAGACATTTCACTCAAGACAAGTTGAAGAAGAGTAAAATGTGAAGGTCCTTATGATCCGCCAGGTACGTTCCATAAGGGTATGAGTATTGATACACTTTGTGGTCCCGCTCATACATCGGGGTGTTGACTACAGACTGTATGGCTCGTCCAGCATGCCATAGCATGGAGGATGGGTGCACGCCATTTTTACAATGTAGACACCCAAATTCCATGGCCTGACCCACTAGTATAAAATAATTGTTAAATATTCGTACAAATTACCAATAATTAATATCAACATAATGTACTATCGATTTATTAATTGAATAGGTCATTTCAAAAACAACACGAGTCACATATTCCTAATTTTACAGAAGAGCAAAGAAAACTAACTATATAGTTGAAAGATGGATGAAATGGATGACATCAAAATTCAGAGTTATATTGTAGTTTTGTTCCTAATGTTTTTACTGGACTGGTGTCATTTTTGCACACAACGTTTATTCCGATTCAATTATAAGTAATTAGACATTATTTTTATTTATGAAACTATTGTTACAATTTTTTGAAAAGGTAGAATAGTCCTGTCGCCAGGGGGGTTACAACGGCCTTCTTAATTCAGATGGACTTACCCAAGTTTTTTTTATGTATTTTGGCCCGTAGAACACGAATTTTTTGGGTAACAGTTGATCCGGATGTCGATAAGATTGTTATAAACAAAGAAGTTGAGGAATTACATAACAGCGATTTCTCGCAAAACAAAACATTTTTTTGTATTTTTTGGGTCATTCTAACCAAAAAATGTTAATACAAGTTTTTTCGTAGGATGCATAGTTTTCGAGATAAACGCGGTTGAACTTTCAAAAAATCGAAAAATTGCAATTTTTGAACCCGAATAACCTTTGAATAAAAAATAAAATAGCAATTCTGCTTACCGCCTTTAAAAGTTTGAGTCAAATAATATCTGTTTTGAATATTTGCATTGCTAGAAATTTATTTTTTGATTGTTAAAAAAAGCTATAAACACATAGTGTTTCCCGTGCCTAATACATGCGTTTAACGCATGCTAGGTAGAAATAGCCCCGCTCGCACTTTTACCTCTTCTACCCACTCGGTCGATTTTAAATGAGAAATCATTGAAAACATCACTCAAGCACTAGGTGTTTATAGCTTTTTTTAACAATAAAATAATAAATTTTTAGCGATACAAATAATTAAAACCGATATAATTTGACTTGAACTTTCAAATGCGGTAAGCAGATTTTTTTTTTTTTTTTTTATTTAAAGAGATAAAGTCGCATCCACCCAAAGGTTATTAGCGACATTCCTGTAACATTTGTAATAATATTAAATTTAACATTTATAACAATCAATCATTTTAACAATTAATTAGAATTTGAGAACAATTGAACATTTGTAACAATTAATTAAGTTAAATTTTGTGTAACATATTTATACATTTTAAGTAACCCAATAAATTGTCCGGAACTAAATTTTTGTTGAGGAGTGCTTTCAGGTTATTTGGCAAATTGTAAAACTGTCTTTGATTTACATATTTAGGACAGTCTATCAAGAAGTGCTTTATACTGTCTACTGTATTGCATGTTTCGCATTTTGGAGGTTCACTATTTGAGAAGAGATAGGCGTGAGTATACCTACAGTGTCCAAGTCGTAGACGTGTAATAATAGTTTGGCATCTTCTGCTTCTGACAGTGGACTTCCATGAAAAAATGTCACTTTTGATGGTTCTGAGTTTAGAACTAGAGTCATTCCACTTCCGATTCCACGCACTTAACACTTTATTTTTGAAATAAACTTTTAGATCGCCTGCGACACTCCGACACTCTGTTTCTGATGCGTCACTGTTGATAGCGTTACGCGCACTAGTATCTGCTTCTTCATTCCCTTCTATACCTATATGAGATGGTATCCACAGGAAGTGGATTCTTCTAAAATTGTCTTGAGCTTTCATTAATTCGGCCTTGATCATTTTCTCAATGGGGTGTTTAGGGTATACATTTTGCAGGGCTTTGACTGCGCTGAGAGAGTCAGAAAGGACTAGACAACAAGGGATGTTTTTGATATTTACTTGCTTGATGGCTTTGAACAAACCAAATAGTTCTGCAGTATAGATGCTGGAATTTAAAGGAAGTTTAAATTGAAAAGTGTCATTTGGGGTTACCACTGCTGCTCCAACGCCAAGTTCGCCTTTGGATGCATCTGTATAAATTTTAATCCACTCATTGTATTGTTGATCTAGGATTGAATTTAGTTTGACTTTAAAAATAATAGGACTAGTTTCATGTTTATTATATATACTTAACGCTGTATTGACTTTAGGCTGTTCGATAGTCCAAGGTAGATAGTTATTTGTATTCGTTTGAAATACTGTTGGGAATTGAATGTTTATTCTGGAACTATATAATCGGATTCTCTCGTAGTAAGGTTTGGGGGTACGGGGCTTATTATTGTAATAGTTGATATATTTGTTATTAAAAGTATTACAGAAGAGAGGTTTTTTTATATCTGAGGCTATAGATGTAGCATGTGCTAGAGCTAAGTACATTCTTCGGTAGTTTAGAGGTGGTTCGCCGGCTTCGCTCAGTATGCTCTCGGAGGGAGTTGTCCGGAAGGCTCCAAGTGCAATTCTAATACCAGCGTTGTGTATGCTGTCAAGTTTTTTAAGTAATGTTTTTGAAGCAGATGCATATGCAATTGATCCATAATCTAATTTAGATCTAATTAATGTTTTATATATTCTCAACAGAGTTTCCTGATCTGATCCCCAATTTCGGTTTGCCAAGGTTTTCATTAGATTCAGTCTTTTATGACATGTTAAAATTGTCTGTTTTATATGTTCCTGCCAAGTAAGTTGTTGATCAAACCACATACCTACCTAAAAACTTTGCCGTTGGTTTAAATGGGAGCATAGTATTATATAATTTTAAGGTAGAGGACGTTGATGAAGCCTTTTTGGAGAAGAGTATTCCTGATGTTTTTGTTACTGAAAATTTGAATCCGGTCGTTAGAGACCATTGTTCTAATTGGTTTAGAAAATGCTGCAAAGCGTTTGTCATTGATGCGGTGTTATTTCCTTTGATATACACAACAAGGTCATCTGCAAAAAGTCGAGCCTTTAGAGGTTTATTAAGGTTGTTAATAATATTATTTATTGCCACTAAGAATAATGTAGGGCTTAGGACTGATCCTTGGGGTGTTCCATTTTCTTCACTTTTCTCCTCTGAGTAAGTATTATGTACTCTCACGCAAAAAGACCGGTTCTGTAAAAAGTTTTTAATAAATTTCAGGCAATTTCCACGAATATTCCATGAATGTAGTTCTTTCAGAATATTAAATTTCCAACAAGTATTAAATGCCTTTTTCAAGTCGAAAAATATTGCAATACAGTTTTGTTTGGTTGCTAGCGCTTCATGAATGTCAGATTCTAGATCAAGAATATTGTCAATGCCCGAGCGATTTTGTGTGAAACCGTTTTGTTCCGGAACTAAACGATTTGATAACTCTAATGTCCACGTTAATCTAAGATTTACCATTTTTTCCATCAATTTGCTCATAGAGCATGTTAAGCTGATTGGTCTGTATGAGTCAGGTTCTAGGATTGATTTTTGAGGTTTTAAAAAAGGTAATATAATAGCTTTAGACCAAATTGATGGAAATTTATTATTTTGCCAAATTAAGTTAAAAAGTTGAAGAATAAATAATTTTGTTGAGTAAGGAAGATGTTTTAAAAATATTGCCGGGATATCGTCTGGGCCCGGGCTAGTGTTTTTTAATTCGGATAAAGCATTTTCCAGTTCTTCAAAAGTGAAGTGTAGATCCAATGGATCATTTAAATTGTCATTTTCAAAAAGATCAGTATTTTCTGTTATTATTTTTCTTTCAAGGAATGTATTATTGTAGTTACTGTTTGAAGACATTTCTCTAAAAGATTCAGCTAAAGTGTTAGCTATCTCTTGAGGACAAGTTGAAATCCTATTGTCAATTTTTAATTTTGAAATCATTGGCGTGTATTTCAAACCAGAAATTTTTCTTATTCTTTTCCATACTTCGCTGACAGGAGTTGAGGAATTTATTTCTGAAACATATTTGGACCAGGAAGCCTTTTTAGCTTGTTTTATAATAAGTTGTGTCTTAGCTTTAAGTGATTTGAACATGATTTTATTTTCAGGTGTTTTATGTCTTTTATATTTATTAAATGCAGTTTTACTTGCTCTAATAGCTGCTCCACATTCTGAGTTCCACCAAGGTACAGGAATCTGATTATTCTTTGTCTTTTTTGATTTCCCAACGAATTGCTCAGCACTACTCATAATAATGCTATTCAAATTGTTTAAAGATTCATCAATGCTTTCAGCCATTTTACAGTTTGGCATTGAGTTGTCGATATAATTTTCAAATTTTAACCAATCGGCAGTTTCAGTTTTCCATCTGGGTATGAAAACGTCATGGGTCAGAGCCATAGAGTTTTTTATTACTATGGGATGATGGTCGCTCCCATAAGTGTATTGTAAAACTTCCCAAAATAATCGTGGTGTGAGTGCAGGGTCACAAAGACTTAGATCAATTGCTGAAGAATTTCCGGTATTAATGTTAAATCTGGTTGGAGATCCGTCATTAAGAAAATTCAATTGAAAATCTGTAATTATATTTTCGACAATTTTTCCTCTAGCATCCGAATAAAAGGAGCCCCAAATAATATTATGACTATTAAAATCGCCCACAATAATGCGAGAGGATGGTATTTGACTGAATAAATTCTTTAAATCGTTGTACGTTACTTGGCGACTGGAGGGTAAGTAAAGGTTGCAAATAAAATACCTGTTTGATGATTGTATTTCCACGACTACAACTTCCAGATTTGTAGCCACTGGAAATTCTTTCGCTGATAGTGATTTTTTTACTAGTGTGGCTACACCACCTGAAGAAAAATTATTATTTGTTATCCTGTCTTTGCGAAAACAGTCATATTGGTTGGAGTTATATTTTTTTTTGGGATTCAGATTAGTTTCCTGTAGGCATATTATATCAGGAGATTGTTCACCAATTAGATGTTGGAGCATAGCAAGGCGATGGAAAAATCCATCAATGTTCCACTGAAGTAGAGACTTGAATTTTATTATTGGCTTAATTGAGATGTGTCACTTTCCCAGTCCGATGCCTCACTGCCAAGATAACTATTGATTTTTTTCTTT
The DNA here is from genome assembly GCF_917563875.1 of Diabrotica virgifera virgifera. Taxonomy (NCBI): domain Eukaryota; kingdom Metazoa; phylum Arthropoda; class Insecta; order Coleoptera; family Chrysomelidae; genus Diabrotica; species Diabrotica virgifera. The sequence continues at coordinate 111,732,937 of NC_065450.1, forward strand.
ATGGACGTGAATTTACGTTTTATGGATCTTTCCTTTAAATGGGGGTAAACTTGACTGAGCATATGGGACAAAGCTGATAGGTCTGTGGTATATTCTTGAATTGTGGTTATAGGATCTGTTGATCCCGTGATATTCATTAAGAGCATGTTAAGTTGTTCAAAGTTTAGAGGGAAAGATAGAGGTTGATTTTCTATGAAGTTTTTAGCAGGGTCAAGTAAGAGAGAAAATGAGCATTCAGAAGTGCTTGCTGAACTAGTTTTAGCTTTTTTAGATTTTGCTTGGGCTTTAGGTGGTGGAAAAATGTTACATTTTTTTGAAGATGGATCTGCTTCAGGTGAAATAATTTCATTAAAGCTACGTTTTGGTTGATTGGTTGGTTGGTTGGTTGGTTGATTGGTTGGTTGGTTGGTTGGTTGATTAATTATGTGACTGTCCTTATTTGATGCATCTACTTTGTTCGGTATCTCTGGGAAATTTGAAATAGACATTTGTTCACAGTGAGAAGCGTTTGTATCATTGGGTGCTTGCAAAGATATATTTGTTGCGCTGGATACCGATGCTTCATTGTTTTGGTTGGGGTTTAGTTGAGGTTGAGCTAGTGGTTCGGAGCACTGTGATGCAATGTGACCTGGCTTCTTGCATCTGAAGCAAACTAAACTGTCTTGAGAAATGAATATTCTATAATTCGTGTTGTCGAAAACAAGAGTAAATGACTCTGGTAGTGTTAGACTGTGAGGACTGATATAGATTTGTCTTCGAAAACTAAGGATGTGATTGTACTCAGGCATAGAAGCACTAATTTTGAGGAATGTCATGGGGGAGACAGGAACTATGCCGATTTTTTGTAACTCATTGATTAGCAAGTCGTGCGGTATTGAAGGACATACGCCGGAGAGCACGAGTCGTTCCGCTGGTGTAACTAACCTTCTTGCTCTGACAATTTCACCTTGTATTTCTATTTGACCATGATTATTCATAAAATCATCCACTATTTGTTTATTGGATAAATACATACATACAGGGTGGGGCATTAGTGTGACAAAGTCCAATTACTCGTTTGTCGTAAGAGATACGAAAAAAAGTTATTAGGTAAAAGTTGGGGCACATATAGTACCATAATTTAAAAATATTTTCAAATATACAGGGGCGTCCGCATTGACAGGGTGACACAAACTTATGTTTTTTTAAATGGAAAAACCCTGTATATTTTTACATTTTTGGATTCTCCTCGATGTTTCCCTTTTTAAAATATATGGTTTTGTAATATTATATGAGGTAGTTTAAAAGTTAATTACGTTTTTTTGTTAATTTCGTAGCAAGATCTACACCCTGTAGAATTGTAGTTATTTGACATCAAATTTTCTATTTACATTCAAAAGATTTTTAGTATAGTCTACTACTGTTAATCATTAATAATATAGAGAAATGTTTAATTTTAGTATACAGGGTGGGTCGAAACTCGGAATGAGTATTTTCTGAGTTTTCTTAAATGGAACACCCTGTATTTTAGTATTGTAATGAAATTATATTTTATGGTACTTTTTTATTTCCTAAGCATTTCCTATACCTAAGTGCTTTAATTTGTAAGTTATTCGTCATTCTTTAAGAAAACATTAATTGCAACAAAAATTACGTAATATTTCATTAGGTAGCCGTGAAAATATCCAATCAAAAGTAATTTTTCGAAAAAAAAATACGTATAATCTAGCATGATCCTTAATTTATTAATATTGGATGAGATATCCAAATACATTCGTAGTTAAGGTTGTTGGTTCTTAAAATATGAATCAAACATACAAAATTCTGCCTAGTTGGCTATGACATAAAATTTGCTTAAACATTTGACATTATACTATTTATATAGTTCCAGTTGATTTGATACCATTACTAATATTAAATTTTCTAATGAAGAGCGCATTAAAATGGCTTTGTGCTAGGAGAGTATAACAAAAATGAGCTACTTGCAATAAAAATTTATCATCAGCAATTCCCTGATAGACGACAACCAAAAAGAGAAACTTTTGAAAGTATACTAAAACGGTTTCAACAGACTAGATACTTAGATTGTAAGAACGATTGTACTAATATGCAGGTCCTCAGTGACACTAAGGATTACATTTAATTGCTGTTTTCTTCACTTACAATAGTTTTTATTCGAGCATATTTATCATAGTCTAAGTGATCAGTCCATTGAAACCGTTCTAGTGTATTTTTAAACTTTCTCTTCTTAGTTGTCGTCTATCAGGGAATTTCTGATGAAAAATTCTTATTGCTAGTAGCACATTTTTGTTATATTCCACTAGCACCAAAATCTTATTAATCAGTTTCTCAAAAGAAAAATACATATTAGTAATGATAACAAAGCAACTGGATCTATAAAAATAGTATAATGTCAATTTTTTAAGGAAATTTAGTGTCATAGCCGACTAGGTAGAATATTGTATGTTTTTATTAATATTTTGCGCACCAACAACCTTAACTACGAATTTATTTGGATATTTCATCCAATAGTAATAAATTAAGGATCAGACTAGATTATGATCTATTTTCTCTTCCAAAAATTATTTTTGATTAAATATTTTCACAGCCACCTAATAAAATGTCACGTAATTTTTCTTACAATTAATGTTTGGCTTAAATAATCACGATTAACTTACAAATTAAAGCACTTAGGTATAGGGAATGCTTAATAAATAAAAAAGTACCATAAAATATAATTTGATTACAATACTTAAAAACAGGGTGTTCCATTTAAGAAAACTCAGAAAATACTCATTCCGAGTTTCGACCCACCCTGTATACTAAAATTAAACATTTCGCTATACTGTTAATGTTTAACAATAGTAGACTATATTAAAAATTGTTTGAACATAAAATAAAAATTTAATGTCAAATCACTAAAATTCTACAGGGTGTAGATTTTGCTACGAAATTAACAAAAAAACGTAATTAACTTTTAAACTACCTCGTATAATATTACAAAACCATATATTTTAAGAAAGGAAATATCGAGTAGAATCCAAAAATGTAAAAATATACAGGGTGTTCCATTTAAAAAAACATAAGTTTGTGTCACCCTGTCAATACGGACGACCCTGTATATTTGAAAATATTTTTAAATTATGGTAGTATGTGTGCCCCAACTTTTACCTAAATATCTTTTTTTCGTATCTCTTACGACAAACGAGTAATTGGACTTTGTCACACTAATGCCCCACCCTGTATGCGATTATTAGATAATCTAGAAGAGAAGATTATATTTTTCGGTTGAATTATATTTCCAAGTGGGAGAAGGTAGTCTTGAAGTTTGGTGTTTTCTAAGGCACTAAAGATAATTGCTTGGGACTTTAAAGGAAATTGCACTCTCGACGCTGCCAAAGAGTATGACTGTGGTGCATTTATTTGACTTTGATGGTCTTGTATTGAAGAACTGTTTTGTGATTCCATGTTAGAATTCATTTCGATAAACGTTAAGTGAAAAGTAAGTCCGACCCTGTACACCTGCTAAAACAGGTGTATAGGTCTTTACTAAAAGCGGTTATTTTGCTGGTAAAACTGGATTTGTTTGTTGACAACAATAACAAATAATTGCAATTTGTTGACTTTAATGCTAATTTAACTGGATATTATGTAAAGAGTTTGTACACTTACAGTTTATTTCAATATATCACTGAGATTCACAATTTGTAACTTATATTAAACTTTGTTAATATTAAAAATATTCGGAGCCCACATTGAATACAACATTATAGTTATCGGTGCAGAACCGAACTCCCGGTAAGCAGAATTGCTATTTTATTTTTTAATCAAAAGCTATTCGGGTTCAAAAATTGCAATTTTTCGATTTTTTGAAAGTTCAACCGCGTTTATCTCGAAAACTATGCATCCTACGAAAAAATTTGTAGGGACATTTTTTGGTTAGAATGGCCGAAAAAATACAAAAAAATGTTTTGTTTTGCGAGAAATCGCTCTTATGTGATTCCTCAACTTCTTGGTTTATAACAATCTTATCGACATGCGGATCAACTGTTACCCAAAAAATTCGTGTTCTACAGGTCAAAATACATAAAAAAACTTGGTTAAGTTCATCTGAATACAGGAGGCCGTTGTACCCCCCCTGGCGACAGGACTAGAAGCTAAACAAACATTATTCACACCATTCGAATAAGGCCGAATTTATATTAATAACGAACGACTTTTATTTTACTATGCAGTTCACAAATTATGAATTCCAATATTAACTTACTATACATACATTTATTATCTGCTAGCTTTACTTAGGTCCATTTTTCAGATGTAAAAATATCTAAGAAACGCAATATTGATTAAATTAAAAATAAAAAAGGTAAAGTTGGTATGGGATTCGAACCACGATTATCCACGTCGTGAACCAAAGACCATTTCTCGTCGCCACCCGCTCGAAATGTCAATACATAATACTCAATAAAGTGGGATAGTCACGTCGTCGATATTCCCCTTGAATTAAAAAGAGACTACCGACCAAATAGGCTCATTTATCTCTGTCGCAACCGTCACCCATTTTAAGATGACAGGGCACAATCTAGAGTATTATATATCTATGGTATAGGTTATGATTATGGTTATATTTAGGTATATTCTTCTTCTCCTTCTTTAGTTTATTGGCCTCCACCTACTTGGGTATTTGGCCAGCGCCAGCTCATCGTCGTGGAATAAAGGAAAAATATTAATTTATATTCTAATGATATTTATCGTATGTCATTGTAATAATATATACCAGTTTGTTGAGATTGGAGTTTGATAGTTTTTGAAGGAAAGGAAAGAAGGTTTACTATGGAAAATACAACCATTTTGTAAAAGTACAAGTTTTCTATGAATAGTTCAAACGATCAAAAACACGTGACGTCACATAACTGTATTTTCTACTGACGTTTATAATGTCTAATTTAAAATTATATATTGTTAGTCCGCTATAACTTTTCCCATGCGTCACGATTGATTTTCAAACAAATTAAGTCAAAACATAAAGTGAAACGTACGCCGTTGTGTGTAGCATATAGTATACAGTATACAAAATATATATACACATCGACGTTCGTTTCACTTTATGTTTTGACTTAATTTGTTTGAAAATGAATTGTGACTCATGGGAAAAGTTATAGCGGACGAACTATACAATTTTGTTTACTTTGTTGGTGTATTCTTGTTCTCATGATCATTTTTCAGTGCGTCATTAATTATGACGTCATATACTGTATTGGGTGTGTCGAGACTTATTTCATGTAATTATTGACGAATCTGACAGATGCTAGAATCGTACTTAGCCATAGGTGAAAAGCTGGTGGAATTAAACTAATTAGTAATTTAGTATATTTGATTTTTACACAATATGTTAACATGTAGGTATTTTGTATAAAGGGGAATAAAATTAAAAAGTAAACAATATTGTTAATTAAATTTATAAATATGGAAACATTAAAAAATGACACAAAACTATCCATTAATTATGTTTTTATCTCCTTCTCTAGGTGCTGTGTCCGCTTCAAAAGTTGGCAGTCATCACAGCGATCTTTATTTCTGAAACCGCGGCTCTAAATAATTCATTGTTATTACATCCAAACCAGTTCCTAAGGTTCTTCAGCCATGAGTTACGTCTCCTTACTATAGATCTTTAATGACCTGGAGTATTAGATATACATCTCTCATCACATGTCCCATATATCTCAGTTTTCTTCTTATTTGTTAGTTCTTCTCGTTCCTTATGCGTAAGTCTCATTACCTCCACGTTGGCTATTCTATCTACTCATGAGATACTTAGCACTCTTCGGTACATCTCAAATGTCTCTAGTCTCCTCACGCCAATGACTAACTTTTAACGAACTAAATTCTAAACCAAAACACAAAAAAATGCACAAAGACGTTGTGAAACACAAGGGAAGTCGAATTCGAAATTTCAAAATGACAGGTACACAAAATACTGACCTGAATAATAACCGTCACTTGACTCTTTGACACTTCTAAAAAATGGCCAAAATGAACGAAGTTTTCGTCAAATGTTCGTAATACGTGTATTTGATTGGCTAGAAAAAACGCGCATTCTAAATATCAACGAATCAAACGTAGGTTAGGAATAGACATCTTATGTATATAACCATTGTAATGCTGCATTATTTTTGTGTTTAATCACGGAGCTACCGCTTTTTCCGTCTCATCTAACTTAATGCATTAGAGAGAAATTGAAAAACTGTGACGCACCGGATGACGTCACGAGGCGTTTTGGGCTGACTGGTATAATTTGAATTTTTAATCGTCTTTAGGGGCCAAACGAAAGACAAAAAAAAACTTTTTTATCTTTGATACATGTTTTAAATTATGTTCTGTTGTGATTTATAAATTTTTTTTTGAATTTAAAATTTTATGCAAGTTCCCTACTGTTTGTGATTCTATTACTGCACAAAAACAACTTTACTACTACATATAACCTGTTTTTAAATTAGAAGGAGTAATTAAAATATTGGAAAGAAATCCTTTGTAAAAGGTATAAAATTTTTTTTATTAAAAATTCCTTAAAAGGGCTACATCACAACAAAACGTTTTCGATTTTTATAAAAAATCATCATCAGTGTTCGATCTAAAAATAAGTATAACCGATTTAATGAATATAAAGTTATTATTTAAATTTTGACAAAGGTTAGAGCAAGTTGGTTATATTTACAAACTGGATGCTAGCTGAGCCACAAAAGAAAAATATCTGGGTAAAAACCCTTTACATAAAATATAGATGCCTTAAAAGTGCATACTTCAAGAAAAAGGCCTGTGATGGTCACATGGCAAACAGGATAATGCCCTAAGGTAAGGTATACAGGTTTCCCAACACGTGGGATCCAAATTGAGTTGATCACATTTCAATGACTTAATGGCAACTGAATGCGAAATGAGTGATGTTTCTGAAAGGTGTCAAAAGACAGATGGACAACGTGACGTGGAATTTACCCTGTATTACGACAGCCAACTAATTGTTAGTAAAATATTTAATGAAAATTTACATAGTAATAACAAACATCAACAAAGTTGTGGCTGTAATTACATTTAAGTAAGTACCTTGAATATGTAAGATGAACGTAAAGTATGAAATGATTTTTATAATGAGAAATAGCCAGAATATATGCAGCCATCTATACATGTTCCTATTCAAATTGAAGTAAGTCCAACTGTGCTGTTGAAAATTTGATTTACTATGAATTAAAAGGAGTGTTTGGTTTAATTGTACCAATGGCAGAGTAAATTAGAGAGTATGTGGTAAATGAAAGTCTGATATTAAAGTAGTGTTGAAATTAAGATAAGTTGTATGAGTCACAGGAGGAAACTGATATGATATAATGATATGTGAATTAATTGGTTAAGGTACCTGAGTGTTGATATTGGAAGTGAAGAAGAATATCAATTGAACTAATAACCTGGCAAAAGTATGAGGTCCTTTTATGTAACATAAGCATCTAGGGCTAAACATGTTTATGAAATAGGGATTTTTTCTATTTTTTATTTGTTATACCAAGTTATCGAGTTGAATTGAAAAGGTTTAAAACTGGATGGATGTATGAAGGTGTATTGGAAAACAAGCAATATGTGTAAAATTAGAAGGTAGTGAATAATTTGTGATTTGATATCAGAATTGTTTACTGTAATGAGGTGTGATGAAAAAGGCTGGGCGCCCCAGAAACCAGACCCCACATCCTATGGATAAGAGAGTGGAAGAATTAGTATAAAAACCTTTTATAAATATTTTTCTGAAGTTTAGTTGGACCCATAACGAAAACCTGATCAAATGGCAATAAGTTATGAAATTGGGTGGAAGAGATCAAATAGTGTTAGAGTTGTGACTGGTCGATTTAGTAAAAACTATGGAAAAAGTTAAAGTAGATTATTTTGGAAGACCAGTAGAAGTTAAGGGATAATGAGTTGATGTTAGAAATGTCATCTGTTAAATAAGTAAATATGGAGGAAAAGTTAATATAAATGAAAAAGAGTTTAAAAACAGCAAAGAAGTTTGGAAATTTAGGTTAAGAAAAAAGTTGACGATGTAAGGGATTGAAGTCACGATTGAAAGACACATGGCGGTTAACACAGTTAGGGCTACTTTGCTTTTCTCTAATTATTTCCAAGTCCTCGTATAGGTCCAGTCTTAAGAAATTATTTTGAGGTATGTTGTGTATTAGAGAAACATTTTCCGGAATGTTAAGAGTATGACTGTTTTGTTTTAAATGTTGAGATTAATTCAAATAATTTACCGCGCCGTAATGCTTGTTTGTAATTGGTCCAGCCTCAGGCAAGTTTACTCCATTGTTATGAAATTTTGAAACTATTGAAATTTATGAAATTTTGACGTTATTCGCATTTCATAGGTTAATTAAATTATATCGGCGTTTTTTGTGTTTTATGCGTTATTAACTTTTAGATTTTTTTTTTATAAAAAACAGTTGTTTTTAGAACTCTTTAACGACGCGAGGTGTATTAGTATAATGTAATATTTATGTATTACCGTCGAAGGCCGACATGATCAATCAAAAAAGAAGATGTATTTGGTGATTTTTCTAGTGACGTTATCGGACGTGAATCTGTCTTTTGAGTTTACTTCTCCTAGTTTAAAAACAGGGTATAGATTGGTAAATTTAGACCGATCAATATTTTGACACATACATTGCCTATAAGCTTTAAATGAAAATAATTAAGAGAGAACATATATTTTCTTGCTGAAAAAGATACGATACTAGAGGAAAGCAATCAACACTAAAAACCGACCATGATATTATCTATTTATAGATTTAAAATAAGCATATGACAAAGTAAACAGGAAGGAGCTGTATAAATAACTTGAAGAACCAGAAATATACAGAAAAATTATTAGTGATACAATTAACACTACGAGGAACAAGCCAATTAAAGGTAGTATACATAGAAAATGAATTATGTACCTATATATCTTAAAATGCATCAGTGTCTAGTGTTCGCAAATGTTCAAGCAATATAGTAGCAAGATGAAAAAAGAAAGTGATACAGATAACTAAAGAATTAGGAGAAAAACCATAAAAAAGGACTACATAATATACAGGGTGTAACAAAAATACAGGTCATAAATTTAATCACATATTCTGGGACCAAAAATAGTTCGATTGAACCTAACTTACCTTAGTACAAATGTGCACATAAAAAAAGTTACAGCCCTTTGAAATTACAAAATGAAAATCGATTTTTTCCAATATATCGAAAACTATCAGAGATCTTTTATTGAAAATAGACATGTGGCATTCTTATGGTAGTAGTATCTTAAGAAAAAATTATAGTGAAATTTGGACACCCCATAAAAATTTTATGGGGGTTTTGTTCCTTTAACCCCCCCCCCCCCAACTTTTGTGTACGTTCCAATTTAATTATTATTGTAGTACCATTAGTTAGGTAAACACCATGTTTTGAAAACTTTTTTGCCTCTTAGTACTTTTTCGAAAAGTCAGTTTTTATCGAGATATTTTGAATATTTGTTAAATCCACCAGATATTTGCATATGGCTAAGTACGATTATGGAGACTTGGTAATAATATGAAAATTTATTTATGATTTACATTTTAAGGTATATTTTGAACCATATTAAAAAAGAAGGCACATCTCGATAAAAAGTGCCTTCTCGAAAAAATACAAAGAGGCAAAAAAGTTTTAAAAACACTGTGTTTAACTAATGGTACCGCAGTAAAAGTTTAATTGAAACATACATTTGGAGGGTTTAAAGGAACAAAACCCCCATAAAATTTGTATATAAACATATTAAAAAAGAAGCCGCAACTCGATAAAAACTGCCTTATCGAAAAAATACTAAGAGGCAAAAAAGTTTTAGAAATATTGAATTTAACTAATAGTACCACAATAATAATTTAATTGGAACGTACACAAAAGTTTAGGGGGGGTTTAAGGGAATAAAACCCCCATAAAATTTTTATGGGGTGCACAAATTTCACTATAATTATTTTTTAAGATGTTCCTGCCACAGGAATGCCACATGTCCATTTTCAATAAAAAAATCTCTAATAGTTTTCGATATATTCGAAAAAATCGATTTTCATTTTATAACTTCAAAGGGCTGTAACTTTTTTTATGTGCATATTTGTACTAAGGTAAATTAGGTTCATTCGAACTATTTTTGGTCTCAGAATATGTGATTTAATTTATGACCTGTATTTTCGTTACACCCTGTATATTAACGATATACAAATAGAATACATGGAATGAACACACCAAAAATATGTACAGTTGAGTCCGCGAGTCTTTACCCGTGCGTCATTAATACCTGGCGAGATGTGTGTGTGTGGTTGAAAAAAAAATGACTGCGGATTATTGGATCCATTCGCCTAACCGATTTTTATATTTTGAGCTCATGAATTGCTGCATTTTATAATTTCTTTTTAATTTTTTTTATTGTGGTTAACAAAAGTGTTTGGTTTTATATATTATATTTTTTCTTATGTATATATTTTTTCTTAATCAATTGGCGCCAAAAGTATCCACAATTCAACCTTGCGGATGGAAAACTTCTACCTATTGATATAATTAAAATTTTTTTTAATTCTATTTTTTTATCCTTTTTTTTTCAATTTTTTTTTTATTTTTTTATTTTTTTTTTATTTTTCTATTTTTTTTATTAATTTTTTTTTTATTTTTTTTCCTATTTTTTTTTATTACCTGGCGAGATAAAACACATACTTTTTATTTAGCATCATTCTCTTCCACGCATGAAACTAATGACAAACCAGCTGCCGCCTGTTATTAAGTAAAAACACATGTTATTTTTATGAACGATCTAGACTCAGTGCATAGGGATTTTCATCGATTGTCATTTGTTTCGAGCTTCTGTCATGTGTCACATAATATTAATATCTTTACGTCATACGTCTTTGGTTTATATCATTGGTTATATCAATAACGTATGACGTAGATATATTAATATTATGTGACACATGACAGAAGCTCGAAACAAATGACTGTGAATGAAAAGCCCTATTGAAAAGAGATAGATACAAAGAAAGACGATTGGGGATGTTTTCTCATACTTTAAGTACAATTTCTGACGTTTTGGTTTGTTTACTTTTGTGGCTGTTAGAAGAGCTGGGCCGGGTACATAGTACCGGGTACTTTTCATATTTGAGAAACGAGTACAGAGTACCGAGTACATTGCTCAAAAAAAGTACTCAGAGTACAATACTCAAAGTACAATTACCCGAATTTCTCGGGTACTTATTTCGAGTACATTTGAATATAGAACCCGAAAAAAGGTAAGAGGGTAATAATTATCTCTGCCTCTCTAAACATATTTATTTATGAGTCATAAAAACATAAAATAACGTACAACTCTAACTTAAATAAAAAAAATAAGAATTTTAATAATGGATCATTGATTAATACAGTAAAACCTGTCAGTAACGGCCACTAAAAATGAAGGAACTATTGGCCGATATAGAAAGGTGGCCGGTAATTCCAGTTTTTGTAGTTCACAAATATATAATAGATAATTGGAACTTTGTTTATTTTGTTAATAAAAGCAAATATAATTCTATAGGTATATAAACGGAAACTACTAAAACTGCTTTAATATCCTAATATAAAACAAAACTATACTCCGAAAAAACAGATTGATGTTAAGCTTTTTTAAAGAATTTTTCAACCCACTTTTATTTTTTATATCCTTTGATAATTTGAGTTTTTACACCATATTTTTCGGCCAACTTTTGTGAATTGTAGTCATACTTATAAATGGTGACAAACGTTTCTCTTCTTCTATTTTGACCACCGACCCGATGCGGAGATACAATAGGTCCTAATACTTAAGTAGTAGGGAATTTCCATCAACAAATAGACAAAATTATTTTAACAAAATTATTTTGGCCAACATTCACATTCAATTTCTATAAAATCAGCTTTAAAAATATGTGATTATTTGGCCGCGTCCATATTATAAAGGTGACCGTAAATAGCAGGTCATAAATAAGGGAATATACATATGTATAATTAGTTTAGCGAATTTTGAAACCGGCCGTAAGGGCAGGTGGCCGATTTTAGCAGGTGGTCGGTAACACAGGTTTTACTGTAATCAGTATAACACCACGCACACTCACTGATTAATTTTATTGGCTTTTAAGATAACTAATTTTTCAAAGTTTTATCAGTTCTTCAGAGCATTTCTTGAAGGGCTATTAATTATTATGGCATAAGAGAATAGGCGTTTGCTTGACTTTGCGAATGGACTGATACTGAATGAAAACGGCGTTTTGCGTGTTGCTATTAATTTGCTGTCCCACATGCAGCGACAAGTTTAGACTTGCAAAAAGTACTCGGAAAATGTACTCGTATAATAAACGCGGGTACCGGGTATTTTACCCATACGCTACGGGTACGAGTACAGAGTACTTTATTTAAAATGTACTCGGGTACTGGGTACTGAGTACCCAAAATGTACTTAGAGTACAAAATTCGGGTACTTGTACCCGGGTATTGCCCAGCTCTGGATGTCAGATCGTTGAATTTTTTGCTGATATTTTGTCGAATTTTTGCATTTTGAAGTTTTTTATAGTATACAAACAGTTGTTTTCACAACTAATTTTATATTGGAGTTAGAAATTTTACAAGTTTATGTTATTTTACGATAAATTTTGACAACGTACAAATAACCTCATTGTTTACACAGTCACAGCAGAGAAAACGCGTCTAGCTTATTATGCTGTGACACAGTTAAGAAATGCTTGTGTTTAATGTTCCGCCAAAGTAAATAAAATAACAAAAAGAAAATAATATGTTATCAAATGTTTTTTACAAATTGTTTATTTATTTATTAATAAATGATAATAAAATGATTTATTAAGCTACTTCAAATGTAGCTGTAATTATGCACCAAAATTTTGAAGCAAAACTTAAATTTGATATTCTATTTATTTGATAACGTCAAATTTTATACTATAACCCGTGATCGGAATAATACCCACTTTCTGTCAATTACTGTTGCGTTTAGTAAATTTCCGACTTATTTCGTATGCTTTAAATGCATAGAGGTATATATTAACATAGAGTGAGCCTACCTTCCGCGCTTCCTGACGACAAGATCTCATGGACTGGTTTGCGGTCTCTTTCTAACACATTGTATCGAGAAACTAAGATGCCATTAAGTGTTAGTATAGGTACGGAAGGGGAGGACAACTGTCGCAGCTTTACTATGCGTAAGAGTAAAACAGCACTAATCCAAATAAAAAAGATGGTGTCGTCACTTCGCTCTGAATGACACTCTCTCTATGATAATATATAACTCTATGTTTAAATGATAACTCACGGGTAAAGACTCGGGGACTCAACTGTACCTACAGTCGGAAAAATGAAAGAATACCCATGAACGATCAAAGCGGTCTAACTGTGTCTACTTTTAAATACATCTGGATCTGGGACGGAACCAGTGATATGGGAGAGATGGACGGAACTGACGTCACATACTGTTTACAATTTCTGACGTGAAGTTGGAGTTGACAGGTGTGAATGTGGTTAATAAATAATAAATATTTTATTTGGTGACATATTTTAATGTAAAACGCATTGTAAAACAGGTAACATTATGTATTAAGCAAGTATTAGGTCAATAATTTAATGCATTCCTGTTGGTAAATTAAGAAATTATCCCGGAAACCAAGAGTCGGCCATTGTTATGTCAAGTTGGCGGCTACTTTTTATCGGCTACTTTGGACGCCAGAGTTTTGCTCATATGTTCTATCCTGGGTATTTTTATATCAATAGGGCTTTTCATCGATTGTCATTTGTTTCGAGCTTCTGTCATGTATAATCTGTGTATAATATTAATATACACGGATTATACGTATACGACATATGACAGAAGCTCGAAACAAATGACTACGAATGAAAAGCCCTAATCACATCAATCACTGGCGGTTTTTTCTATAACAAACGTTTGTTATTTATAGAAAATGACAGCAAATACAAAATAAGTGATTGATGTGATCGTTCATGGATATTTTTTGATTTTTCCGACTGTACCTAAGATGAATATTTCACAGTACAAACAAATAATAGGCGAGCGGCAGGCAACCCCAAAATGACCAGGTACTGACCACGGAGAGGTGAATGGCCAATTTTAGACATACTGTATGTATTTGACGGCGCTTAAAACGAAAATGAGATTTATTTTGAATTTCATGTGGGAGAACATTGTCAAAATCGCAATTTAAACCTAAAAATAAAATCACGTTTTTTTGCATTTACCTCGCTACAACTCTGTTCCATTTTAATATTTTTTTCTGAAATATTTGCAGTATATAGCTCCAACATTTCTGAAGACATAGGTACCTGTTTCAAGTTTAATTCTTATTCTGATAAAGGTTATGAATTTTTCAAAGATTTGAAAAGGTGCAAATTTGTGCTTTGCACAGTTTAATCGCAAAAGTTGAGTGACGAAATTTAAAATTTAGCCTTTTAATCACGTTTATGTTAAAATAGAGAGTACAAAGCAGTTTTCTGGAAAATTCTAGATCAAAATGTTCACTAATACTAATGTTGCTACGGTATAAATTATTTTTATTTTGTACCGAGAACTACGGACGTTTTGGTGTAAATTTGTCTTCTGTAGAGCCTCCTTGACAACAGGTAGACCTAGAAATAGCGCTATCGGGAGATGACAGGAGACAGATTTAAATCAAAACGAAACCGTATATTTTCTATTTTTACTAATGCTTTACTCTGTATTAGAGTACAAAGACTCGTTTCATAGAGGTTCTCTGAACCGCATATTGGAATATTTTCCTAGCGGTGCCTTTTGATATTGTCATATCTGGGTTAACAAGGAACTTGAATCGAGTCGACATTCATTTCACTTATTCCCCGTTAAAGAGCGTTCTAAGCATACTACGGTATAACTTATTTTTATTTTGTACCTAGAACTACGGACGTTTTGGTGTAATTTTGTCTTCTGCAGAGCCTCCTTGACAACAGGTAGACCTAAAAATAGCGCTATCGGCGATGATAGGAGACAGATTTAAATCAAAACGAAACCGTATATTTTCTATTTTTAAGCTTTTAGTCTAATCCTAGTAAAAGTATGAATTTTTTAAAGTACAAGGTGCAGATTCGTCAATCGCAAAGTTTAATCGCAAAAGTTGAGTGGCAAAATTGGAAATTATCTTATTATTCACGTTTATGTTAAAACATAGAGTACAAAGAAGTTTTCTGAAAAGTTTTAGTTTCAAATGTTTTATAGAACAAAAATGGCGCAACTTTTAATATAGACGTTATACATCCCCAAAATAACGCTTATTTTTCGAGATACTGACCATGGGCGGTGAATGGCTAATTTTGGTGTTATTTTATGTTTTCGATGGTGCTGACAATGAAAAAGAGGTTTATTTTGAATTGTATGTGAGGGAACATTGTCAAAATTGCAATTTTAACCTAAAAATGAAAAAAGAATGAAGTCACGAATATTTACGTTGAACTCGCTACAACTCTAATCCATTTTACTATTTTTTTTTCTGAAATTTCTACAGCATATATTTCTCACCTTTGTGAAAACTATGAAAGCATCTATTGTCTTTCGGCCTTTTCGTCATAAAAATTTTAAAAAATCAAAGGTGCAGATTCGTGAATTGCAAAGTTAAATCGCAAAAATTTAGTGACAAAATTTAAAACATATCTATTTGATTACGTTTATGTTAAACCATAGAGTTCAAAGAAGTTTTATGGGGAGTTTTAGATCTAGATGTGTTATAGAAAAAATATGGTGCAACTTTTAATTTTAAGAAAAACGTGGTTTAATTTTTTTTTTAATTTTTAGGACACAATTGCGATTTTGACCATGTTCTCTAAATGTTCTATAAAACATTTTGATCTAAAACTTACCAGAAAACTTCTTTGTACTCTCTACTTTAACATAAACGTGATTAAGAAGCTACCTAAATTTTAAACTTCGTCACACAATTTTTGCGCTTAAACTTTGCAATGCACAAATCCGCACCTTTTCCTTTGAAAAATTCATAATCTTTATCAAAATAAGAATTAAAGCTTGAAACAGGTACCGTTGTCTTCAGAAATGTTAGAGCTACATATATACGGTAAAAATTTCAGAAAAAAATATTAAAATGGAACAGAGTTGTAGCGAGGTAAACGCAAAAAACGTGATTTTTTTTTTATTTTTGGGGTAAAATTGCGATTTAGACAATGTTCCCCCACATGTAATTGAAAATAAACCTCATTTTCGTTTTCAGCACCATCAAAAACATACAGTATGACTAAAATTGGCCATGCACCTTTCCGTGGTCAGTATCTCGAGAAATAAGCGTTTTTTTGGGGGTGTTCCGCTCGTCTATAATACCTAAAGTGGCGGTTAGACGCCGCGATAAATGCAAGCAATTTATTGTGGCGATAAATTGCTACGATTTATTAATTTTTTTAAAGCTGTTTAGACGCTGCAATATATTGTTGCGATTAATTATAAACTGAAACAACTCGATCGTTACAATAAATTGATGCAATCCGATACCAACTCCAATTCCGATAAATCGCTGCGATGTACCGTTTACAGACAACGATAAATTGAAACAACTCGATCGATATCGATAAATTGCTGCGATTTATCGCTGTGTCTAAACATTGCCTAATACAGATTATAGATTTGAGGAAGTTGAGAGGTTCGAATAATATAACACGAAAACCAAATTAGAAGTAGGAAATTTAAAATCGACTAACGAAAGCAAACAAGTATGTTTGTAGGCATTAAATAAATCGCTGTTGGGCGTGAAAAAGGGGACAAGTCATAAAAGCTCAAAACGATATTGAAAATTTTACAAAAAAATGAATATTTTTTAAAGATGTTTAGAATGATAATCTACTTGAAATTTGTTCTTACATGTACTTTTCCTACATAGATTAAAATTTTTTGATGAGTATTTGGCAGGGCCGTCTTAAGCATACACGGCACCGGGGTGCAGAACTCATCTTTGCGCCCCCTTTTTTCAGAAGATTATATATACGCTTGGTACGCTGAAACTAAAACTACTTTATGTTTGCTTTCTTTATTTATACATATATTAAAAAAATATGGTTTCGTTATTCAAAAAAGATCAATCTTATAACACATCTTATATCAAAGTCAACATTTCTAGCTTTTAAGTTGACCAAAGTTTTTATTACTTCGGCGATATCTATTTTTACTTGCTTTTCTTCTCTATTAAATCCAGGTTTGTTAATCTGTCTTGGCCCATTGTTGAGCGCAGATAATTTTTGATCAATTTAAGTTTAGAAAAATACCATTCTCCTTCAGTCATTTTTGATGTCTCGAATTTCCTAAACCTTTTGTCCGATTTAAGTAATTTTTTTAATATATTATAGCCTTATTCTTTAACAATATCGCAGTAATAATATTATTGCTAGACAGGTAAATTGTCATTGTATACCGGGTGTACCAATCAAACTGCCATTTTTTCTTAAAGTTCGCGTAACCCTGTGGAATATTCTAGCAATTATAAAATACTGAAATTAGAACCCAACTACTCAATAAGCAATTGGACGTAATATTACGACGTTTTAACGTTGGATTAAATGCCCCAACGTTAATACGCGACGTTGCGACGACGGTCAGAAAACCGCTATTTGCACCTAAGTGGGGAATAGAAAGCTGCCTCGACGTCCCCCTCTCGACTTCTCAGCTCGAGATATTTGGGTCTTGTAAAGTAATAGGGGAATGGGGGGCATGACGGGGTCTCGAAGTAAGACGGGGTACCGCACAGAAACAAGAAACTACACGTTGGTGAATAGCATGCAGTAACTCAATAGGAAGAGTCATTCGACTAACGGTCCCTGCAAGAGAAACCGTGAATGAGAGTGCACGCGTTTTTTGTTTACAAACGGAAAACTGTTTTAGCGATCCGTTGATCTAATTTTGTGCAAGGACAACCATCGTTATTTTAAGGTAATTATGATCACCTCATTAATGTCTTTTTTATCGTTGTTTACTAGTATTCTTATTTTGATATTGGCATATTGTTTGTGTGAATACGTTAAACATTTAATTAGTGAATTTTTTTTTGTTCAAAGTTACCTTTTGAGGCAAGATGGGGTATTGGGTGCGGGGTATGATGGGACATTGGTGGTAAGTCTGCGTTAATTTAAATTTCTTAATAAATAACATTGATTATTATTTTAGATCATACCATGGTACGTACTTACTACAAAAAAAAAAAACAAAAAGATGAGAGTGGTCGAGAGATGCTATGAAAACAGCCATAGATAAAGTGACATCGTCAGAACCCTGGGTAGGCTGCCAGATCTGTGGATGTTGAGCTCACAATGCTTGTGCTAGGGTGGACAATGAAGATCTGGAGCAAATACACATTTTTGTTTGTTTTGTGAGAATTAATTAGCATCACCATCATGCCCCAATTTCATTATCCCATCATACCCCATAGTATGGGGCAAGATGGTTTTTCATAATGTTCTTATTAATGGCTAATTGTTGAAAAATGTGATGGGTTGATTTTCCAAAGATTGTACCAAATTATAGTTAGATTAATGACGTAAGGTGCCATCAATTAGTAATAGTAATAAACGTAGTAATTATGTTGTATTTTTGTTATTTTCCTTAGCTACCCCATCATACCCCCCCTTCCCCTAGTACAAAATTCTCTACCACAGAAGTACGGCCGACACACTTCATTTTTACCAAATAGGTTAATAATCTTGGAGGATATTAAATCATCAGAAACTAAGATGCATGACGGCCTGTTGATACTTATTTAAGTAGGTTCCTACTCTATTCAGAATATAACCTAAGTGACTTGTATAATCATTCTATTAATCATCTGCCCCATTGCATAATGCGGTCGAAAAGTTACAAACGCAAGGAAGTGTACTGTTAAACTAGGTATAAAAATTGCTAAAAAGTGAAAGCGCCTCAGAAATTTACAGGTTAAATCGAACAAAACGGTAAAAATAGAAATAACCATCGTAATTAAAAAAACATATTATTATGTCTAGACCCATATAAAATTATCCTTGATTTATATATAAACAAAATTCGTCAATTAAAATCAAATATTCATCAAAATCTAGCAAAAAAATTGCCAAACATTATGTTTCAAAAAATGGCTGAACCATGGCGATCTTTCATTAATGGCGGATTTGACTCGCGACCTAAATTGCACTACATTTTAACTGATTTGGACAAGGACACCCCCTGCCGACCTTTAGTATAACCTATTTTTACCTTGCACACCTCGAATTTACCTATTGGTATACCTAATACGTTCTAAAGTAAGCGCAAACAACCTGGTCTTGACTACAGACTCCCGACGACCAGTCGTCGTCGTCCTGAACACGCCTTAATCTGGTGGACGATTTGAGATTGACATTTTTTAGTAAATTACAGGTATCTTATAAAAAACTTTGACATCAGGTTAACGTATACAACTTTACTTAAGTACTACGTTGTTATTACCTACGTTGTATTGTCGTTCTCACCTTCCCGCAAGTACACGCAGCAATCTAGCATATACCTACTAAGAAAACACCCAACGTCTCCTGAACGTTGGGTTCGATACTAATAAATACTCTGTAATCCCCGACGTTGAGCAGTCGTTAAATGTCTTCCAGTAAATTACATTGTAGTATAGAGGTTATGCCCGACGTCAGCTTAACGTTAAACCTTAACCAAATAATGAACGTTGGTATTCTCAACGTTGGATTGTCGTTGTCGTCTTCCCGAAAAATACGTCTACCATACTCGATAAAACACCAACGTCCTCTGAACGTTGGCATCTATCCTAAAAAATAAGTTGTAATTCCCGACGTTGAGTAGTCGTTGATGTATGCCACTTAATTGCACTTATACTACAGATAGGTTAAGACCGACGTCAGCTTAACGTCAAACCTTATCCTAATATTTGACGTCGTTATTCCCGATGTCGGTTGGTCATCAGATTATATTACTTATTAGCAGCAACGTTGGTCCATAGGAAAAACAGGCGTTGTCCTTGGTTAAGGCTTATTGTGAACCAATTTTGTCCTTAAATTTAACGTCCCATTAGGACAAAATTGGTTGCAGGTCGTAAAATTGCTACTTGGGTATAGCCTCAGGTTTTTTTAACATTCTGTTTTTTAATTCATTGGTTTATGTTGGATAACAAAAAAGTTAGATACTTTAACAACTAGCCAAGTTCTTTATCAATACAGAGTGTTTCTAAAGAAGTGTGAAGTGTGACAAACTTTAAGGGGTAATTCTGCATGAAAAAATAATGACCGTTTGCTTTATAAATATATGTCCGCAAATGCTTCGTTTCCGAGATACGGGATGTTGACTTTTTTCTGCTAAACTGACGGTTTATTTATTGCTCTAAAACCGGTTGAGATACACAAATTAAATTTGGTAGATTTTAAGAGGTAGTTATTACGCTTTTTGTAATATACAATGCACGCCAATGGTGAATATAAAATTTTTAATTTTATGTCAAAAAATGCACACTAACTACGTCTTAAAACCTACCAAATTTCATTTGCATATCGCAACCATATTTAAAGAAATCAATAAAGCATCAGTTTGTAAGAAAAAATTCAACATCCCGTATCTCGGAAACGAAGCATTTGAGGACATATGTTCATAAAGCAAACGGTCATTATTTTATTAAAGCTGGCGCTTTTACATAATCTACATAGCTCTCTAACGGCAATTATACTTTTGTCAGCAGAATCGGATACAGTGATAATTTTTACAAGATAGTGATTCATTGTCACTCGACATTCAATATTGGTCAAAATTACGCGTCACCTTCTTGAAATTTTTGTCGGAATAATCTAAATGGGTTTCATATTTCATTTGCATATCGTTCGTAGGTGTAGTAAGCATTAATAGCCTTTGTAAAAAATGCCGAAAGTGCACTTGTATATTTTTGTTATTTGTAGTTTTTTTAAGGACAAGAAGCGTAAGTTTGAGCCTAGAAAGTGTTCTTCTTGCGCCCCTTGGACTTGGCGCCCGGGTGCCTCGCACCCCTTGCACCCCGGGTTGAGACGGCCCTGATATTTGGGAGCAAAATATGTTTAAAACGATATTTGATTGACTTATCTCCTTTTTCACTAAAACACAAATGACTTAACCCCTTTGTAGTTAAACATAAGAATGATTACACAGGATAATGAAAATTTTTAGATACAGGATCACTTAAATGCAACGTATTTTAAAACGTTTTTATATACTTGGCTTGGTTTTTGTCACGGTCTCCGCAAATTTTGTAATCCATTTAAAAATAGTTCTAGGCTACTTAGGTAGGTACCTGAAATTTTCAGAATAGCTTAGAACTAGCTAACAATGCAATATTTAACTGCTATTATACATACAGGCTGATTGATTAGTGAGCTAAAGCTCCGTAGATTCGTTATAGTTATGGATAGCGATAAAAGTTAATAACAAAAATTGTAGCCAACTTGGAACTTCACATTACAAAATTAGTTAGAATATTACAGGGTGTTCGATAACATAGTGGCAGATCAAAGTTATGTTTTTTAAATGGAACATTCTGTATTTTATTTTATATTCGAAATTTTCTTAACTTCTCCATTACAAAAATATAAAGGTTTAGTATGTTATACAGGGTATTTACAAAGATATAGTTATAGTTGTTCTAATGTAGAAAATAAATTGTTTCATGTTGGCTCTTCAGACTAATATACTTCATAATGATATATTGGTAATATAACTATTACCAATGTTTATTGATAAATCTACTACACCTTTGGATATTTTCAAACATTAAAATCTTCTGAGTTACAGAGCAATAATTGAAAAAAAGATTTTGGAGCACTAATTTGTTTATAAACCAAATAGCACACTTTCTGCGGGACCAATTTTATATGAAAATCGTAACAAGTTTAACTCCCTGTATAAATAAAAATAATCACAACGGCAATGGTTTATTGATGCCATATTTTTTATTTATTGTCAAAATTTTCATAAATGATCGACATTGCTAATTTTCTTTATATTGAATACAGAGTCAGTCAAAACGCAAGTACATTATTTTCTCAGTAATTTTAAATGAAACACCCTGTATTTTATATCACTATCGAAAAGTACCATGACCGTACTTTAATTTTTATATAACATTCCCTATGTCTAAGTTTATTAGTTTTCGAGATATTTTCATTTTTCAGAGCAAATTATTAATTACGGGTCTAAATATCTCCAAATTTTAGGTAAGCTATGACTGAATTGTCTAAAACTGACAATTTACGATTACTGGTTATCAATATGTAATCAAAGTAGGCTACAATTTTTGTTATTAACTTTTATTGCTATCTATTACTATAACGGATCTACGGAGCTTTACCCCACTAATCAATCACCCTGTATGAATAAATCGATTTTTTTATTTCAAACTATTTTAAAACTGTGACTAATGCAATGATATTAAGTACGTTAATAAATCAATATCTAAAAATTGATGGTGGGTCAGTGGCATTAGACTGCAGATCGAGAGTTCTTTGGTTCTAACACGGCTGTTGCGTAACTTTTTTTTAAATTTTTTTAATAAATAATTAAAAGTTGTAATACTTAAAATTCATATTTTATAAGTTAATTATTGACATATACATTGACATTATATTGATTGTTTCCCACCTTTAGACGTATCAGAGGAGTATGTCAACTAAAACTGTCACCGTGACAGTGGCATTTTTCAAACTCGTCCGATACGTCTAAAGGTGGGAAACAATCAATGTAATGTCAATTTTTAAGTTACTATCGCTAAATTTAACACCTCTACTAGGTTCACCCCTTTTTATCTCACAACTTAATATGTTTTCCATCTTTTGCAATATTTTGCCGGTTATTAGTGTGCTCATCACTGTATAACAAAACCGTGTTATTATAAAAAGTAGTTTTTTATTAGTGTAATTTTTGTAATTTTAAGCATTTTATATCGTCAAATTATTTTATATTCTCTCCTATAAATAATAAAAACGTTTTATTATAAAAAAGTTCTTTTTTATAAAAGTGTAATTATTTAATAGGCTGGGCAGATTATCGGAGAATGGGCCATTTTTGGGAAAAGTTATTTACCAGTATTAATTTTATTGCTGGAATCGAATCTTATGATTGTATATATTAGTAATATAGGTATGCAAAGTCCGCAGATAGTGTGCTACTTTTTTTATAAACAAAATGGCGCCGGATAATCGTGTTTTTTCAGTTTTTGCTCTATAATTCCAACGATTTTAAATTTACACCAAAAACACTCATATAAAAATGTACCGTAATTAAATTCTGCATAGAGACGTGTGTTTCCCGATTTACTTTGACGAAAATTTTCCCCGGAAAATGCGGGTTTTTCCAACAAAATCTTTAACTTAAAAACTGAAATTTTAGATAAGTAATAGGGAACTTACATACAATTTTAAATTTGAAAAAAATGTTATAAATCACAACAGAACATAATTTAAAACATGTATCAAAGATAAAAAAGTTTTGTTTGGCTTTCGTTTGGCCCCTAAAGACGATTAAAAATTCAAATTATACCAGCCAGCTCAAAACGCGTCGTGACGTCATCCGTTTGTATGTTTACATTTTTCCAACAAAGTAAACAGAATTTTAAATTAGACGTTATAAACGTCAGTAGAAAATACAGTTATGTGACGTTACAAGTGTTTTTGATCGTTTGAACTATTCATAGAAAACTCGTACTTTTACAAAATGGTTTTACTTTCCGTAGTAAACCTTCTTTCCTTTCCTTCAATAACTATATCAAACTCCAATGTCAACAAACTGGTATATATTATTACAATGACATACGATAAATGTTAATAGAATATAAATATTTTTCCTTTATTCCGCGACGAGGTATACCCAAGTACGTGTAGGCCAATAAACAAAAGAAGAAGAAGAATATACCTAATTATAACCATAAACGGAACTATATATAGTTAAACTGTGTGACGTCACGGGTCGTTTGAACTATTTTAAAATACAGAAGACTTTAAATTTGTACTTTTAAGTTATTATGAGTTTTTGAAGCGTAAAATTTTGGAAATCTCATTTTTATACAAAACTGAACATTATTATGTAATAAAAAAATGTGCAAGTTCCCTATTGTTTATCAATAATTAAATAACTTGGAAATATAAAAGCTCTTTTCGTATAGAATATAATTCCAGAGGCCGATGGAAATTGAGTTAACAGTTTAGCAACAATTGAATTGGTAATTAAAAATTTACGGTCGCTATAATAACCACAAGAATTATCATACATAAGAACAACTATGGTTTTTTGTATAAAAAGGCAATGTACCTATCCAATGTACTTTACAGAATTAAAATTGGACTATTTAAGCGGCCTCAGGAATATTTCAAAATTATAAACAATTTTTTTGGCTTATAAACAAATAGAATATTTCAGGAAATATTAAATTAAATTAAATCATGAAAACGGTATTTGAAAAAAAGCTGCAGGACGCTGCTTTTAAAAGAAAAAACGTTTAATTGTGATGAGTGGTTCCTGAGATACAACCGGTCAAAGTTGACCGGTATTTACGGTAAAGGTATAAACAATAGGATCATAATTTTCGAACCATCACCTTTTTATTTCGGTTCTCTTTCTCCACACCAATTTTCATATCTTTAAAATACTCATAACATATATTATTATAATAAAAACTATCGATATTACGAGTGAAAATTGCCAAAAATAGCAAAATTCCAATCAAAACTTAAGCTGGAGAAAGTGTAATCTCAAAGCTCAAAATCGGTATACGTTAAAAAATGCATTTTCTCGCCTTCCCATGGATCAATTTTCTTCATTATTTTTTTGATCCCAAGTAACTCGAGTAGAGCCATCTAACTAACGCATTATTAAATGTCAAACTTGTTTTTGTTTTTTTGTAATAGATTAATTTATTCATAAAAAAAACTACATATTTTTTCTAGTTGTACACTTTTTTTAGATAAACGTACTGCAAGTGTACCTTTTAACGTTAAAAACACAAATATTTTCATTTGAAAGCTGTATAATTTTTTTTGTTCATTCTTTTTTTTTGTTCCCAAGTACCTCCAGTAGAGCCATCTAACTAATGCATTATTAAATGTCAAAGTTGCTTTTGTTTCGTTATAATAAATTAATTTATTATTATAACAAAATTTTTTAATTTGTTTAAATAAAGATTGTTTAAATAATTATACAGCTTTCAAATGAAAATATTTGTGTTTTTAACGTTAAAAGGTACACTTGCAGTAAGTTTATCTAAAAAAAGAAAAAATATGTAGTTTTTCTTTTCTTATGAATAAATTAATCTATTACAAAAAAAAAACAAAAGCAAGTTTGACATTTAATAATGCGTTAGTTAGATGGCTCTACTCGAGTTACTTGGGATCAAAAAAAGAATGAAGAAAATTGCTCCATGGGAAGGCGAGAAAATGCATTTTTTAACGTATACCTACCGATTTTGAACTTTGAGATTGCACTTTCTCCAACTTAAGTTTTGATTGGAATTTTGCTATTTTTGGCAATTTTCACTCGTAATATCGATAGTTTTTATTATCATAATATATGTTATGAGTATTTTAAAGATACGAAAATTGGTGTGGAGAAAGAGGACAAAAATAAAAAGGTGACGGTTCGAAAATTATTATATTGTTGTTTATATCTTTGCCGTAAGTGCCGGTCAACTTTGACCGGTTGTATCTCAGGAATCACTCTTCACAATTAAACGTTTTTTCTTTTAAAAGAAGGGTCCTGCCGCTTTTCTTCCAATACTATTTTCGTGATTTAATTTAATTTAATATTTCTCGAGATATTCTATTTGTTTATAAGCCAAAAAATTGTTTATAATTTTAAAATATTCCTGAGGCCGCTTAAATAGTCCAACTTCAATTCTGTAAAGTACATTAGCTACGTACAGTGTATTTTTATACAAAAAAAATCATAGTTATTCTTATGAATCATAATGATTGTGGTTATTATAGCGACCGTAAATTTTTAATTAACAATTCAATTGTTGCTAAGCTGTTCATTTAATTTTTATCGACTTCTGGAATTATAATCTATATGAAAAGAGCTTTTATATTATCAAGTTATTTAATTATTGATAAACAATTACTTATCTAAAATTTTAGTTGAAAATTAAAGATTTTGTTGGAAAAACCCGCATTTTCCGGGGAAAATTTTGGTCGAAGTAAATCGGCAAAAACACGCTTCTATGCAGAATTTAATTGCGATGAATTTTTAGTTGGGTGTTTTGGTGTAAAGTTAACATTTTTGGAGTTATAGAGCAAAAATTAAAAAAAAACACGATTTTCGGGCGCCATTTTGTTTATGAAAAAAGTAGCACACTATCTGCGGACTATGCATACCTATATTATTAATACATACAATCATAAGACTCGATTCCAGCAATAAAATGGCTGATAAATAACTTTTCCTTGTATTTTTCTAATTAACCCAGAGTATAAATATTAAGAAACATTATACACACATTAATTACTAATCTAGCTAAACTGTACCTTAAACTTTTATTTATCGTCAGAACTTGACGAATCCGGGAGCAAATCAGCTAAGTCTTTATCTGTGGGTAAATTTTTGTAAGTAAAAGGCCCACAGTGATTCTGATAAATGCGACAGTAAGTCCATCAAGTGCTTTTTCTTTTCTACCATTATAGGTAATTTGTAGCCGCTTTTTCCCTCTTTTCTAAATATATGGTCTTAAAAGGTTCTCCTTTGTCAAAGGACAACTCGTACTGAAACTTTTTAGATTTTTCATATCGGAACCAACGAAACTGTCTCCAGTTTATCTTATTAGCCTAAGTATCCGTTTTGCGGTTAACTAATAGTAGGTAATTAAATAAGCCACCAAAATTAAGAAACGCAAAGCGCTGTGTAACTAAAAATTGACGTTTTTTTCCTACTTGCCGAATTAATTGAGCCCAATCATGTGGATGTTCTATTTGACTACTAAATTTTTTAATCTTTTTTTTTCGATTAGGCTATGATCCGTATCGCACTCCATATGTGTATGGCCTAGTGTTAAAAGTTTGCGATCGATAATTTGTAAATTTGTAGAGCATTGTAAAGCGGTTAAACAAGCTGCTGTTATAAAACTGTTTTATTCTGACCAGGACATCTAGCAGTCTGAATAAATTATATTAGACGTTCGACGTTAGGATTTAAACCTTTAAGTAAGGCGCCTTGCCACGTTTTGCTAAAGATTCATGCCATAAACAGCAGTGAGCTTGTGAATTGTCACAGTCGTGGACCGTAAGTTTGAACGTCCACAATTGGCTCTTGTAAAACGATTCACCGGTTTGAAATTGTGGTGTTGGTAGGCGTTGTTGGAGATCAAAAGTAATAGTTTTTAGTTTAGCCTGATCCTTAGTCAGAAATTAATTTTCTTCTTTGTTGTTGTACCCTTGATCAGCTTCGACCCTCTTGGATTATCTAGACAACGAATATTTTACTGTGTAAAATAAGAAGAATGAAAGTAAATTGAAAATTACATTGCTGTTTATTGGAATAATTATTAGAGCCATTTACTTTCGTATTTCCTATGTTGTACACTAAAATATTCGTTGTCGCGATAAGCCAAGAGAGTCGTATATTCGTGGAATGACCCATACTTCATTATTAATAATAATAGGATAAGATAAGAGTAAGCCTCTTCCTTAATGCTTCAGAAAGATCTATGGAGTAAGCGAATTACTTCTGCTTTTTTCTTTCTTTGACACACGTACACTTATTATTCAAAATACAGAGTTGGCGCAATGATACGAAATTAGAGTAATTTCAAGACCAATCCCTTCATGTAAATTTTATTTCATTTGAGTGACACTATAGTCGAGGAAATGAAGCTGGAAAAATCGCAAAACCTCGCAATTTTTTCGTCCAGCATCGATTTGTAGAAAAATTTGGGATTAGGCTCATTTCACCCTCTAGTTCATTTTCTATATTGAGCCGTTGTACGCTTTTGGTTTTTTAAGAGTGAAAACCACCCCTAATTGTAAAAAATTATAAAATAACATTTTAAACTTTAATATTGTCAACATTTGCTTCTTATTAGTTACATCAGTGTGGTCCAACCTTTTAGACGTCGCGGGCCGTATTAAATTTGAAATTATTATGAAGGGCCAGAGAACTCGATTCGTTTAAAAAAAGTTTATTTAAAAAAAAGATATATTTTAAACAAAAGACATCAGAGCAGAATACAAGCAGCAGAGATGAAATACCTCAGAAGAACGATCGGAGTAAAAAGAACTGATAGAATCAGAAATTAAGAAATAAAAGAAAGACTCAAAATCAAACCGATACTCGACTCAATCAAGGAGAAAAAATTGGCATGGTTCGGACATCTAACCCGGATGGACAATAATAGACAAGTGAAAAGAGTGTGGGACGCCAAACCAATAGGTAAGAATAGAAGAGGAAGACCCATTAAAGAATGGAACAGTGACATTTCGCAGATACTGCAGAGTAAGGGTAAGACTTGGCAGGAAGCAACACAGATAGCATCCAATAGGAAGGAATGGAGAAAGTTCGTTAAGAGCTAGGACAATTTCAGAAGATTGTAAAATATTGTAATTTAATGAATTGTATTATAAATGGCTTAACACCGAAAGGTACAAATGGGTCTACTGATTAAGTAAAGTAAAGTATTTTAAAAAATAATTTACAAACGAAATATTATTTACAAGTATTTTATTATGGTTTACAATTTACATGTTATGTTTAAAATTTAACATAAAATAAAAAATCAATGGAATATTTGAGGCAAGGGTTTATCCTCTACTAACTTTTTTACATCTATATCTATGCTAGTCGTAAGACTAATACACCAGAGAATCGTTTTCCATGCGATTACGTGTTTTAGATTTAATATGCTTCAAAGCAGAAAATGTACTTTAACATATATACGTACTACCAAACATTGAATATAGTTACACCGCAAAGTTACGAAGTTTAGGAAAACGATCCTTGGAGACTAACTTCCCAAAAGTAAATGTCTTCATTTCTCTTTGCTTGAAAAAACGAAACGAACAGCTCTAATTGGTATTCTGCTAATTGGTTCTGGATGTTGACTCCCATTGGATTGTTAAAAAGCTCAAGATCGGGTTTTAGTGCATCAAATTCCGAAAACCTTTCATCGAATTCTCTTTTTATTTCTGTAAGAACTTTTGCAAACCTCGAGAAATCGACCATGGTTTCTTCTTGATTTATTTCGAAACACGCAGGAAAATGTGTGAGGTCGTTTATTTTCATGCAGTTCTCGAAAAGATCAAGTTTGCGAAATGTCTCAATTTGACCAACCAACTGTGATACTGTCTTATTTTTCCCCTGGAGTTGAAGGTATAATGTGTTCAAGTAAGAGGTAATGTCTGTTAGAAATGCCAATTCATGAAGAAATGTTTTGTTCTTAAGCTTTGTTACAAATACGTCCGTGTTAATAACAATTTCCGTTTCAAAAAACAGTAAGACCTCTTTTATTAAAGAAAAAAAATTTCTAAGGCACTTACTTACACTCAACCAGCGTATCTCTGAATGTAGGGGGACGTCCTTAAATTCAATATTTAATTCATCCAAGAAAGAGATGAATTTTGGGTGTCGCTAAGCTCTGTTTCCTCCTCTTAAGCTGTTTACTATCTGCACTACAGTTTTCATAGTATCGTTGATTTTAATTATCTTTCAGCAGAGAGCCTCTTGATGGATAATGCAATAAAACATAACACAGTTAACACCATTTTCCCGCAAAAGTCCAGCCAATCCCGTTATGCGTCCCGTCATTGCTTTTGCACCGTCGCGTCGGTGCAAACGCAAGAGCACTGCTTCAAATATATTTATACCTTTGATCCCGTCTTCCACGTGGTGCAGTTTTAGAAGTTCCTCAGTTACACAAAAATCTTCAATGATGCATCTAACAAAAATGAATAGCTGATTTTTGTCAGTAATATCAACAGATTCGTCCAGGGCTAAGGAGTAGTACAAACAATCACGAACTGTGTCGACTATTTTTTTAAATACATGAGTATTCAGCTCAGCTCAACTCTTCTAGATACAATTTGATGGAAAACTGAAACACATTCAAAATTTTTGGCCATCTTTTCATCTCCAAAGGATCGCGCCATTTAAACGGCACACCGCTTGATCATTTCTCCATCTCTAATAGGGGAGTGCATTTAGATTTTCACTTCGGAAAAAATCAAACAAGATAAAAATTTTTGTAATTTCATTGAAAAATGTTTAATAAACAACATATCAAAAAGTTCTACTCGAGAAGTGGGTGCTTCATTTTTTATTAAACAAATGAACAGCGAAGTTAGATGTTTTTTTAAATAACTATAAAAATATAATTTTTAGAAAAAAAATGACTTGACCATTGAAAAATTCAGAAAATTTTACAAAAAAAACCTTATATAAAGATTTTTCTAAAATTAAATCTGTAGCTTCTGTAATTTTTTATTTATAACGCTAAAGTCACCCTTCTCACACACATTGGCGCACTGTAAACTAGCGTTGGAAGAATTGCACGGTTGAGTGTTTTTAATGTAATTCTTTAACTAATGGATCAAAAGAAATTTTACAAATTGAACATGAAAGAAGATGAAATAAGCTATCTTATGGTTATAATTTAAAGAAATAGAATCTATGGACATAAGTACGGTGTGGGTGGAAAGTGAGCCTTACATGAATTTTGTTTAAAAATGATTTAAAAATGTGTAACTAATACAATTTTACTTATAAAACTCTCAAATTTGCACAACTTACCTCTCTACTCTCATCTTACTAAACGATGTTTTATTCAAAAAAAATCTCAAAAATTTAATTCAAATAATATGATGTCTCAAAAAATGTAATTTTTGAAAACTTCGTAGTTTTACAGAATTCCCACCACTTTAAGACGGTATTACTCAAGTTTGAATAAATCTAATAAAATTTTTTTGCTATTTTTTTAAAGCTTTGGATGTAATCTTTAAAAATCACTGAATTATTTTAGTTTAAAAATAAAATAAACAATTTCTTTTTTAAAATCTTTTTGAGAAAACTAAGAAAGATAACAAAAATGTAATACAAAAACTGAAAATTATCAGCTGAAAAAATGTATATACAGAGTGATCAAAACTTTTTTCTGTAAAACTTACTTAAAATACATTTAATAATAAGCTTCAACAATAATAAATGTTCAACAGAAAAATTTTTTTTAGCTCTTATACAGTATGTCTGCGTAACGTGGAATCTATTGATAACTTTTTTAATATCAGTTTTACGAAAACAAGTTATTCTTTATAAAGTACTCTGCATCGTATATAACATAAGATTCAACCATCAAATATCAAATTTTGTTAATTTTGTACGAGGCATATCAAAAAATATGAATTTCACTCAAGAGTAAAGTACCTTTATATTTCACAATATCGAAATTTTTTATAAAGAAAAGTTGTTTGGAATTAAACACTATGTTCCAATATGTAATTATATCCTTCTAATCGAAAATTTGTTTTTTTTAATATTCTTTCTAATACATTTTAATTTTTAATATTATTGTGAAAATTATTTATCTTTTTTTTTAAGAATTAAATTCCATATTTGTTTGATTGGATTCTAGTTCGTTTTTCATTTAAATATCCGCCATTTTGGATCCGCCATTTTGAAATTTAAATTTTTAATCTTTAATTCAGATTCAACAACCTGTTAAAAATAAATACAATAAATGTTTTAGAAAAATGTTCTTTTTATGTTCTTTTTAGAAAATCCGCATTTTGGATCCGCCATTTTATAGTTTATAATGTTAACATTTAGGTTTATCAAAGCTCTCAAAATTAAATATATGTAGAAATAAATACATTTTGTAAAGAAATTATGATTTTACAACTATTTTTTAAGTTATCCGCCATTTTGGATCTGCCATTTTATAATTTAAATTATCAAAATTTGATTCAGGTTCAGCAACCTCTCAAAAATATCCACATATATGTAAACAAACACGTTTTATAAAAAAAATTCGGATTTTACAACTACTTTTTAAGGATTTTTAGGAAAAAATCCGCCATTTTGAATCCGCCATTTTGAATTTGCAAATTGTAATGTCAGATTCGGGTTCAGCATAATCAAAACTAAAATAAAAACATTTTTTAGCAAAATAAAATGTTGAATTCACCCATATTCTTAACATTATTTATACAAAACAATTGTTATTGTTTAAACAATTAATAAACAATTAGCGGCGAAATTTGTGAGTAGAACTTTTTACTTTAACATATTTATAAACTAACAAAAAAAGTTTTAGAGAAATATAACTTTGTTTGATTTTTTCCGAAACGTTGTATCTTTTCGTTCTAATTGCACTCCCCTATAAATGCTTTTTACTTTTGACAAGCTCTAAGCATACTTCTTATGATGCTGCTAAGCTTGATGATTGAACAGCTGTCGGTTTTGTAAATAGAGATTTTTGTTTATTCAATTTAGCTTTAAGTTCTTTTACAAGAGTATTGCGAGATTCACCTTGATATTTGTCGTATTTTGTTTTGTGCTGGGTTTCATAATGCCTACTAATATTGTATTCTTTTGATACCGCGAGTACTTTTCTATGGGATTTTCCCATTTTCCTTGGATTATACGATTCTCTTCGAAAATTTTGCGTTTTTTGGCACTACTCATTCTGAATTTAACATGCAATTTATTGGCCACTGTTAATTCAACACGACACGTGCAGCTGACTGAAGCTAACTGCCCGCTCATCGGGAGTGGGTGTTCAAGGTTAACTACTTTATTAAGATTACGGAAAGTTAGACCGGGTTGGAACAGGTAAAAGTTATCAATGGCAATATTTTTGAAATGTGTTTGCGGGGGCCGCATGCGGCCCGCGTGCCTGAGGTTGGATCACACTGAGTTACATAATGATTGTTTTGTGCTTTAAGATATAATATCATAAAATTTCAACCCTTAAAACCACCCTTGTTGAAGCTATATATGAAAAGTTTACTTATCCTAAAACAATAATTTCGGCTTGCATCAATTTACATAAAAATTTGGGGTTAGGATCATCTTACCATGCACTTCATATTCTATATCATGCTCAAGGGCGTTGATTATTTTTAGGGGTGTAAACTACTCTTATTGTCAAAAATTATATAAAAACATTGTAAACTTTAATATAGGTAAAATTTGGTTTTGACTGGTTAAATAATGATGTTTGTATGCTTTAAGATATAATATCATAATATTTCAACCCTTAAAAACCACCCTTAATAACATTGCAATTTTTATAAATAGACAATTTAATAGATCAATACAGAAAAAAAAATAGAATTAAAGAATTACAAAAATATTTATTTACACAAAAATACGAATTTACAAATATATAAAAATACACATACAGATAGTTTTTTAGTCATCCAGTATACGAACCGGCTCAGTGGTTTTATATAGGTACATTGAAAATGCTCTATAAGGGGACTATTCGAATTTTTCGAAAAAAAAAATTAGTTTTATAAACATAGCTCCTTCATTTTTGGCGGTAAAAAGTTTTTTCAATAATATTTTTGTAGGATTCTTGAAGAGTAATAAGACTGTGAAAATTAAATTCCGTAAGATCCCTTAATTTTTAATTGAGGTGGGTTTAAAGGGCTCGAAAAAGGGGATGTTTGCTCGTAAATAGATGTTTTAAACAGCTATATCTCGCTAACTGTTCACTGTAATGAAAATCTATGAATAAGGAAATTTTAGCTATTAAAAAAGCTACAATTTAGTGGTCTATCATTTTTTTCGTATCTCCAGTATTTTCGGAGATATTTTGAAGGAAATGATAAAAAATGCAAAATTGCAAAAAATCAATTTTTTTTAAACTACAATTTTTCTAAAATAAGGCCTTTTAAATAGGTAAAACTTCTTGGGTGTATTGATAATATAAATATAAAAGGAATTACAGAAAGGCGAAGACCCATTTTTAGTTACAAGGGTAGTTAGGGGGTTTTTTTCACTGTTTTTTTTTTCGTAGAGAAAATAGGTACCGACTTTTTTTTGATCATAAGTTGCTCAATTTTTATGGTAGAAACTTTTAATTATTTTTTTTGAAAGATCTTATTGTATGCTTGAAAAAAAATCATGTAAGTTTTCCTGAAAAAAATGTAAAGTTTTCCCGTTATTTGGCTGTGATTATTTCAAATTATGCTAACCTTTAACATGCCGTATCTCGATTTGTATTGGTCGTAAAAATATTATAGAAAAACAGTTTCATTTGTGTTACTAAAAGATACAATTTTGATATCTACAGTTTTTTTGATTAAATGCATATTTTTCGAGTTATTCTCAAAAAACCCTCTAAAAAAGTCGATTTTTCCGTCGAAAAACTGTTACTTTCAACCTCGAATAACTCGAAAAATATGTTTAACGTTTAACGTAAAAAACATTTTTTTCTTAAAATTACTTTTTACATCGATTTACATATTTAAAATGTAATAAAAAATTCCCACCCCCCGAGATAGGGTGGCAACTACCCCTAAGGTTTTAGCGTACAGCAGCATGATATAGAAAATGATCCTTGGACTATTCCCCACCTTTTGTGAAAATTTCAAGTAAATCTATGCTGGACAAAAAAATTGCGAGCCAAAATGCTTCATTTCTTCGACTACTATATTTTCCAAAGGTTATGTGCGGTGTCCTTTTCTACTTCTGTTTGTTTACCAATCTTTGTTGATAGATACAGCTTGTGTTTTCGTGGCCTTTCCTATATTATTTTTATTCCAATAATATCACTCGTATACAGGGTGTTTCATTGGTAAAGTAACATACGTTAACTATAGAAAGAGGATACTTAGGCGGTCTCAAAAATACCATACTTAATGGGTCTTACTCCGTTAATAACAAAGATACTGGGTGTTTTATCTATTTTGCCATTTTCTTAATTGGTTCATAACTTTTTGACCACACTGTATATTTAGTTTATATTTGCCATGCAAATATCATTTAAGGCGTACAATAAATTAATTTATTTACAATTGTAAAAGAACCAGGTCCGGCTTAAAAAAAAATTGGAAAAATATTCCGACCCCAAAACAACACCCTGTACATTAAATTTTTTTAAAATGGATTTTTCAGTTGAAAAGAGGATAAAAACTAAATTTAGTGGTATACTTTGAATTTTTGGCAAAATGATTTTTCTGGTGAAATTTGGAATTTGAATTCTGAAATTAAGTGAATTGCGAGAGCTCCAAGTAGAAAAAAAATTGAAATACAGCTTACAACTTGTCAACCACACTGTATGTTGATTTTATATTTAACACGCGAATATTCTTTTAGGTGTCCAGTCAATTAATTTAATTACAATTATAAAAAATCCAGGTCTGGATTAAAAAATATTTTATAAATGTTCCAACCCAAAAAAAACACCTTGTATATTAATTTTTTTTAAAGTGGATTTTGCATTTGAAATAGGATGAAAAACAAAATTAGTGGTATACTTTGAATTTTCGGCAAAATGATTTTTCTGGTAAAAATTTGAATTTGAATTCTGAAATTATGTGAATTGCGAAGCTCAAAGTAAAATAAATTAAAATATGACTTAATTTTAATTAATACCATTATTTAATCTAAATTGGTAAAATATTAACATTTGCACACATAACAATAATTTTTGATGACCCCCTCTATGGCTCAGTGGTAAGAGCGCCTACCATTGGATCGAAAGGTCCGAATGCTCGTGAGTTCGAATCTCACCAGGGTCAGAAATTTTTCGTTTATTATAAATTAATAAATGAAAATAGTTTGTCCTTGTGGGATCGGTACTCACCGGAGGGACCGCAGATGTTCGGATACAATTAGCGTCTCTTTGCAAAGACAATGACGTCGACTTTGCAATGTAACAAGACACTTACTCAACACACACAGTACACAGTACACATGACGCTAGGTACCTAACTACAAAAATTTACCGTACCTACGTATAAAAAAAAATAATTTTTGATGGTGGTAATTTTGAATAAGTACTTTAGTTTTGAATAGTGATTATGCTGCAAATTTTCGCTGTTTTGTTATAATTTTTAGCTATTTTGTTGATTAAAGTGATGTATTCTTTATTGACCCTTTATTACTTATTCATTATTTAAAGATGAATATTCACCAAAAACTATTTTTCACACATAATAAAAAAACACTAAATTATTAACATTTTACCAATTTAGATTAAATAATGGTATTAATTAAAATTAAGTCACATTTTAATTTTTTCTACAAGAGCTCTAGCAATTGACATAATTTCAGAATTCAAATTCAAAATTTTACCAGAAAAATCATTTTGTCGAAAATTCAAAGTATACCACTAATTTTGTTTTTCATCCTCTTTTCAAATGCGAAATCCATTTTAAAGAAAATTAATATACAAGGTGTTTTTTTGGGTCGGAATATTTACACAATATTTTTTAAACCGGACCTGGATTTTGTATAATTGCAAATAAATTAATTGATTGGAGACCTAAAAGAATATTCGCGTGTTAAATATAAAATCAATCTACAGTGAGGTTGACAAGATGTAAGCTGTATTGCAATTTTTTTCTACTTAGAGCTCTCGCAATTCACTTAATTTCCGAATTCAAATTCAAAATTTCACCAAAAAAATAATTTTGCCGAAAATTCAAATTATACTACTGAATTTAGTTTTTTATCCACTTTTCAACTGAAAAATCCATTTTAAAAAAATTTAATGTACAGGGTGTTGTTTTGGGGTCGGAATATTTTTCCAATATTTTTTAATACGGATCTGGATTTTTTACAATTGTAAATAAATTAATTTATTGTACACCTTAAATGATATTTGCGTGCCAAATATAAAATAAATATACAGTGTGGTTAAAAAGTTATGAACCAATTAAAAAAATGGCAAAATAGATAAAACACCCAGTATCTTTGTTATTAATGGAGTAAGATCCATTAAGTATGGTATTTTTGAGATGGCCTAAGTGTTCTCTTTCTACAATTAACGTATGTTACTTTCCCAATGAAACACCCTGTATAAGGTTTCTGTAGTGTCTTGCTATGTTGGTGAAAATTAATCAATGTTCTTGTTGAATGCAAGAGCATTTTAAATAGAAAAAAGAGGCTAGGCGGACACTAAGAAACTATTAGACAAGGCAAGGAACAAGGCATCCAATAGATCTTATAGGTCGAGATGTGACTTTTTCTCTTAAGGCAGTAATAGAGTCTGGGAGATAATACAGATGTATATGTTACCGGCCAAACCCGATTTCAGTTGGCCTAGGCCAAACTAGTTTGTCCTAAGTGCGTTAGGATAAACTAGTATGGCCTAGGCTAAACTAGGTTGTCCTATCGCGTGTAGGCCAAACTAGTTTGTCCTAGGCTAAACTACACTTGAGAGCAAAATAATCGACTCACTTGCAGAATTGTATAAGTTAAAACTCTCGAATTTCCTAAACCTGTTAACCGATTTGAGTGATTTTTTTAGTATGTTATAGCCTCATTATTTAAGAAAATCGATTAATATTATTGTTGCTAGACAGGTAAAGGTCATTTTATACCGGGTGTAACAATCGTACTGTGTTTTTTTCTTAAAGTTCGGAACACCCTGTGTAATATTTTAGCATATTAAAATATTTAAATTAACACTCAATTGTAGCCTTAGGCTTTCTTAACACCTTGTTTTGTGATTAATTCGTTTATGTTCGATAATAAAAGAGATATGTTCTTTTATAATATTACAAATGAGGTATGCTATTTGGTCTTGATCAATATCATTCCAAATCTCGAGAGCTACTGTTTCTACCTCTTGCAAGCTTCTAGGAGGTGGCAAACGCTGTCGTAGTCTTCTGCCAATTATGTCCCACAAATGTTCGATCAGGTTAAGATCTAGACTATGCGATGGCCAATGCGAAGCCCGAAGATTTACCTGTTGTAAATATTCGGTTATAGTTCGTGAACGTGAAGTCTTGCCTTATCGTGCATTAGCAAAAAATTGTTACCAATATAAGGAGTCGATAGCATGGTAGCTAAGTCCTTCGCTATGTATGATCACTGCTTGATCACACTCATCGCGCGAGTCAAATTCCTTGTAGCGCATTCCATTTCCACCAAATAACAAAAAAAAACTACGGACTTGAAACTTTAAATAATAAACCTACTAATTTTCACAACAAACCAGACAATTTTTGACTGTTAACCATTTGACATCCATTAAATTGTTAATTTCTCATAGCCTACTTTAGGCTTGTTTATTAAATTAAGCAGAATATGAGGATTTATTAATGAAAAACATCGCTAGATGTTAACGTACCTAACTTTTTTATTCTCCAACATAAACAAATGAATCAAAAAAGAAAATGTTAATAAAGCCTAAGGCTACAATTGAATTTTAATTTAAATATTTTTTATATGCTAGAATATTCCACAGGGTGTTCCGAACTTTAAGAAAAACACAGTATGATTGTTACACCCGATATAAAATGACCTTTACCTATCTAGCAACAATAATATTACATATATTTTCTTAAATATTAAGGCTATAACATACTAAAAAAATCACTCAACTCGGACAACAGGTTTAGGAAATTCGAGACTTTTAACGTGTACAATTCAGAAAGTGAGTCGATTATTTTGCTCTCAAGTATAGTTTATCCTGATATAAAGACGCACACTTCAGGCCAAACTAGTTTATCCTGAAGTGTATGTTTTTGTATCAGGATAAACTAGTTCAGCCTAGTCTAAACCAATTCAATCTAGTCGAAATACATAATAATTATAATTATAAAAGTACATAATTGATTAGAGATTGGTTGCTGATTTAAACTTAAACGTAAGTTTAGAAGACACTATTAAGAGTTGTAATACTTTTAAGTATTTAGGGTAAATGATAAACCGAGATGGCACTTGTATGAAAGATATAGAAATGAAAATAGTCCGGGGAAAACAAGCCACGAAAGCACTCCATGGAGTGATATGGAAGAACACTCTAACTAAAGAAAACAAAAAGGATTTTTCAGGGCATAGTGCTGAATATTACCCTACAAGAGCAAAAGAATGGCCAGTGACAACAATAATACGAAATAAAATAACGAACAGTTGAATTAAAGTTTATGAGAAGGTGTCTACAAATTACCAGGTAGGATAGAATAAGAACAGAAGAAATATGAAACAGAATAGATGTAGAATGCTCAATTACAAAAAAGTTGTGGTAGTAAAAGTAGAGCCCTGAAATGGTACGGGCATGGACAAAGAATGCCGGAGCACACGTGGCCGAAAAGATTACTGAACTGGCACCCGCGGGGAGGAAGACCTGCTGTAAGATGGAAAACTCACATAAGAAATGCTATGATAGATAGAGACCTCAGAGATGACGACTGGGAGAATAGAGTGATATGGAAGACGAAAACGGCAAACTCATAATGGGAAAAAGCCAAGAAGAAGAAAGTAATTCAGCAAACTAGTACGGCTTAATATAAACAATAAATTGAATAAAATACTTTTAGACCGGGCAGTATCGTCGCCCCCGCTAGCGAGATTATTCCGATTCGATTTTTTTGCACAAACTTACTCAAAAAGAGGTCCTTATAACATATCCACAGGGTGCCGGGCGGTGCCGTGGTCGAAAAATTGTTTAAACAATTTTTTTTAAACAAATTCCATGGCCCTTTTCAAGGCTTAATAACTCGATTAAACATTATTATTATGAAATTCAAAAAGTCACCAAATCAAGCTTCAGATCCCTTCCTCAATGTCCAGAAGATTTTTTTGTCATTATTTTATTAGAAAGCTGTTATTTTTAATTATTAAAAATTAGCGCTATAGTCCAGGATGTATCGTCGCCCCCGTTAGTGAAATTATTCTGATTCCATTTTTTTGCAGAAACTTACTCAAAACGAGGTCCTTATAACATATCCACAGGGTGCCGAGCGGTGACGTGGTCGAAAAATTGTTTAAACAATTTTTTTAAAACAAATTCACAAAAAAGTTTTTTTCACTTCGAACTATTTTTTTTTAGATAATTTGGGATATTCTGAGCAAAAAATGTCTCTTGTGATTTTTTTCTAAAATTGAATGTTGTCGAATTATACGCGATTTATAATTCGAAAAATGCGAAAATGGCCATATAACTCGACAACAATCAATTTTAGAGAAAAATCACAAGAGACCTTTTTTGCTCAGAATAACCCAGATTATCTAAAAAAAAATCGTTCGCAATAAAAAAAATATTTTTGTGAATTTGTTTAAAAAAAATTGTTTAAACAATTTTTCGACCACGGCACCGCCCGACACCCTGTGGATATGTTATAAGGACCTAGTTTTGAGTAAGTTTCTGCAAAAAAATGGAATCGGAATAATTTCACTAACGGGGGCGACGGATACATCCTGGACTATAGCGCTAATTGTTAATAATTAAAAATAACAGCTTTGTAATAAAATAATGACAAAGATCTCTTCAGGACCTTGAAGAAGGGGTTTGAAACTTGATTTGGTCACTTTTTGAATTTCATAATAATAATGTTTACTCGAGTTATTAAGCCTTGAAAATGGCCATTTTCGCATTTTTCAAATTTTTAATCGCATATAAATCGACAACAATCAATTTTAGAAAAAAATGACAAGAGACCTTTTTTGCTCAGAATAAGCAAAATTTTGTTCGAAATAAAAAAATTATTTTTGTGAATTTGTTTAAAAAAAATTGTTTAAACAATTTTTCGATCACGGCACCGCCCGGCACCCTGTGGATATGTTATAAGGACCTCTTTTTGAGTAAGTTTGTGCAAAAAAATCGAATCGGAATAATTTCGCTAGCGGGGGCGACGATACTGTCCGGCCTATTTTTTCTTGGAAAAATAATCATTTTTATTAAAATTATAATTATTCGTAACAAACAAACAATAATATTGAGTTATATTCGCGGTCGGACGGACAGACAGCCTAGGTCAAATTTCTCACCTTTAGTACGATCCTTGGATTATAAGCTTTAATTTTTGACACCTTATTTGTCATTCTACCTGGTATAATGACGGAGGAGTTGAGTTCACGGACAGACAGACAGACCGACGGACGGACGCACAAACGGACGTGGATAATTCAACGTTTTCAAATTTTTTCCAAATTGGTGAAAACAATATTAATTCGTACTCGATTTTATTCGTAAGTGTATCTTTTCTTTTACTTTTTGGAGAAAACTTCATCATTTTATTTATTATTTTTTATATAAAAACGCTGGACGGAAAGGCCGCCCGAGAACTTTCTCGTACCGATCTATTATCATTATGGTACTATATACTGGCATTCTATAAAAATAACAAAATTACTCGTTATTTTGATATTTTAGAAACACCTTCTGTACTTGAAAGTATTTTATGGTTCTACGCATCATTAATTCCTGCATTTGAGAAAATGTTCGATGCCATATTTCGGGGACACACTATAGATGTATAGATTATTGCATAAATAAATAGAATATTATAGTCATACTTTCATTTCAAATTAGTTCATTTTTCTGAGAAATTAATAGTTTACAATATTTGCATTTCATTCTATTTCGATTACGCGAGAATGCACGAGATTAAGAACAAGATATTATCTCCGAATTCTATCCTACTGCATGGATTTTAATGAAATTTTGGGAGTAGCCCAATCTCCTAATTCAAAGAGATTGCTCTTAATTCAAAGTCTATCCTATATACTATGGCACTTTTATCATGGGGGCGGTTCCCACCACTTCTCAGGGGTGAAATATTTTTATTTTCGAATTACATGGAGAAAAAAGAAGATTTTTAAGAAAATTTAAAAATTCATTCTATAATTTGATCACATTTTTTACAAAAACCATTCATTTTAAACCCGTTCAACTTTTTGAAAGTAGAAATAACACTATATTAAAAGGTATTGTAGAAGGAAAACAATGCATTTAAATTATGGTGGATGGGGAGTTAAATGTGTATATACTTTTCATTTTTCCTTAAAGAACATTAGACATATATTTTTTGCACCATATCTCGCTTAGTTTGTAAGTAACCGACGTTTAACGGTGCTCGTTTTAAAGGCCTTTTCAAACACTACAAAAGGTGTTGGTAGCATTATACACCTAAAACCTACCGTTCCTCTGTTATTTCAAGTTGAATACACCAAGTTGAGCATGCACCAAAAAACAAACTATTTTCACCTACCATATCTCTTTTTGTATTATAAATAGAACATTTACGAAGGAACGAATCTCTTTATTATTTATAATCTAAAAAATGTTTTATATAGTGTTTTTAGTTCGATGCATAGTTTTTAAGGTATTCACAAAAAATCCGTCCGACAAGGTGTCATTTTTCAATGAAAATAGCCAATTTTCAACTACGCATAACTCAAAAAGTATTGAGTTCTCAAAAAAAGTATAGACCAGTTTTTGCTTAGAAATAGGTTCTTTAGCCACTTCCGTGCTTATTTTGACCAACAAATTTTCCACCCCCTTGAAGAAGTGGGAACCGCCCCAAGATAAAAAGCGCCATAGTATATAGGGTAGATTTTGTTTCTTGAGCTATTCCCTACTTACTGTGAAAATATCAAGAACATCAAAGTAGTAGGATGAAATTCGGAGCCAAATACCCTCATTGACTGCCCTACAATAACGCTCTGCTATGAACGCGTGAGAGAGGACACACAAAAGATTATAGCAAAATTCTATTTACTGTAACTTTTCGAGTTTTTGAGCTACAGCAATGAATTTTATGTCATTGGAAAGGTAATTTTGCATTCTTTCAAAATGTGTTAAAATATACAGGGCGTATCTAAAAAAATTAAGATTTTTTATTCATTTCCGGTTCAACCGGAAGCCATATTTTTGGTAAAATTTATTGTGATAATAGATAATAAAGTACCATATATGTCTCCAAAATTTGAAATTTTAGTTTCTATTAAGAAGGAAGTTACGGGCACTCGAATATTTTTTTATAAAAAATTCATAACTCCCCTCTTATGGGGAGTTAAGATATATCACTAATGTCATTCAATTTACTGATAGGATATCAAAAATTTATCAAAAAATAAAAAAATTCCTTGGAGCCATTTTTGAGAAAATCTAGTTCAAATTTATGTCAAAATCTGACCCCTTAAATATAGGCAACCAGTAACTTTTTCTGAAAAACGATAACATCCTTCTTATAGCCCCATCTTTAGGCTATATAACAACTTTTTCAAATTAAACTTATCTTAAACAAGTTTTTAGATAGATAGGGAAATGTGTCGGGTGGGCGGTCGGCCATGTTGGCCGCCATTTTGAATTTGGAAATGTCAAATTCCGTATTTTTATTTACCTAT
Source organism: Diabrotica virgifera virgifera (assembly GCF_917563875.1). Lineage (NCBI taxonomy): Eukaryota > Metazoa > Arthropoda > Insecta > Coleoptera > Chrysomelidae > Diabrotica > Diabrotica virgifera. Next base: position 111,776,246 of record NC_065450.1, read on the forward strand.
CATTGAGCTTACTTTGAGTTGAATTTCATTCATTTCGGTCAAAATTTGCAAAAATGGGCCTTAAATAACCCCCCTATTTCGGCCCCCCTTTGAGAGGTTTTTTTTAAAAGCTTAGTTTCTCGACAAAATTCGCTAAAACTTACTCATACCGAATTTCATCAAAATCGGTCCAGTAGTTTTTGCTGGGCGGTGGCGACATACGTACGTACGTACGTACGTACGTACATACTTCCGACATGTTTTTTTTATTTGCTTTTTAGACTGAGGGGGACTCAAAACGTCGAAAAAAAGTGAAATCTGAAAAAATTTTTTTTGCACGATCCTATAACTTTATCTATTATACTATACTACGTATATAGTACGATAAAGTAAAAAACAGTAAATCCTTTATAAAAGGTATATATATATATAAAATCCCTTATAAAGGATTTACTGTTTTTTGTATTACATGGTATACAGCCAACTACAGGAAAACTTTTTCATTGTGGATTTTTATTATTTTTTAGGTATATTATGTAATTATACAAAAATATATTGATTTATAGCATGTACAATATCTTCATTAGATATCATATGATACAATATATCGAAGTATAATTTTTTTTGCCATCCCTGTTGGGACGTGATTTGGGAATTCCCCGCATGTAAAAGCCCTTACATGTTCGCTAAATTACTTTCGACTCGGCTAAATTGGTTTAGACTAGGCCGTACTAGTTTATCTTGGAAGTGTGAGTCTTTATTATATCAGGATAAACTAGTTTGGTCTAGGACAAACTAGTTGGACCTACGCGCGATAGGACAAACTAGTTTGGCCTGACATCGGGTTTGGCCGATAACATATATAACATAATAATCTAACAAGCCGTCTTTTAGACCACACTTTCATACGTATATGTTTTTGTCTATGTATGTTAACTAAAATACAACATGTTTTCCCGTATAAATATTATTATAATAAACTATAAATAGTATTATAATATGTACCTATATTATACAATAAACTCCAAAATAATTTTCGATTCTTTAGGGTGCCATACCTGCAACAATAGCAATAGTAAATGGAAAGATAAAAGTGGGACTATCAGAAAAAGATATAAATCAACTAGGTGATACAAAATCAAGTCAACCTATAAAAACTTCGAGAAGAGATTTGGCTTATGTCCTGAGTAATAAGAAAAACGGTGGTACCACAGTGTCAGGAACTTTGATCGTTGCCAATAAAGTAAATATTCCGATATTTGCTACTGGAGGTAAGAAACATTTTGTTTTATAGTTTTTGTAGTCATATCTATGTAGTATCTAAGATCTTTTAGTGAAAATTTGTAATAAATTCATTGTGTCATGTTCATTGATTTTAATGTTCATAAGATGTTTGTGGTTATGGGCGTAATGCCGGCACCACACTTCGCTATGTACGATTTGTTTTGCGGCTAGGCTGTATACGCCCAAATATTTATCGTTTGAAGTGTGTCAAAAACCGACAACTGTTCGGGTAGGCGTATTTGCTATGCGTGCTTATGCGCTATCTCTCTCTCTCTCTCTCTCTATCTCTTCTATGGCGCTACAGTCCAAGTCGGGCCCTGGCCCCCCACAGCATCCGCCTCCAAGTATAGAGATGCATCAAGTCAAACTAGTTTGATTTTATTCAGCAAACTTGACTTGACTTAAAAACCAAACTTTTTTTGTAAAAACGTTTGACTTGACTTGATTTCGATATCTTTAGGTTTGACTTGAAATCAAACTTCTTCAAACAGTTTGAAGTTTGAATATCATATTGCGCAACGTGTTTATTTCCAATTCTAATTGAGAGCGTACCGACTTTTGTTTTGACTTATTTGGATAGGTCTGAATCTGCACTCTGCTACTCCGCAAATTAGTTTGTAGTTCATATTAAGAAGTATATGATTGGCTTGTTTATCATGTTCGTTTTGAAGTGTGTGCTTTGTGAAATAATATCTGAACCTGAATATTTTTGGGCTCAGAATAAGTACCAGATCAAATTGAGTCTGATTTTGAAGGTACAGCTGGTTCCTAAAAAACTGATACGTCTCTTAGTAAGATTTGATCATTTTGAGCAGTGTATTTGATTGCTTTGACATTATATTTATTATGACAGACAAATAATAAAATAAACAAACAAATAACAAACAACTGATTACATTATATGTTAACTCATATATTGTAATAATTATTAAGGTCTAAATTTTGATATTATTTTGAATTCTTGCAGTTTTCGCATCTTCAAAAGGATTCTCTTCTAATCTCTCCAAAAGCGTACGTTCTTCATGAGCGGTAGATCTTTTTGGTCTTCCAGAACCTTGCTTTCTTTCGAGATTTTCTTGTTCTCTCTATCTTTTATTAATATTAAAAACTGTTGTTCTGCTTACGTAAAAATGGTTCTTTACGGCAGATAGTGACCAACCATCTTCTAATTTCGTTACAATAATTCTTGCTTTTAGTTCTTTGCTAGCATGTGGAGCCATTTTCTGAAGTTGAACAGAATAAGTTATCTGACAAATTTTAAGATTTGGCAGTGACAGTGACAGTATGTAAATAAAAGGTATTTTTCCTTTAAAATACACTGCTCAATTTTCTACAAAATACAACGAAGAAGAATTAATTAAGAAAAATAAATATACTGATTTATTTGATATTGCGGCAGGTGATTTCAAAACAATGAAAATTGAAAAGTGCATACTTATATTATGTAAAAATAAAGAACAGCGTTATAAATTGACAAATAGTGAACTAATTCTTTAAGACGACATTGCAAAGTAGCAAAAAATTCATTAAACGTACTCTATCAAAAATATAATATTTTGTTGTTCCTTCATAAATTTTTGTTAAAAGTAGATTAAATTACACTTTGTATGATAAAAAAACTATCCAACGAATTCTTTGTTTTAATCTAGTAAGACTCGAATATAAAAAGTTATATCGATAAAACAAAACTTGCCAGCAAGCAATTCTAATCATACAGGAATCATTTTCAAAACATTTACGACCCTATTTTGATTATAATCGCTTCCTGTATCAAGATACTTTTATGTGGCACTCATTGTATTATTAATTTTCTTATCTTAATTGGCAACTGACATGTCAATCTCGACAAAAAAGTATATCTACTAAATAAATTATTTTTCAAACTCTTTCAAATTATTTTGACAAACAGTTTGAATTTTAAAAACTGTACGATTGACCAGTTTGACTTGACTTGAATTATTTGTCAGAAGGATTGACTTGAGTTTGACTTGAAATTAAGTCAAACTCAAGTCAAGTTCAAACATTCAAGTCAAACTTGTGCAACTCTATCCAAGTATCTCTGTCTCTGGCTGCTCTCCAATTGTTCACTGTCAATATCTCTTTAGCATCGGTTCTCACGTCGTTTATCCACCTTTTCCTTGGTCTTCCTACTGGCCGAAGTCCCACCATAGTTCCGCTAAGTGTTCTACTAGATGTTCTGTCGTTATCCATTCTTATAAGGTAACCTGCCCAGCGCAATCCATATATCATTGTCGCAAATGGGCCCAGTATCCTCCTTTCCTATCTTTCTTTCAAAGTATTGATAAGGTTTATTGTCTTTTAAGTCACGATCCATGTTTCCATATCATATGTTATTGTTGGACGTATGATGGTTTTATATATTTTAAGATTTACTTCCTGGCATGCGTGCTATCCACGTCATTTATTTAAAATAAATGTGATTGAAGAATAAATGTGATTGAAATGTGGGTTCCTGCCCAGTGTAACGCGCTCAAAGTTTTTAATTTGCGGAACATGAAAGCTCATAAATAGCTCTTAAATCAGCGCTACTTTTGCAAGTGGGGGGGTGCAGCTCAACACGGGGTAAAGTTCCTCATTTGTCCTTCTTATATACCCTTCCTCTGTTCTCTTCCCTCCTAATATTCTTCTGAGTATTTTCCTTTCCCATATTCTTACTGTTTCTTCTGTTGTTTGGTTGAGTATCCATGTCTAACATCCATTTATCGCTGTTGGTCTTATTATAGTCTTGTAAATTCTGAATTTCGTATTCCATGACAGCTGCTTTGATCTTAGTAAATATTTGATGGCTCCCGCAGATCGATTGGCTTTACTTAATCTGGCATAAATTTCTTTCATTTCTTTACACTTGTTTGTTATCCTTGCTCCTAGATATACAAATTCGTCTATGTCCTTAAACTTAAACTCTCCTAATTGTGTGCTTACCTTGAACTTTGTCCCATCCCTCCTTTCTCTTCCTATTTTCATAACCTTGCCTTTCTTTTGATTTATTGGTAGACCCAGCTTATACGCTTCATTTACTAATCTTTTTTATCTCTTTTAGTATCTTTTCACTCGTTGCTACAATTGCCACATCATCTGCTTATAGCCCTAAGTTGGTGACTCTTTTACAATATGTGCCCATTTCTATTTAAGTTGCTAGTCCTAATGATTTCTTCTAGTATCATGTTAAATATTAGCGTTGATAGCGGGTCTCCTTGCCTAAGTCCTGATCTGATTGCAAAATCTTCTGAGGTTCCCTCTTTTACTCTTACGTTGCAGGTCGTATGCTTCAATGTCATCGTCACTACTTTCTTTAGTTTCGTAGATATTTTAAATTCTTCCATAACTTCCGCAATTTTTTCTCTCCTGACAGAGTCGTACGCCTTTTTAAAATCTATGAATAATACTATTGCCGGGATTTTATATTCAGAGCAAATGGTCAGCACCTCTTTCATTATGAATATCTGATCGGTTGTTCCTCTTCCTTTCCTAAACTCTGCCTGATAAAATTATTTATAAAACAAAATAAACAAAGAAAAAAATAATAATTGTAACTGATCTTTCCTCTTTTAGGTATTGGTGGCGTTCATAGAGGTGTAGAAAATACCTTTGATATTTCAGCAGATTTACTGGAACTTGGCAGATCCAGTGTAGCTGTTATTTCTAGCGGAGTTAAATCAATTTTAGACATATCAAAAACATTAGAAGTCTTGGAAACCCAAGGAGTATTTGTAGCAACTTTTGGATCATCCAATGATTTTCCAGCTTTTTATGCAAGGAACAGTGGTGTAAAAGTTCCTTACTCTGTTAAGAATGCAGAAGAAATTGCCAGAATCATTAGCAGCAACAGGGATATAAATACACAATCTGGTAAGATTTCTTTAACTGTAGTACCCACTCAATGCATTTGATTCTAATTTTCTATTTACACCTTGAGCAGGCACGTAGCCAGGAAATGTGCTTGAGGGAGGTCCAAACATAACTCAAATTTTTTGTTAGGTTAGACGGTAACGCATTGAAAAAAATATTTAAAATAAATTTTAGATCCATATGCAAAATGTGAAAAAACTATTTTAATATTTTAAAAATTGCAATTTGTTGTTATTTTCTAATTTAATTAAAAAATATTTTTTACCCCCTCTGTGGCTCAGTGATAAGAGCGCCTACCTTTGGATCGAAAGGTCCGAATGGTCGTGAGTTCGAATCTCATCAGGGTCAGAAATTTTTCGTTTATTATAAATTAGTAAATGAAAATAGTTTCTGTCCTTGTGGAATCGGTACTCACCGGAGGGACCGCAGACGTTCGGATACAATTAGCGTCTCTTTGCAAAGACAATGACGTCGACTTTGCAAAGTATTAAAACACTTACTCAACACACATACTACATATGACACTGGGTACCTAACTGCAAAAATTCACCGTACCTACCATGCCAATGGCCACTAGTTGACTAGTTGTCGAGGCATTAGCTAAATAAAAAAATAATATTTTTAAATTTAATAAAATATTTTAACCATGTAAAACTTACATTTTTAAAATTTTTCAAATTACTTTTACTAAGTTTTTACTAATTTACTAAGATATAACATTTATATGACGATAATATCACCCTAGTAAGTTGTGTTTAATACTTAATTTCACCACCTTCAATATCATTTTAGCGTTCCTGATGATGTAAGTGACTAGAGTAACGAAATATAGGATTCCGTAGAAGAGAGTACACCTGATTTCTATTCAGCTGTCTACCCAATAATTTTTGGTTATTTGATATATATCTGATTATCTGGCTTTAATTCAACGTTCCAATGAACGGACCAAAGAGCTAATAAACTGAGCGCTTCGTTTCCCATCTTGTTTATGGGTAAAACTTTTACTCGCTCCATTGTTGAGAACGAACGTTCTACACTGGCCGTTGTGACAGGGAATGCCCCCTTGGAATTTTTAAATGTTTGTAAAAAATCTTTATTACGATGTTCCAATATGCAGAGAACTTCGGTATAATTTGGTACGAAAGATGATATTGATTTACAGTTACACCATTACATATTGTTGCTGTAAGGTAATTGTCGTGAGAGTAATAGCGTTGATTGAGGTATTGAGGGGCAATACCTCCAATACCTCAATCAACGGTAATAGGCAGACAAATTTTCTAGCAATTTTGCCTTTTACACCAGGGAAATAAGGCAAAAATATACCATGTTCGGGACACTTGAGCAGCCAGGTTGCAAATGGGTTTTTTGGGTACTATATACCTAATACATTATAAATACAAAAATGCCCGTCACAGTTTGGACGAGAAATTTAGTTATTAACAAATAAGGGTCAAAAATGAAAATTATTTATAATATTATTCTTTTAGTAGATGAGCCAAGGTTTCAAATAGCGTTTTTTTGTTTTTTAGTCCGATTATTTGTTGCTTCGGATATTGCAAAATAAAACTAAAATTTCGAAAATAAAAAATTTGCTATAACTTTTGCGAAAATGAATTTAGGACTTTTATATTACATGAACAGTTAAGTCACACAGTCCATACAATGCACAAAAATTTTTAAGATGATGCGTCAATTAGTTTAAATTTTATTCACTTTGTTTTTCCCAAAGAGCTTTTTTTTCGAAATGTTATTGTTCAGAAAATAATAATGATACAGCAATTCTGTGAAAATAACATGAAAGAATAGTCATATTTTCAAAGCATTTAAAAAAATCATTAAAATGTCATTTTTATCACTCAGAAAACATTTTACTAAAATAGAGTCATTTTTGGCTTATAAAAAATTTGAATAACTTTCTTAATATTGACTGTAGTAGTCGGAGAGATAGAAGCGGATTTTGTGCGTGATAAGTAATATGGAAAAACTATACGGGGAAATGTTGAATTAGTTGTGTACATGACTTTCACCAACGGCCGGAAACCAGAGTTGGGGCCGAGGGTAGTTATAAGGGGTCAAAGTCGCGGATTTTATTATTTTTTTTATGACGCTCATGATCGAGATAGTGCACCAAAATTTGGGAATAAGTAGGTCATGACGCAACTAAGTAAAATATCTAGGGGCAGAACGCTGCGTGGCCGACAAAGGGGTGGGGGTAGGGGTGAATATAAAAAATATAAAGGGGTTTTTGCGACGTTCGTGATTGAGATAGTGGACCAAAACTTGGGAATAAGTAGATCATGACATTACTAAGTAAAATCCCCAGCGCCGGAAACCAGAGTTGTGACGCTCATGATCGAGATACTGCACCAAAATTTGGGAATAAGTAGGTCATGACGTAACTAAGTAAAATCTCCAGGGGTGGCACGCTGAGTGGCCGACAAAGGGGTGGGGCAGGGGTGAATACAAAAAATATAAGGGGTTTTTTGCGACGTTCGTGATTGAGAGAGTGCACCAAAATTTGAGAATAAGTAGACCATGACATAACAAGTAAAATCCTCAGAGCCGGAAACCAGAGTTGGGCATGAGGGTAGTTATAAGGGGTCAAAATCGCCGTTTTTATTATTTTTTTTGTGAAGCTCATGATCGAGATACCGCACCAAAACTTGGGAATAGGTAGGTCATGAGGTAACTAAGTACAATCTCTAGGGGTGGAAAGCTGCGTGACAGATAAAGGGGTGGGTGTAGGTGTGAATATAAAAAATATAAGGGGTTTTTTGCGACGTTCGTGATTGAGATAGTGCACCAAAATTTGGGAATAAGTAGACCATGACTTAGCTAAGTAAAATCCCCAGAGCCGGAAACCAGAGTTGGGGATGAGGGTAGTTTTAAGGGGTCAAAGTCGCAGTGTGTATTATTTTTTTTGTGACGCTGCACAACATTTGTCCCCCACGCAGCGTTCCGCCCCTGGATATTTTACTTAGTAATGTCATGATCTACTTATTTCCAAATTTTGGTGCACTATCTCGATCACGAACGGCAAAAAAACCCCCATATATTTTTATACTCACCCCTGCCTACCACCTCTTTGTACCCCAAGCAGCGTTCCGCCCCTGAAGATTTTACTTAGTTACGTCATAACCTACTTACTCCCAAATTTTGGTGCACTATCTCCATCATCAGCGCCACAAAAAAAAATAACAAAATCCGCGATCTTACCCCTTATAACTACCCTCGTCCGCCACTCTGGTTTCCGCCTCTGGGGATATTGCTTAGGTATGTCATGGTCTACTTATTCCCAAATTTTGGTGCACTATCTCAATCACGAACGTCGCAAAAAACCCCTTACATTTTTTTATATTCACCCCTGTCCCACCCCTTTGTCGGCCACGCAGCGTTCCAATCCTGGATATTTTACTTAGTTACGTCATGACCTACTTATTCCCAAATTTTGGCGCGCTATCTCGATCATGAGCGTCACAAAAAAAATAATAAAAAACGGAAATTTGACCCCTTATAACTTACCTTCCTTCCACACTCTGGTTTCCGGCTCTGGGGATTTTAATTATTTATGTCATGGTCTACTTATACCCAAATTTTGGTGCACTATCTCAATCACGAACGTCGCAAAAAACCCCTTATACTTTTTATATTCACCCCTACCCCCACCCCTTTGTCGGCCACGCAGCGTTGAGCCCCTAGAGATTTTATTTAGGTACGTCATGACCTGCTTATTCCCAAATTTTGGTGCACTATCTCGATCATGAGCGTCATAAAAAAAATAATAAAATCCGCGATTTTGACCCCTTATAACTACCCTCGGCCCCAACTCTGGTTTCGGGCTGTTGATGAAAGTCATGTACACAACTAATTCAACATATCCCCGTATAGTTTTTCCATATTACTTATCACGCACAAAATCCGCTCCCAGCTCTTAGACTATAGGCTAAAACTACAATGGAATTTGAACAACTGGCATTTTTATACGAATTTTCAAAGAAAAACTTTTCGCCTAGGTTAATTACGGTCAAAGTTAGCCACTTTTTTTTATTTAATTGACGGCTACTCTGTTTAATAAAAATTAAGCAACCTAACTAGAGCCATTTTGAAGTTGAAGATATATAGGTTATGTGTAAAAGTTTGAGTAAACTTTGAACCTCAACAGAGTGGTTAATAAAGCTTTAAAAATGGAGTCCGAACGGAATTAATTCGTGGTCGGTGGAGGGGAATTATTAAAATACGTGCACTCAAAAAATTAAACTGATTCTGCAAACATATGCTGCGATTAATATCGCTGGAACTTGTTGATGGATTTTGATCATGATTTTTTTAATTTGTATGTACTCGTAGTCTTATAGAGTACGTTATGTACACATAACCCCAACTAACATTACAAAATGTTAGGGGGAACTCCCCTTATCACTCAGGGATATGAAAAATAGATTACGACCGATTCTAAAGACCTACCGAATATACATATATAATTTCATAAAAATCGGTCAAGCGGTCTCGGAGGAGTATGGAAACTAACACTGTGAGAGGAGAATTTTATAGACGTAAATATATAGATGGCTATTAACAAATAGGGGTTGGTGATAGAAGAGTGAAAATTAAGGGTTGTATGTATTTTTTAATTCTACATCACATAAAATTAAGGTAGATAATTTTGTCCAAAAAAATAAAAAAAAATGTCAGGGGGCAACCCCCCACATAACTTATGGGTATAAAAAATAGATTAAAACCTCTTCAACGTCCTACAGGATAAACGTGTAAAATTTTATAAAAATCGGCCAAGCCGTTTCGGAGTAGTATGGTAACTAACACTGGCTAACACTAGAAGTAACTGCGAATTAAATAATAAAAGTGGCTAACTTTGAACCTAATTAACCTAGGCAAAAAGTTTTTTTTCTGAAAATTCGTATAAAAATACCAGCTTTTGAAATCCTAAAGTAGATTTACTCTATAGTCAATATTAACAAAGTTATTCAAATTGTTTAGATGCCAAAAATGACTCTATTTTACTAAACTTTTTTCGGAGTGATAAAAACGACTTTTTAATGATTTTTTTCAATACTTTAAAAATATAACTATTATTCTTGCATGTGGTTTCCACAGAATTGCTATGTCGTTATTATTTTCTGAACAATAACATTGCATAAAATGCAATGCTCTTTGCGATAAACAAATTGAATAAAATGTAAACTCTTTGACGAATCGTCTTAAACATTTTTGTGCATTATATGGAATGTTTGACTCAACTTTTCGTGCAATATGAAAGTCTTTTCCAAAAGGCCATTTTCGCAAAAGTTATAGAACATTTTTTATTTTTGAAATTTTAGTTTTATTTTGCACTTTCCGAAACAAAAAAGGATTGGATCAAAATTCAAAAAGTGCCATTTTAAACTTTGGCTCATCTACAAAAAGAAGAATATTAGAAATAAGATATTTAATTACCATGTTTTTACCTGTAGCGATTTAAACGAAAAAACTTACATTTTTGACCCTTATTTGTTAATAACTAAGTTTCTCGTGCGAACTGTGACGGGCATTTTTGTATTTATAATGTATTAGGTATATAGTACTCAAAAAATCCATTTACAACCTGGCTGCTCAAGTGTCGCGACAAAAACCTTATTTATCTGGACTATTTTCTGTAGAGGCAAATCCAGGTACAAGAATTTGAAATGCTAACAGAATACTTTCGTTTTGGGTAAATCTAATGTTTAAATTGAATATAAGTTGATCCGTACACTGAATAAAAACAGAAATAATCCTTGTAAAAATAATGACAACTTCGTTCACTTTTTCAAAAAAAAAAAAAAAAAAATAATAATAACTTGAGCATAACCTTGCTGCCTTGGTACCAAAGCAGATGCAGTTTTGGGATGGACCCGGACACCATGGACCCCCCTTGGCTACATGCCTGACCATGATATGAGGATTTATTTATTTGAGTAGGTATAGGGACCAAGATTTCGTTGGAATTTTGCCTTGATGAATAGACAGGTAGCGAAGTGCAACTTTTAGACTTTCCTGTCTTCTTTCATTCATTGTTTATTTGATTTACAAGTAATAGAAACCACCAATACAAGCATAACCAGAAACTGGTCCCAAGAGAAGTGTTTATTTCTCCGGAAATAAAACTTCGAATTGTTTTAAGCAAATGTCGCTACAGTATACATATCGATTTATTTGTTGGAATTCGATATTGAGAGACTGACTATTTTTGATACGTTCGGAGGTAGCAAGGTAGTATATCCATCCGATGATCCCTAATGAGGGTGAAACGTACGTGAAGGGTTTATAGTCCTCTCTGAACGAATTGAAATGTAGGATGTCTCTCATTTTCATTTTACAGCGAATTCTTTTATTTTATTTTAATTTCAGGTATGCTCTTCGCAGTTCCAATTCCTGAGGAATTTGCTTTTGACTCCGATGTAATCAATAGAGTTATTGAGGAGGCTCTTCATGAAGCTAAACTTAACAATATACAAGGCAAACTTATAACACCGTTTTTATTATCACATATTGCCAAGATCACGGAAGGAAAATCTCTTCAAAGCAGTATCCTTTTTCATTAATATTTTTTCTACTACACTTGAGTGCAAAATAATCGACTCAAAATAATTTCGCGCAAGAACGTCTTTTGTTTTAATTTAAAAAGTGTAAGTTTAACAATATTTAGTGTGCAATCATTAACCTGATTATTGAGTTTTAAAAAAGTTTTATTTTTGGGTGAATCGGATGAGGCACAATAAATAAAGAATGCAACGTAGAGAGGGGGTCTGAATTTGACTCAATTGAAATCGACACACATCGACTTGGTGTGTGTATCGTTGATACCAAGATACTGTTGATTATGTCCGCAGACAAGGAGGAGGCCGTAAATGAATAACAACAGAAAGAGATGATCGATTTCTTGTTTCGAAGTCCCTCTGAAATCAACATTTGACTGGTGCTAATATCAAAGAAGAGATAGACAGGTCCGAGGTGTTGTTACCACCATTTGGACAGTCAGAAGGATACCAAAGGCAGACAACCTGACACCAAAAAGAGCAGCTACGGGTCCCAAGCATTGTTACATCAGATACCTACATTTTGGAGGAAAATGAGGTTTCATACGCGAGATTTATTGGATCTGCCTTTACTTTAATGCACGATAATGCACGGTGCCATATCCCACGAGTTACCACAACCTATCTGACTGAAATCAGTATACCTACAATAAATTGGCCTGCGTTGAGCCTGAACTGAAATCAAATAGAGCATGTTTGGGATGTTGTTCTGAAGCTATTTTCTTGTGGCATTTTTGCAATTAACTAATTTTGATGGGAAATATGCCACAATGTTACTAAAAAAATGATTTTATTAACGTTTCGACGTCCAAATCGGATGCCATTATCAAAATACAACAAAAAATATTTTAATGAATTAAACAAAAATCTTGTTGCTTAGTAAAAAATTATTCTAATAATTTATTCAATCTGACTCATTTATATCGGCAGTTCATACATATATTACACATTTTAAAGTAGAAGACTTTAAAATGATATTGCCAATATTTATGAGTTGCGTTCCTGGGACGACTTTACTGAAAGATAGTTCATTCGATTACATGAAATCAACCCCAACTCAAGAATATCCGTCACAAAAAAATCAACATGTGATCTGTCTTTAAAAAGACAACCACATGCAACGGTGACAGTAAAATTCTGGCGTTAGAAATTCCATAGTAAATCACGAGGGAAAACCAGGAAAAAACCTCGTGATACTATCCCGACATCGTAAGTATTAGGTCTTACTTTAGTTTACTCTCAAAACTAATACCAAATTCTGACCTTAATATGTACATATATTATTTTAAATTATAAATAATATTAATAATACATAGATATATAAATAATACTAAAATATAAAATATGTATTAACCCGATATGTTATTGACTTACTAATCGTGGTATTTTTTTTCTATTGACTTCCTCTTTTAAACTAAAAGATGAAGTCAACAGAAAGAAAATACCACGATTAGTAAGTCAACAGATCGAGTTAATACATATTTTATATTTTAGTGTTATTTATCCAGGGTGTCTCGAAAAGATTGGTCATAAATTATACCACAGATTCTGGGGTCAACGGTGACAGTAAAATTCTCGCGTTAGAGATTCCATAGTAAATCACGAGGGAAAACCAGGAAAAAAACCTCGTGATACTATCCCGACATCGTAAGTATTAAGTCTTACTTTAGTTTACTCTCAAAACTAATACCAAATTCTGACCTTAATATGTACATATGTTATTTTAAATTATAAATAACTAGCTGACCCGGCAGACTTCGTAATGCCTCAATAGATAAAAACAAACTTTTGTATACAATAAACTTTATTATTATTACACATTTTTTAATGAGGTTTTATTATTATTTTTAATGAATTACACATACCTATGATGTTTGAAGTAATAAAGTTTAGTTAGAAGTAACAAAATAAAGTTTGTAGTGCAACAGTTACAATCTTAAATTTGTTTATCTTATAGTGAATATAACAGCTTTATTTTATCTACATTCAAAACAATCCTGTATTTATGAATTTATGATTGGGTTCCGGGTGGTTCCAACTCTATGGGTGTTGATTAAGCAAAATTAAATTAAATTAAAATTAAATAAAATTACTGAAATTAGATAAAAATAAATAAAAATAATAAATAAATTAAAAAAAATAAAATTTAATAAAATGAAATAAAATAAAAAATAAATGGAATTAAAAAATGAAATAAAATAAAATAAACGAAAATAAATAAAATACTTAAATTAAATGAAATTAAATAAAATTAAACAAAATTATTTAAAATTAAATAAAATTTTATAATTTGCTGCTTGTTCTTTTCGTGTGCTCAGAATTTTTCTCCTGCTTACGGTTCGTCAGAAAAGTTCCGTTTAGAGATATTTTTTGAAAATTTCGCAAAATTAAAAAAATCATATTTTGCCCAATTTGAGTTCCAAAGTTAAACTGTTCCACTTCTTTTCCATGAAATTTGTCGCTCGTTCTTCTGTCCTCAGAATATTTCTACGGTTTGAGATATTGTATTTCGGACGCAGATTGCGCTAGAGAAAAAAATTTTAGTACGGTTCTGCTCGGAATTTAAGTACTTAATTTCGTATTTTTCACGTCATTATTGTGAGAGTTACGGCGTCATGGGCAACCCCCTTATGACGTACGGGTATGAAATATATATAACAACCTTCTCCCAGTCCGGTCGAATACACCTGCCAAATTTCATAAAAATCGGTCAAGTCGTTTCGGAGAAGTATGGAAACAAACACTGCGACCGGAGAATTTTTAATATATAGATGTAAACTATTTGAATGGCTATTAAAAAATAACGGTCTGAGATAGAAAATTGAAAATTTAGGATTGTATGTATCTTTTGGTTCTACATCTTATAAAATTAGTAAAAAGCGGTTTTTCCAAAAATAAAAAAAATATATGAGGGTGAACAAGCCCCCTTATGACGTACGGATATGAAACTCCATATTATCCTATTCACAGTCCGCTAGAATATACGTGTAAAATTTCATAAAAATCTGTTTAGTCGTTCTCGAGTTTTAAATGGTGTAACTAACATAACTCGACTTTCTTTTATACAGGGTGTTTCATTGGGAAAGTAACATACGTTAACTATAGAAAAAGAACACTTAGGCGGTCTCAAAAATACCATACTTAATGTGACTTACTTCATTAATTACAAAGATAGTGGATATTTTATCTATTTTGCTATTTTCTTATTTGGTTCATAACTTTTGAACCATACTGTATATTTATTTTATATTTGGCACGGAAATATTATTAAATTATCAATTAATTTATTTAAAATTGTAAAAAATCCAGGTCCGGATTAAAAAATATTGGAAAAATGTTCCGACCCAAAAAAAACACCCTGTACATTAAATTTTTTTAAAATGGATTTTGTATTTGAATATAGGATGAAAAACTAAATTTAATGGTATACTTTGAATTTTCGGCAAAATGATTTTTCTGGTAAAATTTTGAATTTGAATTCTGAAATTATGCGAAGTGCGAGAGCTTGAAGTAGAAAAAAATTTAAATAAGACTTAAAACTTGTTAACCACACTGTATATTTATTTTATATTTAACTCAGAATATTATTTAAGGTGCCCAATCAATTAATGTATTTACAGTTATAAAAAATTCAGGGCCGGATTAAAATTTTGGAAAAATGTTCCGACCCAAAAAACACCCTGTACATTAATTTTTTTTAAGTGGATTTTGCACTTAAAGAGAGGACGAAAAACTAAATTTATGGTACACTTTGAATGTTCGGCAAAATGATTTTTCTGGTAAAATTTTTAATTTGAATTCTGAAATTATGTGAATTGCGAGAGCTCGAAGTGAAAAATTAAACGGTGACTTAATTTTAAATAATACCATTATTTAATCTACATTGGTTAAATGTTAACATTTTAGTGTTTTTTTATTATGTCGATAAATAATTCATAACTTTAATCAACGAACTATCTTACAAATTAAAAAAAAACTTTTTTTCAAAAAATAACTTATCAAAACTATAGTAATTGTTCAAAATGGCCACCAACTTGTCGAAGACAAAGTCTTGCTCTTTTTGTTATTTGTCTGACTGACTTCCTAATATCGTCAGTGTTATTCTTTATTTATTGGAAGGCGTCTCGAATGCGCTCAAGCAGTTCTTTTCTACTATTTATTTCCTCGTTATAAACTTTGGATTTTAGATATCCAAAAGTTATTTTTCAGCAACCTTTTTCTGTTTTTTTAATGTTTAAGACAGTTCGTTGATTAAAGTTATGTATTTCTTGTGGACTCTGTATTATCTATTTATTAATTAAAGGTGAATATTTGTATTCCGGTAGGTGTGAGTTGACGGAATTAATTAAAAATAATAAAAATAAGTTACGACGAACAGTAAAACATTTATTTATTTTGGTAACAAAAAGGTGTTGCTTAGTTAGATCTCGGAAAAGGGTCGGTCGTTAGCGAGTAGTGCTTTGTTTGCACGCTGTGAATAGATTGTTAAGAAAAGCCACAACCTATTATATCGATGTTATGCCTTTCTACAATATGGCCCGGAGAGGACAATAAATTACTTTGATCTGACGTATAAAAACAGACACACTTCTGCAGTTTTAAAAACGAATGCATGTCCCAAAGTGAGTTGTTGACATTGAAGCGTTTTACATGTCTGCTCTTATGGGATCAGGGATAGAACTAAATACTTAGATACTGTGGGGTCGAAATGGGCTAGTAGAAGGAACAGACACATAAAGCTTCTTTGCGAACGGCAGCTCAAGGGTTGTGCGGTGGGGGTCGTGGAATTGTTAGGGGGGTGAGAGGGTTTAAATAAGACTAACTACCATATAAACAAAGGATACTTACTCAGACTGGAGGACTTTCCTACTATTTAAAAAAATTTGGACACCGTTTGAAAAATCCTCAAATTCACATATCGAGTACTTACTGGACATATTCTGTACTTACGGGTACCAATTTGGGGGACATTCATCTTAGATTCCTCGTTTGGGTCAAACTGGGCTATTATTTACCATCCTATGGCTTCTATGCCATTTCTTTTTTTGTTAGGTACTCTAAAACTTATTTCACTTGCATTAAAATCTGGTTAATAATTTTCCAAAAAAAAGGTTACACAAAATAAAATAGGTACATTTTTAAAACATTTATTTTGAACCTCATTTTTATTTAAAAAAAAATATTCTTTGACAGGAAATGAATGATAAAAACAACTATAACTTTTACATGACTTTACCATAAACAATAAGGAATTTACAATATTTTCTTACTTCCAAAAATACACAAAATTTATTATTTCACATGGTTTTTACATTCATACATAACTTTTTAGAGCAGTGTATCAAAACAAAGTTTGACTTATGCTGTCAAATGTCACTGCAATTATATCTGCTTTACAAACAACTTTCCATTAGTTTCCATGTTGAAAACAAACTATTAAAATATTTAAAATCTTTACCAACTTTAATATTTAATTGGAATTTAATCAAAAACAAATATTTCATACCTTTTTAAATGTCACACTTCGCACTTAACCAAAAATTTTCCATCCAAGATTGGGGGAAGGCATTCAATTCTAACGAAACAGGAAACAGGACCAAAGTTGAGACCAAATCAGAAATCTCATCGGTAAATCAGGAATTTAATACAGGAACATGACCATAACATCATAAAAACAGGAAAAGCTTCTCAATACAATAGAATCGCGCACTTCTTTACCGGCATAACTACGTCACAATACTGTATACTCGATTTTCACATAAATATATCCAACGTAATGGAGTGAAATTTTCTACCAGTATTCCATAATATTCACAGGACGAATTGCAAGTCCTTCACTTCGTTTACCATAACGAAAAAAGCCAATTTTAAACCGGTAAGTGCGGTTCTCTGCGAGTCTGAGTTCTACGGGAAACGATGTTTACCTTTTAAACATGCTTTTAGAACTACTTCTTTCTTCGTCATTTCTCTCGCGCGTAAAGCCGATCACTCTCTTGGCTGAAGACATTGACCAATCGGCCGAGACAGACAAAAGAATCTTCAAATTCTAGGCCAATATTAACGAGGGATACTTGGCGCTCAAAAGAAAAGAAATATGCGTAGAATTTTTCAAGGAATTTTTAACCAATCATTCTAGAATAACAGATGTTTACACAAATAAACAGGAAATTTCCTAAGTTTACAATGTTGCGAAATATTTTGAAATATTTCCAACAGGAGCGGCTCAATAAATTTTAATGATATATAACTGATATATAAATAACAAAATATATTAGAAAAATAGATATTTTTCTTGGGATAGGATATAAAATTAATGAATGCTATTAACAAAACATTGTAGCGGAAATTTGTAATGCTACATATGCTAACATACTGGTCTGATATGGTATTAATTTATGGGGACTTCAGTTTGCTAAACTGACACTCCAAAAACATATGGTTGGATGCATTTCATTTCGTAAAACCATGTCTTTCTTAGCGTCTATTTTCTATATTAACGGTGACTTTATATGACCCATATTATTTCGTTTTGAGAAAAAATATTAAAATTAAAATTAGCAAAAGTAGTAATTAAAGCGTATCGCTATATACCCCCCTCCGAGAGACTAAGACGATAGATAATACATAATATATACATATGATGAAAAATTGAAAATAACAGGAAATAAAACAACGCAATGTTTATACGAGGAGAAACAAAAATCACTGAATTCACTATTACTCTACACTTTCTTGATAACTTCCAGTAAATCTGGCCTTTCTCTTAGGTCTGCTGTTTGTTTTGTTGGATACTGTCACTTTTTCTGGTTCATACTTTCGTGAAGCTCATACGCTGGCTTCAATCTGTCTATGGAAATTGTTGTTTCTTTTCCATTTACACGGACGACAAAAGTCTTGTCACCTCGTTTGACTACAGGAAAAGGACCATCATATGGGTTTTCTAAGCTGCTTTTGATTGTATCACGGCGGATGAAAACGTGAGAGGTGGTTTTCATGTCTTTGAAAATGAAGGTTCCTTTGGATACATGATGCGACGGTTGCGTAGGACGGAGGTTTTCGAAATGGTTTCGAAGCGTTTTTAGGTATATGTGAGCACTGTCGTCGGTGTTTCTTTGTGACGAAAACAATAGTTCACCTGGCAAACACAATGGTTCTCCGTACACGAGTTCGGCGGCTGAAGTACCTAAATCATCTCTCCACGCTGCTCGTATGCCCAATAACATTGAAGGTAGGCTTTCGGTCCATCGGATGTTTTCATGACATCGAATTGCTGCTTTTAACTGTCGGTGAAACCTTTCTGGTTGAAGGGCGTAGAAGTAGAGGTCGCTCACCTACTCGATGGACGGATCAAGTACATAAAGCCAGTGGAAAAACATTCTCTGAATCCATGAGGGAAGCTCAGGACAGAAGCCGATGGAAAGAGATAGTTATAGGGAATCACGACACTCAGCAATGAGGAAACGACTGAGGAGGAGGAGGAAACCTTTCTACCATACCATTTGCTTGAGGATGATAGGCGGTTGTCCTTAAATGGGTAGTTCCAGTTAATTTGCAGATTGATCTGTTGTGATGCGCTTGGGAGTGCCGAAACGAGCTATCCAACCAGAAAGAAATGTTCTGGCTACTGTGTCTGCTTCTTGATTAGGCTTCGGGAAAGCTTCTGGCCAACGTGTGAAACGGTCGACGCATGTTAGGCAGTATTTGTTTCCTTCTTAAACCGGCATCACTATAATGTCTATGTGGACATGTTCGAATCGGCTGGAAGGTGGTAGAAAACTTCCAGTAGGTGAAACAATGTGGCGCAATATTTTCGATTTTTGGCACTGTATACACGCTCGAGTCCATTTCCTCACATCTGATTTAATGGATGGCCAAACATATCGCTGTGTGATCATCTTCACCGAACTGTTGATTCCGGGATGTGCTAGGTTATGCATGGTGTGAAAAATTGCCATTCGAAGTGATTTCGGTACAAATGGTCTGGCTGTAGATGTTGATGTGTCACAGTACAAACTCACGTTTTGTTCGGAAAAGCGTATTTTCTTAATTTGCAGTGATGTTTTCTCACTTAAAAAAGTTTGCAGTTCTGGATCAGTTTCTTGTGCGAGAGCTAAGTCCATGATGTCGATATCTTTCTTGATGCTATCGACTCGAGATAGTGCGTCTGCCACAATATTTGTTAATCCAGAAATATGCTGAATGTTAGTGCAAAACTGTCCTATATAGTCTAAATATCTGAACTGTCTAGGACTACATTTATCTAGCTTCTGAGGAAAGGCGAAGGTGATTGGTTTCTGGTCTGTGTATATCGTTATGTCCTTGCCTTCGATCATGTGTCTGAAGTGTTTTATGGCTAGATATATAGCTAATAGTTCTCTGTCGTATGCACTATATTTCTTTTCGCTAGGTGAGAATTTCTTAGAAAAGAAAGCTAAAGGTTTCATACCTGTATCCGTTTTTTGTTGTAGTACAGCTCCAGCACAAAAATCACAAGCGTCACAAGTGATGGAGATATCAACATCGTTTACAGGGTGGCTCAGTAAAGCAGCGTTAGCTAAACTGTTTTTGCAGTCGTCAAAGGCTTGGATTCGCTGTGGTGTCCATTCGATTGGTGCTTTTCCTTTGACATTACCTTTTAGGGCATCATGTAGTGGTGCTTGTAGCTCAGCTGCATTGGGTATGAACCTTCGGTAGAAGTTTAACATACCTAGGAATCTGCGTAGGTCTTTCACTGTTTTTGGCTGAGTGAAATAGTGTACACCTCCTACTTTTTCTTGTGGAGGTGTGAGTGCTCCATCTGATACTGTGTATCTAAAAAAGGTGATCTAGTTTTTGCCGAATTGACACTTTGCTGGGTTTATCACAACGCCGAACTGCTTGAGCCTTTTGAAAATTTCTTCCAAATGCGACATATTCTGCTCTTCGGATTCTGATGCAATGAGAATGTCGTCGATGTAGGCGTAGGCGAAGTCTAAACCACGTAAAATCTCGTCTATGAAACGCTGGAATGTCTGTCCTGCGTTTCGTAAACCAAAAGGCATATATAAATACTCGTACAGCCCAAACGGTGTGGTAACGGTGGTCTTTGGTATGTCTTCGGTGGCTACTGGTATCTGGTTGTATGCTCTAACTAAATCTATTGTAGAAAATATTGTCTTACCAGCTAGCGCCTGACCGAAATCCTCGATGTGCGGAATTTGATATCGATCTGGAACTGTTCTTTGGTTTAGACGTCGATAATCTCCGCAGGGTCTCCATTCCTCACCTTTCTTCGGGACCATGTGCAGTGGAGTAGCCCAGTTACTTTTTGATGGTCTTATGATACCTAGCCGTAGAAGATTTTCAAACTTTTTTTTAGGCCAAGTAGTTTGTCAGGTGCTAATCGTCGAGGCTTCGAAAAAACGGGTGGACCTGGTGTTGTATCTATGTGGTGCTTGGTTTGATGCTGAATTTCTTTCACGATACCGGCGGGTCGCGTGATTTCCGGAAATCGTAGCAACAGTTCATGGTGACGCGACACTTCTGCGATAGTCTTTACGCTGCCGTCGAAACACTCTTTAACGAGTCCCTTTGTTCGAAGGGTTGTCGTACTGTATACTAAGCACTGGTTAGCAATGTCCACTAGGAGAGCGAAATGGAAAAGAAAATCAGTTCCAATGATAGGCTTTGAAATGTCCGCCACTACGAATCGCCACATAAAATCACGCCGTAGTCCGATGTTTAAAGTCAAATTCACATACCCGTATGTCGCGATTTTAGTGTCATTGGCCGCGTATAGTTCGTATGAAGTCTTTTCGCGTGCACCCCGTACATATTTCCGCTGGAAAACGCACAGATCGGCACCGGTGTCGATTAAAAATTGTTTTTTAGTATCATAGTCTGTTACGTAAAGGCGGCGAGACTTTGGGCTTCGATCGGATGCCGCACTTACCGACTGCCCGCAATGTTTCCCTGATGTTTGCACGGAAGAGAGCACTTTTGAGCCTGGTCACCAAAACGGTAGTGATACCAACAAATGTCACTATTACGTTGCCTGCTGTAGCTCCTGTCTCTAGGATAAGGTCTGCCTCTTGAGTTGCTGCGGTTATGACGGTATGTGTTGGTTTGTGCTTGAGCCTGCGACAAACTAGCTAGCTGAATTTTCATTTCAGCTAATTCGGCTGTCAATTTATCGATGGTACTTTCGCGCGCGTTGGAAGCTTCTGAAATATGGACGCTAGGAGCTATAGCTTCGGAGATTGTGTCAGCTATCTCGGCAACTGCGTCCAAACTAGCTTTAGCTTGAGTAGCTAGGATAGCCTGTGTAGATGATGGCAGTCTACCTAACCACAGAGATCTTACAATATTATCTGTTATCTGGTACTGTTGTGTATGCTAAAGACTGTAAATGTCGTAAAAATTGAGAAGGTCGTCGATCGCCCAGTTCTTCATGCTCAAGTAGTCTTTTAATTTTTTGTTGTTGAGATGCACTAAGTCTCTTAATTAACTCTGACTTTAATTTTACGTACACCTGGTTCCAAAAAAAACTGATACAACTCTTGACGCGTATTTTGTAGAAAATTGAGCAGTGTATTTTGAAGGATAAATACTTAATATTTACATACTGTCAATGTCACTGCCAAATCTTAAAATTTGTCAGATAGCTTATTCTGTTCCACGGTTATTAGACTTTATTATTAATCTTTATTATTAATACTTTCTCCGCAACTGAGGGTATCTTATCAACTGTATTGTTTTTAAACAATAGATGATAAAATAAAAATATTGACAGTTCAAAAATGTGAACATTATTGCATTGTGTCTGGCCTAAGTTTGGGCTGAAAACTGAAATGTATTACATTTTTACAAAATTTTGGAATATGTTTAATTACGTAGACCAATTTTAACAGTTGTTTTCAATACAGATTTCAATCATCTACAAATAGTTTCTAATTTCTTTTGATGTCAAATAATTAGGGAAGCTGGAATTCAACAGTTTAGAATTTTACATTGAGTTAATGCAAAATTGTGACGCATGTCAAAATTCTCAATGTATTTTAATTGTATTCATTTTTTTCGAATCCTGAGAAAACTAATAAATATTTTTGAAAAATTTAAACTCAGAATGAAAGACTACAATTTTACCGAGGGGTTAAAGTCCCTGAAAACTTCTATAATATTTATTTTAATAAGTTACAGGGCTGAAAATAAAAAAAAGTGTGATATTTAATTTCAAATATTTCATTCAATAGAAACTGCTTGTTTATTCTAAGGGGCTTTCCGCCCTCGGTAATAATGTAATCTTCCATCCTGCGTTTAAATTTTTCTAAAATACTTATTACTTTTTTCATGAATCAGTTGTTTGTTGTTTGTTTATTTTATTATTTGTCTGTCATAATCAATATAATGTCAGATCAATCAAATACACTGCTCAACATGATCAAATCTTACTAAGAGTCGTATCAGTTTTTTTAGGAACCGGCTGTACCTTGCTGTTGCTGGTGGTGACACAATGATGTTCCTAATTTCTGATATGTACACTGTTTCGAGATTAGCAACTATTTAGTTAAATTTTGTTGCGTCACTTGTTATGTTTGCAAGTGTAAATTGGTTTTCCACTTGCAGGAACCAAATTTCAGGAGCGTTGGGCCAAAACGGTGGGATTTTAACTGAAAACCGATCAACTAAAGCACTGTTATCCTGAAGCACTGAAGCACTGTTGTTGGCACTGGTACTGTCCATCATTTTCGATGCTCACTGTATTTAAAAACCGCCAAAAGTATATTATTAGCACTAATTTTTTAAATTTTCGCGGCGTTTTAAATGTTCTCGGGGTCACCAATATTCCGGTAGGTGTGCGTTGACGGAATTAATTAAAAATAATAAAAATAAGTTAACGACGAACAGTAAAACATTCATTTATTTTGGTAACAAAAAGGTGTTGCTTAGTTAGATCTCGGAAAAGGGTCGGTCGTTAGCGAGTAGTGCTTTGGTTGCACGCTGTGAATAGACTGTTAAGAAAAGCCACAACCTATTATATCGATGTTATGCCTTTCTACAATATGGCCCGGAGAGGACTTCTGCAGTTTTAAAAACGAATGCATGTCCCAAAGTGAGTTGTTGACATAATGGTCTGATATGGTAATTAATTTATGGGGACTTCAGTTTGTTAAACTGACACTCCAAAAACATATGCTTAGATGCATTTCGTTTCGTAAAACCATGTCTTTCTTAGCGTCTGGTTTGTATATTAACGGTGACTTTATATGACCCATATTATTTCGTTTTGAGAAAAAATGTTAAAATTAAAATTAGCAAAAATAGTAATTAAAGCGTATTGCTGTATTTGTTATGAATTATTTGTCGCCATAATAAAAAAAAATACTAAAATATTAATATTTTAACAATTTACAATAAATAATGGTATTAATTAAAATTAAGTCACATTTTAAATTTTTTTTACTTCGAGCTCTAGCAATTCACATAATTTCAGAATTCAAATTCAAAATTAATGCCCGAAAAATCATTTTGCCGAAAATTCAAAGTATACCACCAAATTTAGTTTCTCATCCTCTTTTCAAATGCAGAATCCATTTTACAATAATTTAATGCACAGGGTGTTTTTCCAATATTTCTCGATTTTTTTTACAATTGTAAATAAATAAAATTATTGGACACCTTAAAGAATATTCAGTAATAAATATAAAATAAAAATAAAGTACGGTTAGCAAGTTGTAAGTCGCATTTCAATTTTTTTTTTCTACTTCGAGCTTTCGCAATTCACATAATTTCAGAATTCAAATTCAAAATTTGACCAGAAAAATCATTTTGCCGAAAATTTAAAATATACCACTAAATTTAGTTTTTCATCCCCTTTTCAAATGCAAAATCTATTTTAAAAAAATTTAATGTACAGGGTGTTGTTTTTGGGTCGGAATATTTTTCCAGTATTTTTTAATCCGGACCTGGATTTTTTACAATTTTAAATAAATGAATTGATTGTACACCTTAAATAATATTTGCGTGCCAAATATAAAATAAATATACAGTGTGGTTAAAAGATATGAACCAAATAAGAAAATGGCAAAATAGATAAAACATCCAGTATCCTTGTTATTAATGAAGTAAGGCCCATTAAGTATGGTATTTTTGGGACCGCCTAAGTGTCCTCTTTCTACAGTTAACGTATGTTACTTTTCCAATGAAACGTATAGATGTAAAATATTTAAGTGGCTATTAAAAAATAACGGTCTGAGATAGAAAATTGAAAATTTAGGATTGTATGTATCTTTTCGTTCTACATCTCATAAAAGTAGTAAAAACGGTTTTTCCAAAAATTAAAAAAATATATGAGGGGGGGGGCAAGCCCCCTTATGACGTACGGGTATGAAACTCCATATTATCCATTCCCAGTCCGCTTGAATATACATGTAAAATTTCATAAAAATCTGTTCAGTCGTTCTCGAGTTATAAATGGTGTAACTAACATAACTCGACTTTCTTTTATATATAGGGTGCGCCAAACTTCTGGTTTTCTTCGATTACGGCTAAATTATGGGATATACAAAAAAATGTTTTTAACAAGATTAATGTATATCGAAGCCGTCTATAATTTAAAATTATTTTCGATTATACAGTGTGAGTTAGAACGACGGTACGAACCAAAGTTGTATTTTTTTAAATGGGACACCCTGTATATTAGTATTACCTTTTGTAGTAAATATTACAACCTTTCTTTTGGTATAAGGTTGTATGTACCTAGCATGTTTCGTTTAGTAGATATTTAAAAAAAAACTATAAATTTTACGTTTTTGCGGATTTTTTATTAAGAGCACATAGTAGCGATCAACAGGTAGCAACAAACGCGGTCCAAGATTGCGAAAGTTCTGCGAACTTTCAAAAGTGAGGCAACAGTGCGTCGGTAATTCGACACTGACGTTTATACTATAGTCTGTTCGCTAAACTCGAACGCAACTTTCTAGATATTTTAGTCGGTAATTTTGCCAATTTTAGTAAAATTGACAAAAAATAATTACTAAGTAGTTAATAATCACTAAATAGTTAGTAATTTTGCAAATTTTTGCAAAATTGGCAAAAAACAAAAAAATTATCAACTAAAATATCTAGCCAGTTGCGTCTGAGTTTAGCGAACCGACTATATCAAAAACAATAATTTTTATACACATAGGCGAGTTATACACATTTGGCAACACAAATGTTGCAAAGTCAGTGACGTTCGATTTCTTGTTAAAAAAAAAAACGATTTTTACTAGTTCCAATGTGACACAAAATCTAGGCACGGTATAAAAAAGTTTATTTGAAGAAAGTGTATTTTTTTGTCTTTCTTAATGGCGGTACAGGCTCCTTTTTTCAATATTTTATTTAGTTATAGAGTAATTTCCACATAGAAACATATTTCTGAAATTGGGCTCTGTACCGCCATTCTTTATTATATTACGAATATGTGTGCCATATATCTTGGAACCAAAATTAGAGCCGCAATCTTGGAACGCGTTTGTTGCTACACGTTGATCGCTACTGTTTGCTTTTAAATTTTTTTTTGCAAAAAAAATGATTATGATCTGGTTTTATAAACATACATTAAAATATCAAATACGAAAATAAAGACGTAATTAAAGATTAAAATAAATCGTAGACTAGTACAATTCAATTGAATTTAATAACTTAAAAACTATTTTACGAAAAATATTTCACCATACTAATGAATGCTTAAATGATATCTATCCGAGTAATTTTTCTACCACAGCAACTTTCCTGTACCAAATTAATTGTTAGTTATATTGTATTTACGAGTAAGATCAGTTAAACTTTAATTTACCTTTTAAATTTACTTACATCTTGAGAACATAATTATAAAGTATGCTTTGAAACAAATGAATGTTAAATATATCAGCCAAATTATTTATTAATATAAATAGTATTAACTGGTGTCACAAAAGCTGGTGATAGTTTTGTAGTTGAAATTTTTGTAACAATTTTTTATATTTTAATTTTTCAACCGAACAATTGGTGGATGTGACATTTGTTTTGGGCGAAACCATTAGAAATTATTACCAGCTTTTGTGACACGACTACATAGATACTATTTACTTCATAATATACTTCTATAACGTTCATTTGTTTCAAAGCATACTTTATACGTTCTCAAGATGCAGGTAAATTAAAAAGTTATTAACTGTCTATAATCTTACTCGTAAATACAATTTAACAAAATTGGGTACAATAAAGTTAGGGTAGAAAAATTTCTAGGGTAGATCTTAAAATTGGTTGTTTAATTTAATAACTGATTTATCCATATTAATTACTTATTAGTATCTTAAAATATTGTTTGTAACATAATTTTAAAGTTATTAAACTCACTTAAGTTGCACTTGCTAACGCTTTATTTTAATCTTAAATTACGTTTTTATTTTCATCTTTAATATTTTAGTGTATGTTTCTAAAATCAGATTGTATTTTTTTTTGCAAAAAAATTTAATCAAAATTATCGCGGATATAATATACCCGCGAAACGTAAAATTTATAGTTCTTTTTTAAATATTTACAAAACCAAAGATGCTATGTACATACAACCTTATACCATAAGAAAGGGTGTAATATTTATTACAAAATGCAATACTAATATACAGGGTGTTCCATTTAAAAAAATGAGAAAATTTTGTATTTGCAAATAGTGATCACACTGTATATTTTATGGCTATAAGTAAAAGATATTAAGTTAATTAAAAATAACACTATATTATAAAAACTTTGACCTACCACATAAATTTTTATTACCATGGAAACATAATCCACAGCCCTATAAATATTACCATTTTTCTCAATAAAAATGTAAATATTTCGAAAATTATTAAGTTTAGGCCTATAAGACCTTATACAAATTTTTCATATTTTTAAAAACTATATCAAAAAATGATTTAATATATAGGGTGTTCCATTTAAAAAAATACAACTTTGGTTCATACCATCGTTCTGACTCACCCTGTATAATCGAAAATAATTTTAAATTATAGACGATTTTGATATACGTTAGTTTTGTTAAAACATTTTTTTGTATATCGCATAGTTTAGCTGTAATCAAAGAAAACCAGAGGTTTGGCGCACCCTGTATATAGATATTAATAATACATAGATATACAGGGTGTCCCGAAAAGATTGGTCATAAATTATACCACAGATTCTGGGATCAAAAATATGTTGATTGAACCTCACTTACCTATATACAATAGTGCACACAAAAAAAGTTACAGCCCTTTTAAGTTACAAAATGAAAATCGATTTTTTTTTTCATATATCGAAAACTCTTAGAGATTTTTTATTGAAAATGGACATGTAGCATCTTTATGGCAGGAACATCTTAAAAAAACAGTGAAATTTGTATACCCCATAAAAATTTTATGGGGTTTTGTTCCCTTAAACCCCCCAAACTTTTGTGTACGTTCCAATTAAATTATTGTTGTGGTACCATTAGTTAAACATAATATTTTTGAAACTTTTTTGCCTCCTAGTATTTTTTCGATAAGCCAGTTTTTATCGAGATGCGGCTTATTTTTTAATACAGTCGTAAAAATTAAAGAATGCCCATGAATGATCACATCAATCGTTTTGTTATAGAAAAAGATAGCAAATACAAAATAAGTGATTGATGTGATCGTTCATGGGTATAGGGCTTTTCATCGATTGTCATTTGTTTCGAGCTTCTGTCATGTGTCACATAATATTAATATATCTACGTCATACGTCTTTGGTTCGTATCATTGCTATATGCCAATAACGTATGACGTAGATATATTAATATTATGTGACACATGACAGAAGCTCGAAACAAATGACTGTGAATGAAAAGCCCTATTCTTTCATTTTTCCGACTGTATGTTTACATACAAATTTTATGGGGGTTTCGTTCCTTTAAACCTCCCAAATGCTTGTGTACGTTCCAATTAAACTATTATTTCGGTAGAATTAGTTAAACACAGTGTTCTTAAAACTTTTCTGCCTCTTAGTATTTTTTCATAAGACACCTTTTATCGGGATGTGGCTTCTTTTCAAAATATTCATAAAAATGTAAATTATAAATTTTTCATATGATTACCAGGTCTCCATTATTGTACTTAACCATATACAAATATGTGGTGGATTTGTCAAATATTCAAAAT
This sequence comes from Diabrotica virgifera virgifera, assembly GCF_917563875.1. Classification (NCBI taxonomy): domain Eukaryota; kingdom Metazoa; phylum Arthropoda; class Insecta; order Coleoptera; family Chrysomelidae; genus Diabrotica; species Diabrotica virgifera. The sequence continues at coordinate 111,805,110 of NC_065450.1, forward strand.
ATCTCTATAAAAACTGGCTTTTCGAGAAAGTACTAAGAGGCAAAAAAGTTTTTAAAACAGTGTGTTTAACTAACGGTAGCACAATAATGTTTTAATTGGAAGGTACCTACACAAAAGTTTGGATGAGGTTTAAGGGAACAAAACCCCCATAAAATTTTTATGGGGTGCACAAATTTCACTATATATTTTTTTAAAAATGTTCCTGCCATAAGAATGCTATATGTCCATTTTAAATAAAAAATCTATAATAGTTTTCGATATATTGAAAAAAAAAATGATTTTTATTTTGTAACTTCAAAGGGTTGTAACTTTTTTTATGTGCACATTTGTGTCAAGGTACGTTAGCTCAAATCAACCTATTTTTGACCCCAGAATAGGGATGGAGGTTTTTGACAAAACACCGGTTTTCGGTTATACCGGTTTTTTTTGCTTACGGTTTAACCTGGCGGTTATAACCGGCCAAAAAAACCGGTTTTTGGAAAAACCGGTTTTCGGTTTTTTTAATCCAATAGGTTACAAAGTTACATTTACACACTTTAGTTTGCGATATTCCATTCGACTCGATATCAATATGATCAAAATTAGTATTTACTATCGAAAGAACATGTATTACTTTTAACACGTTTGTATATTTGTAGAATAGGTACATTTTAACTCATTTAATACTTCCTGTATGAGTGTATCGTTTTGAAAACGTAGCAAAATTATTGGAGATTCGTATTCGTAATCAGTAATTCGATATTCATAGTCAGAGCATTATTTTCGGTAATCAGAAAAAGTCATTCACCCAATTTCAATGTCAAGAGTTACATAAGTGTGAAAAATAGATGATGTTTGCGTCTAATTGAACCAGATCACTTCTTATGTAAATATTATGATTACAAATACCTTTTCAAGGAAATATTATAATAAAACTTAATAATTGTTTCTGGCTGATGTGAGATTACACTTTCAGTTTACTTCTGTATTTTATAAAATAAAATAAAATTTGAATTATGGTTTTGTTTGGAATAATTACTTGAGAATAATAATAATGATTGGGACCCAAAATAATACCTAACCTAATCCTAATCACCGTAAAAACCTAATAACCGGTTTTTACTTTAAAAAGAAAAAACCGGTTATAACCGGGACAAAAAAACAACCGGTAAAACCGGTTATTTATCATCATCATCATGGTGCTACAGCCCTTAGAGGGCCTCGACCTTCTCAAGCGTTCTACGCCATTCTGTTCTGTCCCTTGCCTGCACTTTCCAGTTGCCGACTCCGATCTTCTCGGCATCTTGTGTTACCCCGTCCATCCATCTCAACTTTGGTCTACCCCGTCTTCTCATTCCCACGGGTTGAGCTGTTAGAATCCTTTTTATCATGTTCGATTCAGGGGCTCGGGCTACATGTCCTGCCCACTGCAGGCGATTTCGCTTAATTATAGTGATAATATCTTTTCCACCAAACGTTTGCTTGTAGATATGCTGCAGTTCAAAGTTATATCTACGTCTCCATATTCCGTTCTCACAAACCGCTCCGAATATCTTGCGTAGTACCTTTCTTTCAAAAATTGATAGAGCGGATTCATCTGTTTTAGTTAGCGTCCATGCCTCTGAACCATATGTGAGAACGGGGACTATCAATGTTCTATACAGCCTTATACGAGTTTTTTGAGACAGACGTTTGTTAGATAAGTACTTTGATAGACCATGATAACACCTGTTTGCAATTATTATTCGCCTTTTAGGATTTCCGCAGTTCTCGCCCTGGTTCTTGTTATAATGTCCACGTCATCTGCATATGCAAGAATTTGGACTGATCTATTAAATATTGTTCCTCTGCTATCTAAATTAGCGTCTCGTACAACTTTTTCTAAGGCTACATTAAAAAGCTGACACGCCAGCGCATCTCCCTGCCTTAACCCCTTATGTATTTCGAATGGGGTTGACGAGTAGTTTTGAATTTTTACTTACTGCGAAGTAAAAAAACCGGTTTTAGGTTTAAACCGGTAGGTTTTTCCCATCCCTACTCCAGAATCTGTGGTATAATTTATGACCAATCTCTTCGGGACACCCTGGATAAATAAAACTAAAATATAAAATATGTATTAACTCGATATGTTATTGACTTACTAATCGTGGTATTTTCTTTTTATTGACACTAAAAGAGGAAGTCAATAGAAGAAAAAAATACCACGATTAGTAAGTCAATAACATATCGAGTTAATACATATTTTATATTTTAGTATTATTTATATATCTAAGTATTATTAATATTATTTATAATTTAAAATAACATATGTACATATTTAGGTCAGAATTTGGTATTAGTTTTGAGAGTAAACTAAAGTAACACCTAAAACTTACGATAGTATCACGAGGTTTTTTCCTGGTTTTCCCTCGTGATTTACTATGGAATCTCTAACGCGAGAATTTTACTGCCACCGTTGCATGTGGTTGTCTTATCACATGCCATATTTTTTTTGTGACGGATATTCTTGAGTTGGGGTTGATTTCATGTAATCGAATGAACTATCTTTCAGTAAAGTCGTCCCAGGAACGCAACTCATAAATATTGGCAATATATCATTTTAAAGCCTTCTGCTTTAAAATGTATAATAAATAAATGTATAAATAAATTATTAGAAGAATTTGTTACTAAGCAACAACATTTTTGTTTAATTCATTAATATTTTTTGTATTTTGACAATGGCATCCGATTTGGACGTCGAAATGTTAATACAATCATTTTTTTAGTAAAATTGTGGCTTATTTCCCATCAAAACTAGTTAATTATGTTTGGGATAATCATACAAATCTACATACAATCTAAATACATTTTACAAATCATACACCAAGCAGCTAATTTCAGGACCGTAATAGAATATTTAACTAATATTCTGCATACAAAATCTACTCGAATTCAGTCGCCCCATGACTGAATTAGTATAGCTTTTGTAAAATCGCGCCCGGGAGACATTATTTTAGGTTTTTTGGATCCTTGGAAACAAAACATATTTTTTGTAATTTTTCTCTAAAGTTAATCGTTTCTGAGTTATAAACAATTGAAAACTGAAAAAAATCGAAAAATGTCGATTTTCAAGGCTCGAGAACACAACTAAAAAACATTATTTTTGAAATCACGAAGTACCTAAATTCAAGTTAAAATCTTATTTTATCAAATTCCCATAAGTAGTTTGGGCTTATTTCATTTTAAAACATTGTTTTTTAGTTGTTAATGCAGCATGATCACCCGTCCTCTCATAAGCGCTTCATTAACAATTAAAAAACAATGTTTTAGAATAAAACATGCCACAAATTCTTATAGGGAGCTGATAGAAGAAGGATTGAACTTGAATATAGATACTTTTTAATTTCAAAAATTATATTTTCAACGAAAACTTTTCGCTTATAAATTATAGGTTCGCAAAGTCTGTGTGTTATTGCGTTGCCGCTCCTGCAATACTTAGAGCAGATTTATTGATGGATTCTTATGTAGTTTTGTCTTCTGAATTCAAATCTAAAAACGGCATTTCGATATCTAAGCAATTTGATTTAACCCGACCTGTGGGAATGTCCACCCCCTCGAAAGCGTACATTCGGGTGTAACAATTCATTGGGGCGAGATGTTTTGACCCGAGTGTAAACAGGGATCACCCCACCTCGCTCCAATGCCCCAGGCCATCCCTTTCCCCCATAGCACGCTGATGCGCGATGAGGGCACAACTATCGTAGCCAAATGCTCTTCACAATGGAATCCTGGGTAATAAGATTCCATGTGGTACCCTAATCGAATGCAAAAATCTTAGGCTCAGCGTGATGCGCTCTATGCCTTTGCATTTCGATATCTCTAACCGTCTTCGAGATAATCGACCTCAAAGTCTAAAATCTGACGTCACAATCCTTTTATTTTCCAAAATAAGAATTGAGTCGAATTTCATTTCGCTTTTATTTATTTATTTTCCGCCGACACATTATACGTCAGCTAAAATCGTTGCTAGTAAGTAGGCTAGTTTTTTTAATCTGAATTTGTTAAGCAAAGCATAGGTTATTTACATTTGAGTTTGACACTTCGTGAATGTCAAACTAAATTTTAAATTAAGTATTAATAAAATATCAATGACATTTGATAGTGAATTTAATTATTATATAAAATAAATAAGATGTTCAAAAATACAATTTGAGTATATTTTGAAAGCAATAATTTATTAACAATTTTAAAAAGGTTTATACGAGTATACGGCCTCCCCTTAATGATAAATGGACTGTTCCATTTGTTATGAAATGCAAATTGTTATTATAGTCGGTTCGCTAAACTCGGACACAACTGGCTAGTGATTTTAGTAGGTATTTTTTTTGTTGTTTGCCAATTTTGCCAAAATTGGCAAAATTACTTATTTAGTAATTGAAGAGTACAGGGGGAAAACAAGGAATGTCGCATTTTATACATACATATTGAGATAAACACAAATAAAGGTTTAATTCTTATGATATCTAAAAACTACTTAGGAGATTCTTAGCAGAATTCTAGCAATTATTGGTCTATAATCTTAATATAATATTAATCTATATTAAGTTATTAATTTAATAATGCACCAAAAAACTGCTAACATTCCAGTTACATATTTTTGTCCAGTGGCGTGCGGACAATCCTCGTCCTTCGCCTGGATACACATTCTTAAAAAAATTATATATACTGATATTTCTGGTATTGTTCTGAATCGATAGTCTAGTCAATAGTACTCAGTTTTTGCTAGCACATGATGAGAAAAGCCAAAATTCATGAAAAAGTGACATTCCTTGTTTTTCTCCTGTACTCTTCAATTATTAGGTAACTATTTAGTAATTATTTTTTTGTCCAAATTGGTAAAATTACTGACTAAAATCACTAGCCAGTTGTGTCTGAGTTTAGCGAACCGACTATATGAAATGTTGTTTGGAATAAAAAATTATGGTCTGATATGTGTAATTACATCCTTCTAATGGAAAAAAAAATTTGAAGATTTTTCTCAAATTATGGATACCAACAACATTTTCATTTATAACTCTTTTATTTTTAATTGGACGAAGAAAAGTTATTCTTTATAAAAAGCTTTTCATGGTCTAAGATTTATGATGCAATCATCATATATCAAATTTTATTAATTTTATACGAGGTAGATAAAAAATATAAATTTCGATCAAGAGTAAAGTACCTTTATAGTTCACAACATTTAAATTAGAATGATATAATTGCACATTAAAACATAATTTTTAATTCTAAACAACTTTTCATAATAGCAATTTTCCATATTATGAATTAAAATACGTAAATAAACAAAGTTTTCGTTATGATAATGCTCGCATTTTCAGCTTGTTTACGTATGTTTTTGAACCTTGAATATCGGCATTTTCGTGTTTTTTTTTCAGTTTTAAATTGTTTATAACTCGGAAACGATTAACTTAAAAAAAAAATTACAAAAGACCTTTTGTGTTCCCAATGATCCAAAAAATCTAAAATAGTATCTGCCAGGACCGAAAAAAATAATTTTTATAATTTGTTTATAAATTTTTTTAGAAATAAATATAGGTAGCAATAACTCCGAAAAAACGGCATTTAGGTATAGGGAATATTATATAAAAAATAATTAGTATTTGTTAAGGACCTAAAACGCAAAAAATATGCAGGGTATTCTATTTGAAATAAGAAAGTTCATTAGACTTACAGAAAAACGAAAGATCTGACAACAATGTAATTACGACTATAATATCGGCCGCATTAGAAGTGCCTTCATTACCAAAATATATAACAATCGTCCAAGCTGTTTTCGAGATAACTGAGGGTTTCCATACATAAAAGTCACTCTGTATACAACATTGTATGTAATATGCCTAAATATATGTGCGGATTTATTTATTTATTTAGCGTATGGCTATATCACAGTTTTTGTATATAAATAAAGATAACAGTACATAATAAATAATAATTAATTTTTATAAACAAAAATTTAGTTAGTAAATATATTCAATCGACTCATAGGTCGCCACTAAAAAATTGGACCGATTGCCACTGTACGATCTGATGATCCACCAAATGCTTAACCGTTTGTCTTTCAGCACCGCAATTTTGCACCACTTTTGGACCTGGCAACAGGCAAATTTGTTAAACGGGGTCCTTTTTGAGTTAAGATTGTGCAAAAAATCCGAATCAGAATATTTTCTCTAGCGCATGCGCAGTGGCTTTCTGGACTTTGTTCATAACGTCTTTCTTGCGTTCGTTCCAATGATGAATATTTAGGAAACTCTATGTTGCACATTATATTTTGTATACTTTGAATATCCATATATAGTTTACAGCACCCGAAAAGCTATTAAGGGGCCACGGCCCCCCCTGCCCATGGGTATGGGCGCCCATGGTTCATATTGCATATTATTTTCCTAATGCGTCCTCCAAATAAGGCAATAGCAGTTTTTGTTCAATAATAAAGTTATTGTTTGCATATTACATATTTTTATTTTTATACTTCTTAGATTGAAACAGGAAGTGTAATCTCAAATCTCGCTTTTAAGTCGATTTTTTTGCACTTCTTCATTCTTGTGTTTTTATTGTTTAGTTGCCAACTACATAACAGTACAGTTTATGCCTGTGCGGACGTAAGTGCACGTTATGGCCCGAAAAGGCATAAAGACAAAAAAAATGAATAACTTCCTTATACATATTCTGCGATTCTTTATAGTTTCTCATTTATCATTGATTCGAGTCCTTTGCCGATGGTGGTTGGCATCTTCTCCTCTTCTTCGGTCTAGCGGAAAGTGCGCCCATACTCCGGTTCGGTATAATCCCCTCCGGTTCGCCTTCTCATTCGAGCATCGCTTGAGAATCTTGAGATCCACTTTTTCTCTTAGGCTATGCACCCCTTGGCATGATACCCAAGTAGCAATTTTTCGACGCATTGGTTGTCAGTACAAACAAATGCACTGTATACAACGTTGCCCGAGAGCATTTTCAGTTGTTTCGGCCAACGTCCCCTACCCCAACTGACATTACGATGTTACAACCTTTAGTTATACGGGCAACTAATTTATTACCATTGTGACAACTACATATCACAGTTCAGTTTTTTCAACAATCGCAACGACTTAAAAATGTTATAATGCTAAACTAATTTACGCCCTGGCCGACTCTGTAGTTGAGTTTGAGTAGAGTTGTCTGTCACGTCACGACCCTGTGTTGTTCTAGAGGTGTGATACGTTTGCGGCAATTTCCAGAGGAGAAAAAGAATTTACTTTATAACCTTATTTTTTTCTTATTATTACAGTAAAACCTCGATATAACGGACTAATTGGGGGGACGGGATGTCCGTTAAAGCCGAAAGTCCGTTGTATAAAAATAGGTTTAAAATCAATCAACCTTTTTTTTAATTATATAGGTACTGCATTTATAGTACCTGAAAATTAAAAAAAGCAATAAAGTTTTGTTCGCTACTTTTTATACTTTTCTATTTCATCTAAAAACTTTCTGCAATATACTCATTTGGTTGACAAAATTATTCACTGATTCAGAAGTTGAATAAACGAAGTTACATGGTACGAAAGTCCGGACCTGGCAGAATCCCAACCAACACCTGCAGCTTACTCTGCAGTTTCCACCAGAAGTTTGTTAGATTGTTTCATTATATTTGCATTGTAAAATTCATTATTATTCTTGGTCTTGTCGAGTTCAGTCATATTTAAAATTGTAGTTTAGAAATAACAATATTTTTTAAAAACCGATTTCATTTTTCGAAATCCAAAATTGGCGCAGTCAGTAGGATTTGTGCGAGTCGCGAAACTGTGAATTTCGTATTTATCGGAAAACAGAACTTTTCGGGACTTTGGCGTTTTAACACCTTAAGTGCAAATCCAAACGAACATTCCGTTTTGTGGAAAGCAGCCCCAGTGGAAAGCAGCCCTTCAGTGACAGCAGACCTTCATTTGGGTAGACGAATTTGGAGAAGTAGTTGGCAAAGACTATCGAGGTGAGTGCCAAGTTTCCTTCTTGCCTTCCTTATTTATTTTTCATAAATTCGGAAGATAGTTTTGTTAAGACATTGTTTATGAAACGATATTTTAATTTTTATGATTGATGAAGATTCCTTGGTAGAATCTCTTAAGAATTTAAAAGTAAGCTTTAAAAGTAAAAAGAGTAAAGATAAGAAAAATATTAAAATGGCAACTAGTCAAGCTGAACGTCGTCCTATTAATTGGGAATTATTTAAATCAAAAATTTCAAATATTAGACCTTATGATGGCGATACTAATACCTTAAACAAATTTATTTCTCTTTGCGATAATATAGTTATTACATATAGAGCATATAATGACCAAGAATTAAATAATCACATTTTTGAATGTATTCAAAATAAACTTGTAGGAAAGGCTGAGCTTATGGTAGGAAATAGGGTAGAATTAAATGATTGGACACTTTTAAAAGCCGCGCTTATACAATGTTTTTCTGATAAACGTAACTTAGAATGTTTAACACAAGAACTGACTAGAACTAGGCCACAAAGAAATGAAAATTTAATAGAATTTGGAAATAGATTACAATTATTGAGAAGTAGTATAGTACAAAGAATTAGCAATGATACTAATCTTGATGCAAATCAAAAAGTTGTTTTCATACAATTTTGCGAAAATACAGCACTAAATACTTTTATTGCGGGTTGTACCGGCACATTAAGAAATAATATGCATTTAAAAGCACCAGCTTCTTTAGAACACGCCATAGCTTATGTAAATGAATTCGAGAACTTCGAAAAACTCTATTCCGATATTAATGACAATAAATCACACCAAAATAGAAACAATTTCAGAAAGCAGAATTTCCCTAATCCAAACAGGCAATTTTATAATCCTATGAGCAATCAATATTTTCAACCAAACTCTTCTATTCCCCCAAATCCAAACTTTAATACAAATAATAATTATTTTCAAAATCCCCCATGGCCTCGCCAACCTATTAACGTACAGCCTCAACAGTTACCCCCTAAAAATCTCCCAACGAACTCAGAAGTCTTCGGACCTTCCCGAAATACGAATATTTTCAGACCAAATCAAATTCCCCAGCATCGCCTTCCGAAGCCGGAACCGATGAATATGTCTACAAATTCTAGATTCCCGTCAACGTTCAATAGAAGAACAAATAATTTTAGGAGAAACTATTTTCAAAATAATGGGCAAAAGCCAAATATAATAGCTGAAGAATTATATAATAATGATTACGATGGACAGGAATGCGAACAGACGCATAGCGACGTCGACGCAGATATCCATTCCAGTGAGCAAGTAGATTTAGATTATTTTTCTCAGAATTTTCAGGAAGCCGCCTCAGAAAACCAAATAACTTAATCGAATTGAATTTAACCTCTAATAACCCTTTACCTTATATTACTATTTCTAATCCTCCATTAAAATTATTGGTAGATACCGGTAGTACTAAGTCAATCTTAAAACCAAGTATTGCTGAACAATTTTATTCAGATTGTATATTTCATTCCAACGTTTCAATTTCCACGTCTCTCGGTACGAAAAATATCAAATACCAAGCTGCGATACCAGCGTTTCAAGAATTTAACCGCGACAATATCTTAAATTTCATATTATACGACTTCCACGAATTTTTCGACGGCGTGGTCGGTATAAATGACCTATTATCAATGAGGTTTAATATTGACCTTAATAATAAATGTCTTGTTAGCACTAACGCAATAATCCCTATTAAATTTAGAAAACCATCAGACATAAAGTTTGAAATATCTGTTGGCCCTTATGAAAAGATTTTAAAGGAAGTGCCTGTGACCGTACCAAACGGTGAAATATTAATTGATAAGATAATTTTAGGTGATATGTATGTACCAGAAATGCTAACTGTAGCAAATAATGGTTTAGCTTTAGTAGAATTTGTCAATGAAACAAATAAAAATTTATCTATAACTTTATTAAAACCCCTATACGCTTATCCATATAATTCTAATGTTTATCAATGTTATAAATTTGAATTTTCTAATAGACAAAATAAACATAAAATAGATAAAATGCAAATACAAAATCTTGTTAGAACGGATCATATGAACGCAGAAGAAAAATCCGAAATTATCAAATTATGCTCTCAATATAAAGATATATTTTTGAAACCCGGTGACCCACTTACATTTACGTCAAAAGTAAAACATGTTATTAAAACAACCGACGAAGAACCTGTACATGTAAAGTCGTACAGATATCCGTATGTCCACAAGGAAGAAATTAAAAAGCAAATTGACAAAATGTTAGACGACGGGATTATTAGACCCAGCAGCAGTCCTTGGGGATCGCCGCTTTGGATCGTAAAGAAGAAACTCGATTCTTCCAATCAACAAAAATTTCGTTGCGTTATAGATTATAGGAAACTTAACGATAAAACCATTAGTGATCGATATCCGATACCCAATATTACCGAAATATTGGACAAATTAGGACGAGCACAATATTTTACTACTCTTGATTTAGCTAGCGGTTTTCATCAAATCGAGATGAGCCCCTGCTCCATAGAAAAAACAGCATTCAGCGTTAATAATGGACACTACGAATTTTTAAGAATGCCTTTTGGCTTAAAAAACGCACCATCCACCTTCCAAAGGGTAATGGATGAAATATTAAAGGATTTACAAAATAAAATCTGTATGGTATATATGGACGATATAATTATTTTTAGCACAAGTCTCCAAGAGCACATTCAAAATTTAAAATTAGTGTTTGCAAAACTAAAAGATGCACAATTAAAAATACAAATTGATAAATGCGAATTCCTCAGAAAGGAAGTTGAATTTTTAGGGCATATAGTGACCCCAGATGGAGTTAAGCCTAATCCAAAAAAGATTAAAGCTATTAAAAATTTTCCTATCCCTCGTACACAGAAGGAAATAAAATCATTTTTAGGTTTGTTAGGATACTATAGAAAATTTATTAAAAACTTTGCAGCTATAACTAAACCTATGACCATGTGTTTTAAAAAGGATCAGAAAGTTATCCACAATAAAGAATTCTTAGACTGTTTTAATATTTGTAAAAATCTTTTAACTTCAGAACCTATTTTAGCTTATCCTGACTTTAATAAAACTTTTCAATTAATAACAGATGCCTCTAATTTCGCAATAGGCTCTGTTCTAATGCAAGATAACCATCCTATATGTTACGCCTCACGTACTTTGAATTCAGCCGAAATTAATTATTCAACCATAGAAAAAGAGTTATTAGCGATTGTATATGGTTGCAAATATTTTCGACCTTATCTCTTCGGTCGCAGATTCCAAATTTTAACTGATCATAAACCCCTTCAGTGGTTGTTCTCACTTAAAGAGCCAAACTCTCGCTTAGTAAGGTAGAGACTTAAGCTCGAAGAATTTGATTATAATATTCAATATTTAAAAGGAAAAAATAATAAAGTAGCCGACGCACTTTCTAGAATTAAAATAGATTCCGACTTGAATGCTATCGAGACAGAATCGATGGATGTTAATTTAGGCGACATAAATGAAATAATAGATAATGAACTAAGCAACTTAGACGATTTACCGCAACTTTCAGAAGGAGACCTTGACTCCTTACTAAATGATGGATCAACAAATAAAATAAATATTATTTCGGACATACAAGTTCGACCCCCTTTCGAAAATCCAGAAACAGAAGACTCAGATTTAGAAACGTGTCATACTTCTTTAGAAAATCCAATTCTAGGTATACCCATAACCGAAAGAGCTTTAAATACTTATAAAAATCAAATTATAATAATAGGTGGAGAAATAAATAAAATAAAATGCAAAAATGAAAAAATATTTGATAATAATAGATTTTATGTTACTTTACCCCAAAGAAATATTGAAGAAAGTATTTTTAAATTTGTAAAAGAATATATAGACCCCAAAAAGATTTATGCATTGTATTTTAGAGAAAATATTTTACCAGAAACATTTGTAGTAATAGTTCAGAATTATTTTAAAAATTCTGCTTTTAAATTTGTACATTCCACAAAATTTTTAACTGACATAATAAATACGCAGGAACAAAAAGAAAAATTAGAATATTATCATGTACACAAAAAAGGACATCGTGGTATAAACGAAGTAAAAATGTCTTTAGGATCACGTTACTATTGGCCAAAAATGGCAGAAGATATCGAACAATTTATAAATAATTGCGAAACCTGTCTTAAAAATAAATACGATAGAAATCCTCCAATTATAAAATTTAGTTTAACTCCCACTGCATCAAAACCCTTTGAACATATTCATGTAGATGTCTTTAAAATTTCTAATCAATAATATTTAACGATCATAGATTCATTTTCGAGATATGCCCAAGCATACATACCCTTTACCTAGTGTCAATGGCACCTCTGTAGTGGAAAATTTACTTCTCTTTGTAAGCCACCATGGTTTACCATATAAAATTACCGCCGATTGTGGCACAGAATTCAAAAATAATGACCTTAAAGATTTTTGTAAACTTCACCATATAGAACTACATTTCACAACTTCTAAAAATAGTAATTCCAACTCTCCCGTAGAAAGGTTTCATTCTACATTAATAGAATGCTTTCGCTGTCTTAGAGAGGAAAATAAAGAATTAACCCCTAATCAATTAATAAAACATGCTATTCTAAGTTATAATAATTCAATTCATTCCATCACTAAATTTACCCCATTTGAAATCATAAAAGGACATATTAATAGTCCAGATCCTTTTGACTTGGACGATAACCTTATATTATCTTACTATGTACAAAATCATAAAAAAGCAAGTAAACAGTTATATGAAATAATAAAAACTAGAAACGAAGAAACAAAAGAAAAAATAATTAATAAATTAAATGAAAATCGAAATGACCCTCCAGATTTTTCTAACCAAGACGTTGCATACGTCAAAACAAAATTGCGCGATAAAAAGGCACCCAAATTTAAAAAGACTGAAATTGTTCAAGATTCAGGTCTTATATTACAAACTAATAAAGGAAATTACCATAAAAATATAATCAGAAAACCCAAAATAAAACCAAAAATATCTTTTCAGGAAAATGAAAATCCGGACAACGTGTTTGCTCCTGATATTCCTGGCACTTCAACATAGATGTGAAGGAGAAGATGTAAAAATTACTCCTATATCGAACCCTCTGTTACCCATATTGTTAGGACCCTGTAAAATTATTTACACTAAGCATACTTTTATACACTATCTAGATTTAAGAGAAGTAACTAAACAGATAACTAGTTTAACTAAACATTTTTATAGCCTTAAGAATAGTCTAATAGTAAGTAATGCTTCTAACCCTATATCTTTTCATAACTTAGCTGAACAAATGACAAAAAGAACCGAATTCTTAATAAAAATTCTTGAAAGAAAATTTGAAAATTTAAATCCACATATTCGCTCTAAAAGAGGTTTAATAGATGGAATAGGCAAAATTAATAAATGGGCTTTTGGAACTTTAGATGCCGACGATGGAGAACGATACGATAAAGCAATCAATATTTTACAATTAAATCAGAAAAATGTAATTCATGAACTTAACCTTCAGTCAACTTTGTACAAAAAGCTTGTTAATCATTATAATCAGTCTTTATCAACCTTATGGCAAAATCAACAAAAATTGCAAGACAATATTGAAAAATTTAAATATTCATTAGAAACCAAAATAATTACTTTGGGTAACTACATAACTTATCAAAGTATCCTTTACCAAATTAATCTCGATTGCCAAAATTTAATAACATTTATTGACAATATTGAAAATTCGATCGTTTTCTCTAAATTAAATACTCTTCACAATTCAATAATATCTACCCAAGAAATCTCAGAAATGATGTCATATTTATCACATATATACAAAGAAGAACAAATCGCAAAATTTAACAATGTGCTAACATACTATCGCTTTCTCAGTACCCAAGTAACCTTTTATGAATCCAAGCTTATATTCGCTATCCATGTTCCTATATTCAAATCAGAAAATTACGACTTCTTCCATGTTTACCCCGTAATACAAAATCATCAAACATATATTCCTTTATATCCCTACTTGGCAAAAGGAGAAAAATCACTATCGATAAAAGAAGAATGTCCCATCCTCGAAACCAGATACTACTGTCAACAGGACTACACCCAAATAGATACCTGCACCTATAAATTGATTGATGGACGTAATCCAGAGAAATGCTACGCCACTGAAATAAATCTACAAGAACCCATTATTGAACACGTTATGGATAACCAAATCTTGATAATTCCGTCCAGTACTGTCAAATTCATCTCAAAATGTGTGTCCAATTCGTTTTTGGAAATAAAAGAACCTTCGTTAATAGAAATCCCACCAAAATGTGAAATAGAGGTTGGAACCTTAAAATTTTCAAACAACCCACGTATCCAATCTGGAAAAATCATTATATTACCAAAATTAGAACATTTTTCGACTGAAAAGGTAAATTATCAAGTAACCAATTTAAGCAAAATCGATGTGGAAGGACTATACGAAATTAACAGAATCACCAGAAATCTTTCACCTGTAGAAGAAATTGGCTTTCCAACTACACCCATTATCAGCACTGGTTCAGTCATCCTAACTATATTAATACTAATCGTTACAATTTATGTCATTACTAGATGCCGAAAATATTACAAAAATAAGAAGGTTCCTGACGAAATCCCATTGGAAGAAAGATGTCCCCAAAATTTGGAATCCAAAAATACCTCCGTTATTTTTTCCTCTTAAGGTCGGAGGAGTTACATGGTACGAAAGTCCGGACCTGGCAGAATCCCAACCAACACCTGCAGCTTACTCTGCAGTTTCCACCAGAAGTTTGTTAGATTGTTTCATTATATTTGCATTGTAAAATTCATTATTATTCTTGGTCTTGTCGAGTTCAGTCATATTTAAAATTGTAGTTTAGAAATAAAAATATTTTTTAAAAACCGATTTCATTTTTCGAAATCCAAAATTACGGTGTATTTTTTGGTAAAACATAGGTACAATTAAAGTTCTGAATTTAGAACACGTTCAGGGGGATTAGCAGGAGCTTTGTCTAAAATCAATAAATATTTCACCTATTTAGGGTATTACCAGTTTCTTCTCTTGAAATTTTCTCACTGCATATACAAATCCTTTAAAAACCAATTTTTGAAAATATCTCTGGTGAACTATGCCCTATTAGAGCTATAATATGAAATGGGCAGATGATGCCTTTTGATGATTATATCTTTGACAAAACTAGGTTTACGAGATTTACCAACAATTATAGTAGTCAATCAATGCGATCCGACGGCGTTAGCACAAAGCAGTGCCGAGATCCTGTCATTGTTGTTTTTCCTTCCAAAATTCGAGTTTTCATATTTTTTCGCATTCAATTTTTTTTTTACATTTGATCCGATTTTTTGTCCGTTATATCCGAAGTCCGTTAAATAGAGGTCCGTTCTAT
The DNA here is from genome assembly GCF_917563875.1 of Diabrotica virgifera virgifera. Classification (NCBI taxonomy): domain Eukaryota; kingdom Metazoa; phylum Arthropoda; class Insecta; order Coleoptera; family Chrysomelidae; genus Diabrotica; species Diabrotica virgifera. Next base: position 111,820,564 of record NC_065450.1, read on the forward strand.
CGAGGTTTTACTGTATATATTTTATTTTGATGGAAATTTTCGATTTATTTAACAACCTGTTTATTTGTTTTTTTAATAGCTGGTTTCCATTCCATTGTTTTATCAGTAGACTTGAGATTTGATAACCTTAATCTTTGTATCAGCTTTCGTAGACAGGGTTGCCAGGTCAGTTTTTACTCTTTCAGTAGTTTTGTTTTCACAAAATCAGTAGATTCTTTTTAGGCCTTGTAAATATACAGTAATACAGTGATATGCACATCCGTCCTAAATGTCCCAAGAGGAATTCCACAAAATTGGAAACCTAATTATTCCAAACCACCAACTGGTAATTACCATTTTTTAGCTAAAATCTACTAAATCAAAAACTAAAATATACTTAAGGATTTTTGGGATATATTTGGGATTTTTTATAATAAAAACAACAGCTAACTTAAGGGGATAGGCGCAAATCGTCTGTTAAAATGTTCAATGTATTTTAAATGTTTTCATTTTTTGCGAATCCTTAGAAAACTAATAAGTGTTTTTAAAAAATTTAAACGCACAAAGAAAGATTACGTTATTACCGAGGACCGAAAGTCCCTGAAAACTTCTATAATGTTTATTTTAATAAGCAACAGGGGTGAAAAAAAGAAAAAATTTAGTGTGACTTTTAATTCCAAATATCTCGTTCAAAAGAAACGTTTTGGTGTTTCTAAATAATGCAGTCTTTCATTCTGCGTTTAAATTTTTCAAAATACTTATTACAGTTTCCTCATGATTCGAAAAAAGTGGATTAAATTCTGTTAAAATATACCAAAAATCTACTAAAAAATATTGCCTACTAATGGTTTGTCTTTAACCAAGAGGAGTGATTCAAATTTACCGCGCTGTAATGCTTGTTTGTAATTGGTCCAACTGCAGGCAAGTTTACTCCACTCTTTCATAGGTTAGTTAAGTTATACCGGCGATTTTTTGTGTTAACTGTGTTATTCCTTTAATGATTGTTAGTCTGCTTTTATATAAAAAGCAGTCGTTTTTAGAACTCTTTAGCGACGTATTAATATAATATAATATTTATGGATTACCGTTGAGGGCCGACATGATCAACCAAAAAAGAAGATGTATTTGGTTGTTATTCTAGTGACTTTCTTAGACGTGAATCTGCCTTTTAAGTTTACTCCTCCTGGTTAAAAAATAAACTATAGAATTTTTTAAAAAATATCAAAAATCTACCAATAAAGTAGAAATCTACTAAATGTGGCAACGCTGTTAATGAGAATGATACACTTTTGACACTGGTCACATGACCTCTGTCGCCCAATAAGAGGGTGCGTTCTAAAATGGTTTTGATAGTCGGCGCGGTCGGGTTTGGTTGGCGATTGGACTTCTAAGTTGTCTTGTCCGTCTAAGGTTGGTTATAAGGTATTTTTTAGTAATATTGGTAATATTGTTTAATGAGCCATTTTGGTTTTACTTGAGATTTTTGGGATGTAAAGAAAATGAAAACACAGATTATAAAAAATGCAGGCATTTTCTGATACCTTTAAAAGCACCATCAATACATTAAATTTATACAGAACATCTTTAATATAAATTTTGACATTTATATTAAAATTTGATTTTTTAAATTTGCATATTTTTGTCAAAAATGTCATAAAAAAGGAGCGCGTGTGTTTTTTAAAGGTGAAATATCCATATTTGACGGTAATCTGAGATGCGTTTATAAATTTCACATCAGGTAATAAGTCATTTATGTATTTATATAAATTTAAATACCCAATACGATGTCAAAACAGTTTACTTTTTGGTTTTCGCATTCACCATATAGGTGTTAAAAATATAGGTAAAAAAACATAACTACTCTGACTCCTTGAGCAACCATTGCACGTGCAGGTGCTTTTTATAGTCGCTTCAGTTGTCTTATGCAACGCTTACGAAACGATGTTGCTTACAGGAGGTTGCCTAGGCAACGTTAAGACAACTCAAAAATGGTCCACCAAATCAGTGCAGAATAGGGTCGTCTTGTAGGCAATAACAACGTTGTAAGAAAACGTTGCCACGCGGTAGACAACGTTGTCGCGTCGACAAATTGCTACTTGGGTAGTGTTACACCTTGAGCATGAGGTGCCATAGTCTCCTGCTCTATTCATATCCATTTGTTCTCAGTGGTTTCTTCCACTGGTTTTTGTATTAGGGGACGTTTTCTCCTCGGATATGAGTATCAGGACGTGTATGATTGGTAGGGGTGGGTGTCATATGTCATATGATAGTTAATACCTAACCGAAGCTAGCAGACTGGATATGGTATAAGTACAATTCGCGAGAGAAGAAACTGAAAAGCAAGATCCTAGCCGAGAAGAAGAGGCACTGAGGATATTGGAGGAAGAGGAATATTTACTCTAGAGCTGCCGTGAACAATTTAGGTGAAATATTGTCTCCTTGTCTTACTCGTCGACTTAAGCTGAATTTTTCTGTGTCTTCGTCTAGTCCTATACTTGATGTAGCGTTTTCACAGATGTTTTTGATTAGTGACATGTGTACTGTTTCAAACTCTACAGAATCAAAAGGCTTTTCGTTATCTACAAATGTAAGAACCAGTGGTATGTTGTACTCGATGCATTAGTTATATACATTTTCTTTAATAACTTTTAAGATATTGCATTGATAAAAAATAATGCAAACGTTGCTGCTGATATTGCTGTAGCCTTGGCCAAACTTGGAGATTCTCAAGGAGAAGATAAAGCTTCATCCATCAGTAGAGAAAACATCCAACGACGACCCGTTAGTACATAACATTATATTTTTTTGAATGATATGTCTGATAATTCACTAGAAAATAATAATTCAACCATCATTGTAATATACATATTTGTGTTATTTTAGAATTAAAATTTTGGATTTTGAGATTTTAATATAATTATTACATATAAATACCCATTTTGTAATACTTTTTTTTAGATTATTATTGGTGGTTCCAATATGGATTGCAGTGCTGTCCTTGACACAGATAACATACAGGTAAGTACTATACTGATAGGGTTATTAATATTGGGTAGGTATAATGTTGTATAATAGTAGATTTGATGATATTCAAAAACACATACATACTTAAAATTTCATAGTGTGACCATTTATGACGAATTTTATAGTTTGAATTTACCTGCACTATATTAATTTTTTTAAATTTCCTTAAACTTTTTATACCAATTATAAACATATCGACGCTCGCAAACAAATCGTAACTCTATAATCACAACTTTTCAGGAAGTTTTTATTGATTAAATGTAAATTTTGGCTAGAGCTAAAAGAAGATTCGTCGCTATAATGTCTATTAATTATGAAATTAAAAAAATACTAAAATATTTGTAAATTTTAACTTAAAAAAACATACGATGTAAGTAAGTTTTATGTACGAGTACAATTTCATGTACGAGCCTGGGTTGTCATAATATATAATTAATACAACAGTATTTTGAACACTACTCGTTTATTTAGGTGTATTTACGTAAATATAACAATTACAGGTTAACAACAACAATAGCCAGTATATTAAGCCAATCTGAAAGTATTTCGCGCATGTGTGTGTCTAATCTTCGGCGCGCGCACTTCGCGGTTCGTCTCGTGATTGAATAGTCCGAGAGCTCGATACATCACACTCCTCCCTCCTAGATGAATCTACTCATAGTCCTCTAAATACTTTGGAGGTTTTCTTATTCGAGCGGGTGGCTTCTTGACTTCAGAGACCTGCTCTCCAAGTTCTGGTTCTGGATCTACCAAATCGTAGGGATGCGGGAAAAGCTGTGGCGGAGTTTCGCGTATTCCCGTTTTCATCGAGGTTGAAGGTGTAACTTCGTCTGTGGTTTCCTGGTAACATACACGAGTTCTTATTTGGTCAGAATGACGACGTAAAATTTTACCATCAAGTGTTTGAACTTTGTAGCTTAATGGTCCGGTGGTTTCAATTATTTTGGAAGGAAACCACTTTTGACCAGGAGAAAAAATACAGTCTCGTTTTCGTGAAAAACTCTGGATCCTACTTCCTTAGGATATTTGATCTCTTGCTTGGCTAGCATCTCTTTCCTAAAATCAGGCTGTAGACGATCAAAAAGTGAGCCTAACTTCCGCCCCATTAATATTTCGGATGGGCATCTCCCTGTCGCACAATGGGGTGTAATGTGCTGAGTAAGGAGATATCTGTGCAATGCTACTTGTATGTTGGTTTGTTCATTGCTATCTGTCATTTTCTTAAGTGCATTTTTTACATTTTGTACCATGCGTTCCGCTTGCCCATTACTACTTGGATGGTACGGTGCACCAATGCTTGTCTAATAAGGTTTTTCTTTAAAAAATATTGGAACTCAGCCGACGTAAAACTAGTTCTGCTATCCGATACCACAACATCTGGGATGCCATGAGTGGCAAATAAACCGCGTAAAATGTCTATTTTACCTCCAACCACTTTGAATATGAGTCTATGATTATCAGAAACATTTTTCCTTTAAATGGACCGACAAAATCGAGGTGTATTCTTGTCCATGGAGCTCTGGCCAACTCCCAAGGATGGATTGGAGCCTTTTTTGGCATATTTCTAGACTCCTGGCACTCGCTGCAAGTATTTACTAGGTGTTCAATTTGCTTGTCGAGATTTGGCCACCAAACATATGAGCGTGCCAGTGACTCCATTTTTACGATTCCAGGGTGTGCTGAGTGTAGCAAATTCAGTATTGTTTTCCTCCCTCCGAGTGGAACTATTACCCTTGTACCCCATAACAGGCAGTCTTGATAACAGCTAATTTCGTGTTTACGTTGTAGATAAGGAGTATATTCATCTGAAAATTTAATTTTCTTCTCAGGCCAGCATTTCCATGCCCACTGCAAAACTTTAGATAACACTGGGTCCTTCTTAGTTTCACTCGCGATGTCTTTGGCACAGATTAGTTTTTCTGGGATGTTCTCGAGCATCAAATCGTCATCTGAGTTTGGCTGTTCTGGCGCGTTTACCTTTTGTGGCAACCTGCTCAGAGCATCTGCATTCTGAATTTTTGCACCCGGTATGTAGCATAATTCGTAATCATATGCAGATAACATAAGAGCCCATCTAAGCATTCTGGGTGACAGTATCTCTGGAACACCTTTTTTTGGATTAAAAATACCCAGCAATGGTTTATGGTCCGTTTTTATGCTTATTCTCCTGCCATATACATATTCATGGAATTTTTTGACGCCCGATATTATGGCCAGTGCTTCTTTGTCGATTTGGGCGAAGTTTCGTTCCGCAGACGATAGAGTACGACTATGGTACGCCACTGGATATTCGCGTCCCTCATCATCGCGCTGGCTAAGCACACAACCGACCCCGTAAGGGCTAGCATCACACGTCAAAAATAAATCCTTCCGTTCACTGTAATGTCCCAACACCGGTTCTTTTGCCAAAATGTCTTTTAATACTTCAAAAGCTTTTTGTTCCTTGAAACGCCACTGCCAAGGAACGTCCTTTCGGAGCAGTGCATGTAACGGATTTGCAACAGTTGTCTTGTCTTTTAGGAAAGCATGATAAAAATTTAAAAGTCCAAGAAAAGCTTGTAATTCGATTTTATTAGTCGGAGCAGGCGCATTGGTGATGGCCGCGATTTTGTCTTTAGGGGGACGTAAACCGTCTTCACTAATTTTAAACCCGAGAAACTCTACTGTCTTTGTTCGAAAAACGCACTTTTCCTTGCGCAAATGTCTTCCTGGAAACGCGTTAATACTGCGCGCACTTTTGAGTCTAAGTCTATTTCTGAGCTACCTACTATTAGAATGTCATCGTAATATGGTAGTACACCCGAAATACCCGTTAATCTAGTGTATCAATTTTTGAAAAATTTGTGGAGCAACGGATATACCGAACTGTAAACGATTGCATTTAAAACCCCCTTATGCGTAATAATTGTTTGTGCTTCTGCAGCTTCGCGGTTGACACTTAACTGCAGATAAGCCATGTCTAGTTTTGCAAACACTTTACCGCCCGCGAGAGTGGATAAAATGTTCTGTACCGCTGGCACTGAGTAAGGTTCTGGATTTAGCGCTAAGTTCAATGTAGATTTGTAATCGCCGCAGATCCGAACCTCTCCGTTGTCTTTGCAAACGGTCACAATTGGGGTGCACCATTTTGGGTGTGTAATCGGCTCTAAAACACCCTGCGCTATAAGCCTGTCCAATTCAGCTTCAATCTTGTCTTTTAGTGCAAAGGGAAGTTTGCGTGCTTTAAGCATAATTCTCCTTACATTTTTGTCTAAAGAATAACTTACTGGGGGACCCCGGTAAGATCCCAAATCCGTGTTAAATACATCTGGGTATTCTTCTGGATAATTAATAATGGAATAAATCTGGCTTACCCCTGCTATGGTTAATCCTAACCTCTCAAACCAGTTTCTACCCAGAATGCTGGCGCGGTTTCCTTCCGTGACTATAAGTGGAAGCTTGGCTGACCGTTGACCCCTTTGTACCTCCACTAGACACTGACCCAGTACGGGTATCACTGTATTTTGATAATCGCGTAGAATAACACTGGATTGATTTAATTTAGGTCGATTTTCACTAAATATTTTATGGTAGGTCGATTTGCTAATCACTGAGAAACTTGCGCCCGAATCAACCTCCATTTTCACATTTTTGTCATTGAGTAGCACGTCTACTAAATATTTACCGGTAATGCTATCTTTTTTTTTTTTTTTTTTGATTGTTAGATCGAACCGGGTGGCCATGGGGCCCGTACTGCAGCCTGAGTAGGCTTATTGCACACCGTTCGGTCTCGGGTTAACCATCATTGGGTTTTTGTCCCCAATGGGTTCGGGATTACTTAACTTGAACTTAAGTCGTCTGTTACCTATAAGAGGTCCATTCTCCCAGCTAGCAGGACAAGACCCTTTATTAGGTTCTTTACCTGACTTCTGACACTTAGGTTCGAGTTTTCGACCCCGTATTGCAGTCGCCATCGGGTTTGGGCTGGACAGTCAAATATGACATGTGAGGCAGTTTCATCTGCCTCCCCACATCTCCTGCAAACAGGGGCTCCGTGAAAGATCCCCATGTTGTGCAGGTGTTTTCTTAGGGTGCAGTGTCCGGTTAGTAAGCCAGTTACCGCCCTAAGCTTTTTCCTTCCGAGTCGTAGGGCCTCGTCGGTTAACGAGGGGTTTGGCCGCCCATCATTAACTTGCTGTGCCGCTGTCCCGAAATATCGTTCCAGTGTCGGGTGTGCTGCGCAAGGATCCATTTAGCAACAGCTCCTTTGACAGCCGATTTGGTCACCCCTAGGCTAGGCTCAGGCCCAGTAAGGGGGACAGCCGAGCCCTCTCTCGAAAGTGAGTCGGCTCTTTTGTTTCCTTCAACCCCCGTATGTTCCGGCACCCACCCGAGTTCCACTCGGTTTCGGTAGGCCAGGGTTTCCAGGTGTTGTCGGCATTCCAGCACAAGCTTAGAGTTAATTCTCCAGCTGGCAATGGCCTTAAGTGCTGCCTGACTGTCCGAGAGAATACGTATGGTCCTATTCTCAAGGCCCATTCGAATATTCTCTACGACGCAAGTCGTGATAGCAGCCACCTCCGCCTGGAATATAGTGGTGTACTGCCCAAGAGGCATAGATATGCACACCTCGGGTCCTACACCATACACTCCAGCTCCAGAGCGCCCGCCCATCACTGAACCGTCCGTGAACCATGTTAGCTCACTCTGCGGTCTTTTATCCCCCTCCACCGGGGGTTTTAACCCCAGCTTGAAGGGAGGATCAAATTTGTGAGTGACCGGACTCCAGTCACTCACCATATCCAGGATGGGGTCACGAATGTGCCCCACAATCCTGGTGTGCCCGTATGACCTTTGCCTCCAGACACCATTTAACTGCAGCCTGTAGGCCCCTAGCCTCGCCTCGGCCATCACCAGAAGGTGCAGGGGAGGGAGTCCCATGAGTACCTCCATGGCTGCCGTCGGGGTACTTTTCATTACCCCGGTAACACAAAGTAGTGCTAGCCTCTGAACTTTCCCAAGTTCTTTGGCTGCACAACTTTGGTTCATTTTTGTCCACCACACAGCACTAGCATATGTGAGGGAGGGCCTCACTATAGCAGTATAAATCCACTTAGTGATTCCCGGGCTTAAGCCCCAAGTTTTGCCAATTGCCCTACGAGCAATCATGAGGGTTTTCTTGCCCTTGGCAACGGTCGCTGCTAGTTGCGCATTCCAGGTTAGCTTGGTATCAAGCATAAGGCCCAGGTAGCGCACCTCTGTAGCCAGATTGAGTTGCACACCCATGAGTTTGGGGGGCGTGAGGCCCTCCAATTTCCTCCTGTGTGTGAACGGTATAGTAACCGTTTTTGAGGGGTTAACACTTAAGCTGACCCTCTCGCACCAGCTTTCTACCACTTTTATAGCCCGGAGCGTTAGCTCCGAAACTACGTGTGGAATCTTCCCCCGGATTAAAATACAGATATCATCTGCATAACCCTGGGTGTAGAATCCCAAGTTATTCAGTTCTACCAGAAGTTCGTCTACCACTAGGTTCCATAGTAGCGGGGATATTACTCCCCCCTGCGCTGTTCCCCTTGTAGCAGTGACCCTCATGGTTTCCCCAAATAGTGAAGCCTGTGCCTGTCGGCCATGCAGTGTGGAGCTAATCCACCTGCGACAGGTTTCATCTATGCCATGCCTCTCCGCCGCCTTAAGCATGGCATCATACGTGGTGTTGTTAAACGCTCCCTCGATATCGAGGAAGGCACCAAGCGCCACTTCTTTGTGTTCAATCGTCTCCTCTATCCTAGACATCAAATGGTGCAAGGCTGAGTCGCACGATCTGCCCACCCGGTAAGCATGTTGATTGCAGTGCAGTGGCCTTTCTTTGAGAAAGGTTTGCCGCACATACATCCCCATCAATTTCTCTAGTGCTTTTAAAATAAAGGACGAGAGAGTAATAGGTTTATATGCCTTGGGGTCTAGAGGATTCTTGCCCGTCTTAGGTATAAAGACCACCCTGGCCAGTTTCCAGTCACGCGGGACATACCCAAATGCCACGCTCGCCCGGAAAATCCTGCACATGAGCGGTCCAATAATGTCCCACCCCTGTTGCAGTAATACAGGATATATCCCGTCTGGTCTGGGGGATTTATAGGGTAAAAATGAGTGTATGGCCCATTCCACCCTAGCGTATGTGACAGCCTTTTTTGCCGTTTCCCAGCTAGCCCTAGAGGTTCTGTTTTCCAGTCCCTCCTGACCCAGCCGAGCATCCGGCTCATTGGTTACCACTGAGTCAGGGAGATGTGTCTGGAGCATAAGCTCCAGTGTCTCCTTGCTATCTGCTGTAAAGCCACCCCCGGGGGCCTTGAGGGTCCCCAGTGGGTTAGCCGGCTGTTTGGAGAGTATCCGTTGGAGTTTAGCAGCAGCGGGAGCAGTGGCGATCTCCTCACATTGCTTTCTCCAATATTTTCTCCTAGCCTTTCTCACAGCTTTGTTAAACTCGGTCAGAGCCCGGGCATATCCGGCCCAGTCATCTGTTCTTTTCGCCTCTATAAAGAGTCTTTTTCCGCAATTTGCCCAGTTCACGAGTCCACCACCTGTTCTTGGTAGCGGGGCGGCTGGTCAGCGGACAGTTCATCTGATAGGAGGTTAAGATGGCCTCCTGCAGAGCCTTCGAGACGTGTTCCAGCATTGGGGGCTCTTAATCTCAGTGGCCAGTTGCCCGACCCTAAGACGAAGCTCCTCCCCATAGCTGTCCAAGTCTGTTTTACGCGTAACACGGTAAGTGGTAACCTCCCTCTCCGAGCCCAAAAACTCCGTTACCACGTATCTATGGTCCGAGAAACTTGGTTCCTCAGACACATACCACCGTGCCACGTTATTGGTTACTAGGGGAGATGCTAAAGTAATATCAATTACCTCACTCCTCCTACTGGTAACAAAGGTAGGTTCTTTGCCCTGATTTAGAATAACTAGCCCAGATGAGCCAATAAATTCCAACAGGTGCTCCCCTCTTTTGTTCGTATCAGTGCTGCCCCACACCTCGTTATGAGAGTTAGAGTCAGCTCCTATCAGCATTTGCAGGTGCTTCCGCCCACAGTGGCTGATTAATTTATCCGACTCCACAGATGGAGGTGGATCGGGTGAATCATATGGTAGGTAAACAGAGGCCAGTACTAGCTCCCTTGTTCCACCCAACAAGTGATGTTTTACCATTATTGTAGCTATGTCTTGCGAACACAGCTCATTTAATGTAAGTGCTTTGAGATCGGAACGCACAACAATGCACGCCCGGATTCTCTCTGCACTATGGTCTGCGATGATTGTTCCCCGGCAGTTAGCTAGGCCCGCAACCCGGCCACAGACAAGCCATGGTTCCTGGATTAGGGCCACGTCAACCGCACTAGTACTGAACCACCGACAGAACGCAGCGGAGGCTGCCCTACTATGCTGTAGGTTGATTTGCACCACCCTCAGCATTTGCAGGTTTTGCCCCCCTTCCTTAAGCACGACGAAGGTGACTTTGTGTAGTCCGAAGCTGACACGCAGCCCCATCTTACGCAGCATCACCAAGTCGGCTTCTGGTATTTCGCAGAATAAGAGGATGCTCTTGGCCTCCCTCTTTTCTGCAAACAATCTCCACGAGTCGGTTTTGAGGCCTGGGTTAAGGTGGCCCAGAATCCTAAAAATCGACTCGTGGTCTTCTACGTCCATGTAGGCCGTGGGGATCAGAACTGAAACTCGGGGGCGGTTAAGGACTTCCTTCACGCTGCCAGCGCGAAGTTGTCCAATCCCCTCGAGTTCAAGGCTCCTCACCGTGTCCACAAGCCACTTGGATGCCTTTTCAGAGCAGCAGGTGACGAGGACAGCCCCATCCCTCTGACTTGCTCCGTCAAATTGGCGATCAGGATCCGGGTCCGCCGCAAAGACCGCCCGGTTGATCGCTTTGAGGACCGTTGCCCCTTGCTCCTCGGTCAGCAGTTGCTCAGGGAAGCCCCTTAAGACAACCGCCATCCTTAGAGTGGAAACCGCCTTGCTATAGCTCGGCCCGGTCCCATCTGCAGGAGGGGAGTGACGGCATCTCCCGCCGCCCCCTTCTTCTTCTTCCCGCGGGGTGGTTTGCTTTCCGCCGAAGGCGGGTTGCTGCCAGATTCCCGTGGTCTCTTAGTGGCCAGTGTTCTCTTTGAGGCGAGTGTAGCCTTGGCTTTCCCATCCTCCTGAGCCTTACCGTCCACGGATTTACCTGCCCCTCCACTGCTGCCCCCAGCAGGTATAAGCATGGCCTTGCCCGCACTGGTTGAGGCGACGGCAGGGGGTTTGGTTTTATCAGCCCGCTTTTTCCGAGGTTTTATGGGTAGCCCCATCTCCCTCGCCTTTTCACGGGCTATTCTGCGCTTTCCAGCACCAGACATGTGTTTCCTCTTGAGGTTTAGGGCCTCAAGTAAGGGCAACACCGTGTCAGTTCCATTGCCGGGGGCGTGGCTTTCACCTTCCCCCAGTTCTGAATACTGCTTTTTTCCTTCCTGGCTCTTCAGGGGGGTGTGACTTTCGCCTACCCCTCCATCCGAACCAGTCGGGTTTGGGTTCATCTGGTTTGTTTTCTCCATACGAATTCCCACGAGTAGCTAGGGAACAAAGGTCCGCTACGCCAGAGCCCCGCATGACGCAGTAAGGGGTTCATACAATGGGGTGCCCCCTGGTGCCCCAAGGTCCCGTTCGCGCCGCCATTCCCCGGCGCCATTCAGCCATCGGCACGATGCTACACCTTGGCTTGGGGACTGATTGCGATGCCCAATTTCTCGAGCACCGAGCGATGGGGTCGGCACATCCCTACGCCAGGTAATGCTATCAGACGTCACGTTAAGTAACGAAAAATTATAGTCGGTACTTTGATAACAAACACTTTGAGTATTTCCCGAAACCGGCTCGGTATTTCATGTCGATTCCTCGGTAGTCTGATGCACTTTGCGTCTTTGATTTTGGTCTTTCTTTTTACCAAAACAAGCTATTTCAATGTGTCCAATTTTCCTGCAAAATGTACAGGTTGATTTAATGTGTTCCCAATGTTCAGGAGAATGTTCCTTTTCGCACCGAAAACACTTTTTCCGTTCGCGATCAGCTGATTTTTGTTTTGATTGTCCTGGCTGATTTCTACGAAAACTTACTGCGTTCATCTCTGTGTTCAACTCACTCTCCTGTAACACCTGCAAACTTTGAACAGCCACTTCGTGTGCCAGGCACATGTCTTGTGCGTCTTTAAGTTTTAACTTTTCTGTGGCGAGCAACTTTTGCTGTAAGGTCTCATCAAAAATCCCACAGACTAATCTATCTCGTAGCATTGTGTCCAGGGCAGTTCCGAAACCACATGGCTCTGCCAATTTTCGCAATTCTTTTAGATACACAGAAATTGTTTCACCAGTTTGCTGATTTCGCCTATAAAACTTGAATCTGCAGACAATTTCAGACCTTTTTGGCGCAAAATGTTTTTTCAACTCTGCAGTGATCTCTTCGTAGCTCGAATCACTAACTTTTGCTGGTGAAACCAAAGACCTTATAATTTCATAAGTATTTGCCCCACACAGACTCAGAAATGTGGCTCTTTTCTTCTCTGGATCGGTAATATTATTGGCCGTGAAGAAAAAATCCATACGTTCGACGTAGGAGTCCCAATTTTTTGGCTCACTAATATTGAAGTTTTCGATGTTCCCGTAAGCTGCCATGTTGTCTTATTATTTATCTCCGGGAATGAACAAGAACAAAGCACTTAAATCCCATCCTCGTCGCCAATTTTATGTACGAGTACAATTTCATGTACGAGCCTGGGTTGTCATAATATATAATTAATACAACAGTATTTTGAACACTACTCGTTTATTTAGGTGTATTTATGTAAATATAACAATTACAGGTTAACAACAATAGCCAGTATATTAGGCCAATCTGAAAGTATTTCGCGCATGTGTGTGTCTAATCTTCGGCGCGCGCACTTCGCGGTTCGTCTCGTGATTGAATAGTCCGAGAGCTCGATACATCACAGTAAGGTACTTATTTTGAAGTAGCTAATATCTTATCAAGAGATACAATATAACAGTTTCTCTTTTTTAAATTACTTAATATCGTATGTGAAGATACGATGCAACTGCTTGCTATTTCTGAAGTCACTAACATCGTTTCTAAAGATACACAGAAGACAAAGATAATTCTGACAATGGTTATTCATTACTTTGATTTCAATGTAAAAAAATATATTGTTTAAAAACACAAAAATTTTATTCTGGAAAAGAAATGTGTATATTACAATGTAAAGATATATGTAATCAGTTTTCTTCATCATCTACATCTTTTTGTATAAGTGTTTGATAAAGAAGATTTTTATAAAAGATTTGATACATTCAGGAACTATGTACTTGCATAGGTATTGCAAGTGATCATTTTTTTTTAAATGGGAATTAAATTTTTATGAGCTTTGACTAAATTTTTAGGTGTACATATTAAAAGCTTCTTTATTCTTGTATTACTTCTCTTGTTTAACTCTAAAACATATTTTTCATTTTCATCTATAAAGTCATGTTTTATTTTTATTTTCAGCGGTTCTTCACTAGAGATTTCTATTTCCCTTACATAATTCCATCTAACGCACTTTCCGCTTTCGTCAGTCTTCCAATTTCTCTCATTTGTTACTAACTGTTTAAAATTATAAACAATATCTTGGTTAACTTCTATTATGTTATAAGGTTCTCCAGTGACCTTTTCCATCTTAATAAGCATAATCCATTGGTCAGGAGTATATACGACTTTACCTTTTTTTGTCGCTCTATTAATGCGTGTACACTGTCTCCCTCATTTTGGTTATGCACTTTTTCTAAAAAACGTTGGATTATAGAAACTTATATTTTTCAACAGCATATATATACATTGCATAAACAAAACGATTTCGATTTTGTCCGGCGCGATTGTCTAAATAAAAAGGTATTAATTCCATCTTGAATTTTATGTTTTATATAATCCAGTACAAAACTTGCAATTTCGTTGGCTCCACGCTTTGCAATAGTTTCATGCCAGATGTAACAATGAGCTTTATTATTACCTACATATATCTCAAATAGGGTTAGATTGTAAGGGCTATATTTTAATTTATAATAAAAAATACTGACATCTTTGTAGGGGGTCACTAAAATCTTCTGTAAATCGTAAGAAGTCACGTTGAATAATTGGTCCTCTTTTGCATGCTGCTTGTCGTTGTTTTTTAATTTTCGTACAGCTTCTTTATTTTCTTGATGTTTTCTTTTTTTTGTCTCTAATTCTTCTGCTTTGTTACTATCTGCCAATAAAAATTTGTCACATATGTCACATTGATCTTTTTTAGGTAAAAAGAATCCTATGCTAAAGTCATGTTCACAAACATAATCTTTACTGTCTGCAAGTGGCAATAGGAATTTTTTTATCTTTGGCCCAGTCAATGTACAGTCTATACATTTGGGCTAAAGACTGGATATCAACTTGTAGGTATTGACGTCTTGAGTCCTTGCTAGTGTAGTGGGACTCATTTGTGGGTAGAGACTCTATGTGATCTCTTATAAATTTTCTATTTCTTTCTCCTTTGGTATCTTTACTAGTAAATTTGCCTCTATTGTCCGGACTTCCTATTCTAAATTCATATTTTTTAAGTTTTTCCATGACAGTTCGTACCTAAATGCCACTAATGTCAAGGGTGTTGAAAAAAAGTTTGAAAACTTTAAAGCTCGATTCTTCAACTGTTAAAAATACTTCATTGTAAACTAACGCCGAAAATTTGCATTTCTGATAGTCTCTACTTTTTTTTGTTCTTTCGTTACATATTTGACTAAAAAGTCTATGTGCCTGTTGTGATTACCCACTGCCCAAAATTTTTGAAAAATAGTTCTTCTTTGATCTTCCGAAATTTTTGTGAAACATTTCATTCTACAATTTTTCTTTTCACAAGTTTTTTTTAATATGATATTGTTATTATGATGATATCATTGTGATATCAAATTTATAGAAAAAACTATTCTTTTATACTTAGTTTAACAAGAAAAAACTACACCGAAAATCGAAAATCAAAATACCGTGTATTTACTGTTTGTAAACAGACTAATATCATCTAATATTATCGGAACTAGTGCATAGTCGCATCGTAACTTGTCGCAGCTTGCATACAGAAAGAGGTACCTTAAGCTAGCATGGCCACATGAGCAAAACCCAATTTAACCCATGCCATAATTTTTCACCAATTTTTCACTAATTTATTACCACCCAAATAATTTTTCACCCCTTAACCCCACTTCAGGAGAGATGTCACGCTAGCTTAATATTCAAGCTAGCAAAATTCTCGATAAAACGGCATTGCATGAGCGGAATCCAATTTAACATATGCAATAATTTTTCACCCATGGTAAACTAATTTATTACAACCCTAATAATTTTTTACCCCTTAACCCCACTTCAGGAGAGATGTCACGCTAGCTTAATATTCAAGCTAGCAAAATTCTCGATAAAACGGCATTGCATGAGTAGAATCCAATTTAACCTATGCAATAATTTTTCACCCATGTTGAACTAATTTATTACCACCCTAATAATTTTTCACCCCTTAACCCCACTTCAGGAGAGATGTCACGCTAGCTTAATATTCAAGCTAGCAAAATTCTCGATAAAACATTGCATGAGCGGAATCCAATTTAACCTATGCAATAATTTTTCACCCATGTTAAACTAATTTATTACTACCCTAATAATTTTTCACCCCTTAACCCCACTTTAGGAGAGATGTCACGCTAGTTTAATATTCAAGCCAGCAGAATTCCGAAAAATGGCACCTCGTAAGCGGAATATATTGTTTATAATAGGTATTATTACTGATGAAATTTTCTTTAACAGTACAATCAAATTTAGGTTTAAAAAGCGTATATTTATATTTAAAAATGGACTGGTCTTAGCGTTTTTTTAAATTCTTTAAAACAAGGACAGAAATAATTTTATTCCATAAGTGCCTTCCACCCTATATAATAATATTTGATTAATATTATATTAAGATTTTAAAACAAGAGTTGTCAGAATTTTGCTAAGAATATTCTAAGTGGTTTTTAGATATCATAAGTATGAAACGTTTATTGGTGTTTATCTCGATATGTCTGTATACAATGTGACATTCCTTGTTTTCCCCCTGTACTATTTACTCTATAACTTAGCCTACTCAAGTCAAAATATGAACTACTTAGCAGTACAAATTAATAATTAAGCATTTATACATTAGAATGCAAAAATATTTTGCATTCAGCTAACGTGAATGTATAGCTTGTGGAACGTTTCCCATTCAGTGTGCTTTTGGTTGTAAAATTATGAGGTTGGTTAACATTAAGTAAAAACTTACCAGAGCCCTTTCTTATTTTACTTATAAATATAGTAGATATAGTGAAATTTACTATTTTATTTGTAAATGAGCCACAATTTAAGTTAAAAATGAAATTTACTGGTGTTTCGACTTCCACTTCGGAAGTCGTCATTGAAATACAAAATTTTAATAAATTAAAAATATTTTTTTTGTGTTGCTTAGTCAAAATATTCTTCCAAAAATTTAATTTGATCTGGCTTAAACTATAAAATATTTATTTCCCAATAAAATAGTAAATTGCATAAGATTCCACAAAGAAACAGCTTCAGAATAACATTAAAGTACAGTAAAATTGTAAAAAATGATTTTTTTGTCCTTAAATCTTAACTTTCCTGTACTAACGTGGTTAAAAATTATTCAGAGAAGTAAATAAATTTTAATACAGACCATACACTTACTACAAGTAGTAGATACAATAGGTAAACATCTTTGTGGAGGTTTAACTTGGAAATTTTGAAATGCGGAAAGAATAGTATCATTTCGTATCATATCCGTATCATATGCGCTCAATAATTTGATCTTATTTTTTTCAAAAATCATTCATTTTAAACCCGCCCAACTTTACGAACATAAAAAGAACACTATAGTAAATTGTATTGTAGAAGGAAAACGATGCATTTGAATTCTTGTGGATGAGGGTGTACAAGAATTCATCTGTACTCAGTAGATATATCTTAAAAACACCCTGTAATTATCTACGATAATTACTTTCAGTTATTTATGTCATCAAAACAACATTACAACCTTCATTCGATTATATAAATATTGTTAGCCAAGATCACGATTCACTAATAATTGCAGAGTCAATTATAAACACTTTTCATGGTCGATGCTGAATAGGCATTTCTAAATATATAAACAGTTAAACTATAACAAGGGAATTCTTTATTATTATAGGAGACATTCGTCATTCTATTTTGGTGATCAGACGTAATATTTCCACATTAAAGATAGTGTCTCTTTCTACACGAGATGTTCTTTGGGTGCGGTGCTACCAGCTTATGCTAATGCGAGTGTAAATAAAATAACTCAACAAGTAAAAGCGTATCAATTATTCCACCCCTCGGATAAGGGATAACCACCCTCACCGGGAGAAGATAGCCTTAGTGCCCAGGGCTGTCATATGGCGATCCAGAACCAGGGAAGAACTCAGGACTGGTGAACAGGACAGGTATGAAGAAACACGTCAATGTTCAGGCACCTAGACCACCTTAGACAACAGTGTGGTATGTAAAATGGATGGAGACATCAGGCCGACGCGGAGCTGAAAAGGGAATAGTATGGAGATGGAACATCGTGGGACAATGGAAAATGGACAATGCTATGGAACGTGCAGCGAGGACTTGTGATACGAACAAAGACGCGTAAAAGTGGTAAGTCCATATTAGCTATTTTTATGGTATTTCCTGATTAATATAAAGTATAAACATTATGTGCTACCTTAATTACATTAATATATGTTTCAAGTTTACCTATTTTTACTTAATTATTCTATTCTATTACCAATATTTATCAATATAAAAAGATTTTTTTTACCCTCATATTAAGTTATTATAGGACGCAATGATACAATTTTATATGATTTTTACATATTTATCAACGTATACTTTATCCTTGCTGACTTTTATTCATTTATTATTTGATTACTGATTTTTAGTACATTTTTGCAATTTTTTATGATCTTAATATTTGCTATCGTAAATATACCTATCAAAATAAATATACGATATAACAAATATACGCTATATGCATAATACATTTAAATTATTATTCTAACTACTTATTTACAAGGGTTAATATAACGTTATTTATTTTTGAATTTTTATTACTACTGCAATTTTTACATATTTTTACCATATATTGACGTATTATTT
Source organism: Diabrotica virgifera virgifera (assembly GCF_917563875.1). Classification (NCBI taxonomy): domain Eukaryota; kingdom Metazoa; phylum Arthropoda; class Insecta; order Coleoptera; family Chrysomelidae; genus Diabrotica; species Diabrotica virgifera. Next base: position 111,838,816 of record NC_065450.1, read on the forward strand.
TATCTCTATATTTTTTTTACTCTATATCTATATACTACATATCTATATACACCGTAAGACTATCGAATTTATATTTTCGCTAAGAAGTGCAGAAGCTGGAAAAAAGAAAAAATTATGTATAAATGAGTAGCAACAAAGTTACTTGGGAAGATTTTGTCAAAATAGTTGAGGAAATTGCACAAGAAATAGACAGGCAAAGCAGAAGAGTCTTAAAGAAAAAAGTTCCGAAATCTAAGGACATAAAGGAAGAAGTAACGACACAGCTAATTAAAGCTTATAACAAGTTCACACAATTGACTAGGAAAAACTGGGAAGCACTTTCGGACAAACAAAGGGAATCGTGCAACAAATATTTTGGAAAAATCAGAGACAAAGTTATACGATCATTTCAAGCAGTAAATGTGAGAACAGTGGTTCCAAGTTCAATACATCAACCAATCGACAAGGAAGTTGAAGAGGAACAAAGCGATGAGGAAATAGAAGAAGGAAAAAGCGACGAGGAAGGAGAAGAAGAAATAATTAACGACGAAATAAAAGAGAAAAAAGGTGACATAAAACAAGATATAACAATATTAAACATGGCTTTGACAATCAATGAATTTTTGAATATCGCAAGCAAGATATTGCCCAACGAGTTCGATGGAAGCGCAGGGAAATTACAACCATTTTTAGACGCATTAGAACTACTTGGAAAATTGGCAGAAGGTCATGAAGACACAGCTGTAACGCTAATAAAAACGCGACTCACCAATAAGGCTAGGAACCTAATAACCACAGAAGATACAATTCCACGGATAGCTGAAGCACTAAAGAAAGAATTAAAAGGTGATAATCCGAAGATTTTAATAGCCAAATTAGAAAAAAAAGGCAAGGGCATAGAGATGCAGCAGTGTACGCATCTGAAGTGGAAGAGTTAGCAGAACAATTAAAAGTAGCATACATAGCGGAAGGAATGCCACTTGACTTAGCAAAGAAATATACGACGGAAGCCGTAGTAACAACAATGAAACGAAACGCTAATGCAGAGAAAGCTAAGCTAATACTCGAAGCAGGTAACTTTACATCACCGCAGGAAGTAGTATCTAAATTTTTGTCGATCGATACGACTGAAGAAAATGCACAAGGAAGAGTCTTAAATTATAGGACAAACTACGAGAATAGGAGAGGACAGCAGCAATACAGAAGAGGATATCATAACAAATATGACAGAGGAAGAAGAAATAACTTCGGACAACGGAACGAAGGAGAAGCAACGGACAATCAACGAAATTATTCGAACAGAGGATACAGACAATTTAACAATCAAACATACAGAGGAAACCAGAGAGGCGGACGTAACAGGAACGTAAGATTACTAGAAATAGAGGACAGTCAAGAAGAGCAAGAAAACCAGCAGTTGGGGTTTTGAATGAACAACAAGTTGGAAGCACACAGGCAGAAATAAAATATAACATTTACAACTTCGACCTAAACCTAACGAACTTTGTACGAATGAAAACAGGAATTCTTGAAAACACAAGCACTTTTATCATAGACACAGGAGCTGACATTTCAATACTAAAATGTTCACAAGATTTTATGAAGGAACAGGTGAAACCAAACACAAAGGCGAAAATAAAAGGAGTCACTAAAGGAGAGTTGCAAACAATGGGAGAAGTTGAGACAACACTCGAAGTAAAAGGAACTCGATTCGAACACATCTTTCAATTGGTAGAACCTAACTTTCCAATTCCAACAGACGGAATCATTGGGAGAGACTTTATTTCTAACTTTCAATGTATACTAGATTACGCAAACCTTAAAATGCACATTAAAGAGGACAACGATTGTTACATTAGTACGAAAATTCTGGATAATATAGACAATGACACCATAATAATACCGCCTAGATGTGAAATTTACAGAATCGTAAAAATTTTTCAAACGTTAAAGAAAGACAGGATAGTGGAACAGCAAGAAATACAACCAGGAATATTCATAGCAAGAGCAATTATTTCAAGTAATAATCCTTACATCAAAATTTTGAACACAACGTACGAAACAGTAAATGTAGACGCAAGCACAATCAGGACGTTGGATATTAAACTATTCAATATATATAGGCTAGTCAACGACAGCAAGGACAGAAAAAAAGAATTACGAGAATCACTGAAATTAGACATACCAGAATACATACGAGACAACTTAGTATCGTTATGCGAGGAATATTCAGACATATTCGCCCTAAGGCATGATATGTTAACCTGTAACAATTTCTACGAACAAAAACTAAGAGTTAAAGACCAAACTCCGGTATATATCAAGAATTATAGGACACTTCATGCGCAAACAGAGGAATTAAATCGACAAGTACAAAACCTAAGAGACCAAGGAATCATAGAACCATCTACATCCGAGTACAACAGTCCAGTAGTACTGGTACCGAAAAAAGCTATAGATGGAGGAAAAGCATGGAGATTATGCATAGATTTTAGACAACTGAACAAGAAGATAGTTACAGATAAATTTCCATTACCAAGAATAGATTCGATATTAGATCAACTAGGAAGAGCAAAATGGTTTTCAGTTATAGACTTAATGTCAGGCTTTCACCAGATACCATTAGAAAAATCATCGAGAAAATACACATCGTTCAGCACAGAAAATGGAGCATTTCAATTTACCAGATTACCTTTTGGATTAAATGTAAGCCCAAATAGCTTTTCAAGAATGATGTCAATAGCATTTTCAGGATTAACACCAGACAAAGCATTTCTTTACATCGACGATATCGTAGTAATTGGAATATCCGAAAAACATCACTTAGACAACCTGAAAAAGACATTCGAGACATGTCGAAAATTCAATTTGAAACTTAACCCAGGAAAATGTCAATTCTTTAGAAGGGAAGTAACATATTTAGGACATGATCTTTCTCAAGAGGGAGTATCACCAGACAAAGCGAAGTATGCAGCAATTGAACAATATCCGACACCTAAGACAGCGGAAGAAACAAAGAGATTTGTAGCATTTTGCAACTATTACAGACGTTTTATTAAAAATTTTGCGGAAATATGCAGACCACTCAACAAATTATCGAGGAAAGGAGTAGAATTTTCGTGGACCGAGGAGTGTGAAAAAGCATTCAAAAAGCTTAAAGCATCTCTGACGAAACCACCAATTTTAAAATATCCCGATTTCAACAAACAGTTTATCTTAACAACAGACGCATCCAATGAGAGTTGTTCAGCAATCCTAAGTCAAGATTATAACGGAATTGACCTACCTATAGCATATGCATCAAGAAGTTTTAGTAAAGGAGAATGTAATAAACCTATAATCGTTAAGGAATTACTAGCGATTCATTGGGGAATTAATTATTTTAAATGTTATCTATATGGAGCACCAACATTCAAAGTAAAAACAGACCATAAACCTTTGACACACCTATTTGCAATGAAAGAACCAACCTCAAAACTCACGAGGATCAGATTAGACCTAGAAGAATATGACTTCGAAATAGAGTATATAACAGGGAAAAGTAACTACGCAGACAGCCTTTCAAGAATAACATTGCATCAACTAAAAAACCTATACATAGACAACGCCCATATACTAGCTATAACAAGAGCTCAAGCAAAAGAAAAGGAGAAAGAAGCAAGACAAACAAAGGCTGAAAGTGAACTCGCACTACAGCCAGAAGCCACCAAACAGACAGTAAGGAAGGTACTAAATAATTTAGAGGCGCATAGACTACCAATTTTGTCCTTTGGAGCAGAACTAATCTCACCAAGACTGAGCATTAGGGCCAAAAACAAAATAAAATGCAGCAAAAGCATAGCCACAGGATTGAATCATTTCGATTTAAACCAAGCGTTGGTACAGCTTGATAAGCTGGCGGTAGAGAATGCAGTACGTAAAGTAAAAATATACGTAAATGATATTATTTTTAAAATGTGCACAATTGATGAATTTATTAAAGAAGGAAATAAAAAATTGAAGAATATAGAAATATACATATGTGAAGTACCAGAAACAATAAAAGATGACAAAGAAAAACACAGAATAATAGGAGAATACCATAATCACCCGATGTTTGGAGGACACTTAAAGAAAAATAGACTAATAAAGAAGCTAAAAGCAAGATTTAGATGGAAAAATTTAGAAAAAGACGTAAGAAAATACGTTAAACAATGCCATGAATGTCACATTAACAAACCGAATAGAACACTTGTCAAAGAAGACGTGATATCGGACACTTCTTCGAAACCAGAGGACACAGCGTACATAGACACGATAGGTCAACTCACTAGAAGCAATGAAGACAAAAAAAAGCGGCAAGAAGAAAATAAGCCCAAAACAACACCACAACACTTTAAAAGAGGAGACCTAGTCCTTGTAAAAAGGGAAGAGAATGGTAAGTTTGATAGTCTTTATGTAGGTCCTTTCACGATAACAGAAGTAAATAACGTTAATTGTAAAATCAGAATAGAAAACAATAAAATCAAGGAAATACATAAGAATAGATTATATGCTTACAATCCGAAAACACAGTGAGTGACAAGTGTTACGAAACAATGTTGTTAAACGAACATTTTATATTATTTATGTATTTGCGTAGGCTTAGGAAGTTTGTATATAAAATAAATTTTTTGTATTGATTACAACACAGTATGGGTTAGTAGCACGACTTGCAAATTTCCCTCCCCGTAGTCGGAAAATTCCTAAAAAGGGAAGGTGTACAAGAATTCATCTGTACTCAGTAGATATATCTTAAAAACACCCTGTAATTATCTACGATAATTACTTTCAGTTATTTATGTCATCAAAACAACATTACAACCTTCATTCGATTATATAAATATTGTTAGCCAAGATCACGATTCACTAATAATTGCAGAGTCAATTATAAACACTTTTCATGGTCGATGCTGAATAGGCATTTCTAAATATATAAACAGTTAAACTATAACAAGGGAATTCTTTATTATTATAGGAGACATTCGTCATTCTATTTTGGTGATCAGACGTAATATTTCCACATTAAAGATAGTGTCTCTTTCTACACGAGATGTTCTTTGGGTGCGGTGCTACCAGCTTATGCTAATGCGAGTGTAAATAAAATAACTCAACAAGTAAAAGCGTATCAATTATTCCACCCCTCGGATAAGGGATAACCACCCTCACCGGGAGAAGATAGCCTTAGTGCCCAGGGCTGTCATAAGGGGTTAAATATACTTCTCAATTTTTTTCTTAAAATACGTTAGTCATCAAATTTTTTACAGTTTATCTCGCATAGTTTGACTGTAATCGACATTTAAGATTGCTTATTTTAAAGGTCTTTTCAAGCACAACAAAAGTTATTGGTAGCATTATACACCTAAAATCGACCGTTTCTCTGTTATTTCAAGTTAAATACACTGATTTGAGCATGCACCAAGAAAACAAGTTTTTTCGCTTACCATATCTCTTTTTGTGTTATAACTAGAAGATTCATAAGGGAAAGAATCTCTTTGCTATTTTATAAGCTACAAAAATGTTTTACATATATGGTTTTTTTAGTTAAATACATAGTTTTTAAGGTATTCGCAAAAAACCGTTTGAAAAGGTGTTATGTTTCAATGAAAATGGCCAATTTCATGGAGGCTATGGAGTTTTCGAAAAAAAAATATAGAACAGTTTTTGCTTAGTATTAGGTTCTCTAGCAACTTCCGTAGTTATTTAAGCAAAAAAATTTCCACCCCCAAGAAGGGGTGGGAACCGCCCCCACACACCGTCGACAAAAGCACACATTGGCATAGGGTAGACTTTGTTTCTTGGGCTATTCCCTACTTACTGTGAAAATATCACGTAAATCGATATAGTAGGATGGAATTCGGAGCCACATACTCTCATTGACTGCCCTAAACCTGATTTCATCGAACTACATCATGTATGGTATATTATGAATAATACAGGGTGAAATTTTGAAATTATAATATGTGGAAACCACTTATGGAAAACACTTTTGTGTCCTTATTTTAAAAAAATATACCAAATTGTTCTATATGGTCCACATATTTTTTATTTTGAGCGTCCGGTTTGGGGGGCGGGGAGAGATGGGGGAAAAGTCGGTAAATTAGTAGTTTTTTTACGTTTTTCGTCAATATTTCTAAATCTATGCTTTAGGATAAGCAATGTTCTATACAAAAATGTTTTACATAAAATTTAACAAAATTTAATAAAAAAAGGTCCTATACATAATTGTTATAAAATCAACGGTTCCGGAGTTACGGAGGGTGAAAGTGGAGGTGATGATGATTTTGGGTGGTGAGGTTGACGTTTTTCAAGGGCTTATCACTAACATACCATCGGCCACTAAAATAGCAAATTTTATTTACAAAACACAATGCTGTTAAAGAAAATTTCTTTCATCAGTAATAATACATATTATAAACAATACATGGCACGAGGTGCCATTTTTTGGAATTCTGCTGGCTTGAATATTAATCTAGCGGAACATCTCCCCTGGAGTGGGGTTAAGAGGTGAACAATTATTAGGGTGGTAATAGATTAGTTTAACATATGTGAAAAATTACTGCATAGGTTAAATTGGATTCCGCTGATGCGATGCCGTTTTTTGGAGAATTTTGCTAGCTTGAATATTAAGCTAGCGCGAAATCTCTCCTGAAGTGGCGTTAAGGGGTGAAAAATTATTAGGGTGGTAATAAATTAGTTTAACATGGGTGAAAAATTATTGCATAGGTTAAATTTGATTCCGCTCATGCAATGCCGTTTTATCGAGAATTTTGCTAGCTTGAATATTAAGCTAGCGTGTCATCTCTCCTGAAGAGGGGTTAAGAGGTGAAAAATTATTAGGGTGTAGTAAATTAGTTTAACATGGGTAAAAAATTATTGCATAGGTTAAATTGGATTCCGCTCATGCAATGCCGTTTTATCGAGAATTTTGCTAGCTTGAATATTAAGCTAGCCTGACATCTCTCCTGAAGTGGGGTTAAGGGGTGAAAAATTATTAGGGTGGTAATAAATTAGTTTAACATGGGTAAAAAATTATTGCATAGGTTAAATTGGATTCCGCTCATGCAATGCCGTTTTATCGAGAATTTTGCTAGCTTGAATATTAAGCTAGCGTGACATCTCTCCTGAAGTGGGGTTAAGGAGTGAAAAATTATTAGGGTGGTAATAAATTAGTTTAACATGGGTGAAAAATTATTGCATAGGTTAAATTGGAGTCCGCTTATGCAACGCCGTTTTATCGAGAATTTTGCTAGCTTGAATGTTAAGCTAGCTTGACATCTCTCCTGAAGTGGGGTTAAGGGGTGAAAAATTATTAGGGTGGTAATAAATTAGTATAACATAGGTGAAAAATTATTGCATAGGTTAAATTGGATTCCGCTCATGCAATGCCGTTTTTTCGAGAATTTTGCTAGCTTGAATATTAAGCTAGCGTGACATCTCTCCTGAAGTGGGGTTAAGGGGTGAAAAATTATTAGGGTGGTAATAAATTAGTGAAAAATTGGTGAAAAATTATGGCATGGGTTAAATTGGGTTTTGCTCATGTGGCCATGCTAGCTTAAGGTACCTTACAGAAAGTGTGAGTCGCAGAAATGCAGGCGTACTTAATAACATCGTATATCAAGTTTCGATGCGATCAGCACTAGGTAAAACAAAAATGTTTCGATCTTATTCCTACTTACGATAATACGATTTAACTCTTAGAGTTACATTATCGTAAGTATGCAAGTATGTACAAATGTTTCGATCTTATTCCTACTTACGATAATACGATTTAACTCTTAGAGTTACAACATTATCGTAAGTATGCAAGTATGTACTTACGACAGTGGCGGCTCGTGAGCTCAGTATGCGTGTAGGCTACACATATACTTCGGGTAGGCGACAAAAAATATCCTACAGTTTGTAATACATTTTGAGCCGTCTTGCAATACTAAATGTAATCTATGAGCGCAACAATGTGTAAAAATTGCTTTTGGAGCATCTACTTTAATTTTTGATTGTAATCCGTTTAAAGAGCCAGCCATTACACTTACACCATCGTAAAATTGAGCAATTAATTTATTTGGCTCAAGCACGTTTGAAATTAAACTATATAGAGCGTCTACAGATCTATTATCGCTAACATCAAAAAACCCTAAAAATCTTTCTGTTACCTGACCAACTTTGTTAACAAAACGGATTGTTAAAGTACACTGTGATTTTTTGGTTATATCAGTAGTATCGTCAGCTAGTATAGAAAAAAATTGACTTTCATTAATTTCTGTTGAAATTTCATTTTTTACGTAATCGGCAAGACAATCTATTAAATCATTTTGTATTGTTTTTGACAAACCCGTGAACACCCCTTCTATTTTTTAACATGATCCTGGATTTCCTGATCGCGTTTAACTACTAAATTAAAAATTTCTTTAAAATTACCCATGTTTGAAGAATTATGGCTCTCATCACGACCGCGAAATGTAAGTTCTTGTTTTGCTAAAAGAATTGTAACATCAATTTCTTCAACTTCTTCAATCTTTTTTAACTTCTTCATTATATATCTTATTAGATAGAGAAATATGTCCAGCGAAAGCACTGTCAGTAGTTTGTTTATTTTTTTCTTACCGTTTTAAATCTAAGCAATTGTTTAAATGTTCTTTCGAAGATTCATGTTTTTTTAAACTAGCTGATAAATTTTTCAAATCTGAATATCCCTGACTCACCCAAACATTTTGCTTCAAATTTTAGAGCAACAGACAAGGCCAACAGAAAAGTGAATTTTTAAAATAACTTCCGCTTAGCCATTTATGATTTTCATACCATATTGTTTTAAACGATCTCGAAAATGGTTGATTGTCTTTTGTCTTATCTGTGGATAAAATTGTTAAATTTTGTAAAGGCCGGCCCATTGAAATAATTACTAATCTTTCTTGATTTTGGCCCCTTGAAAAAGGCGTCTCGATCAAACTGCATATTACATCGTTTAAAATATTCATATTCGATGACTAAAGTTTTTCCACCAATAAAACTAACACACCTACGTTTCAACAACGTCAAATATTACTTATTTTATTTATGTATCAAATAATAATTTACTATTCGAATAAATTGATAAGTTAACAATTAACCTCGCTTTAAATTTTTAATTATCTATATAATCTAATAACACATTATTCAGTTTTCATAAACAAATTTAAATTGTCCTACCTAGTTTTATTCAATACATAACCTACTAATAACAGCCAAAATCAAAAAACAATTATTTTAAAACAGTTTCACAAGACACAAGAGAAGCAACTGATAAAATTTTGTAGGTCCGGCTATAAGACTCTGTGCCTATCCGCCCGTTCAAAATCGTATAATACGGTCGCTACGAGCAGACCTGCAGCAGGCCTGCTCGCGTAAACAGAGAGAGATCGCACGTCAATTCGGTGTTGGCGTCGTTCTATTTCAGGCTACGTTCCCGAGTGCCTGACCAAGGAGAATATAGAATCTATACAGTACTACTGTTACTACAAGGAGCGTACAATAATTATAACTACGGAGAAAATTTTTTGGATATTTTTAAAAATAATTTGGATAATTTTTGCTATTTTATTGTAGATATTGTGTCAAAATTTATAAATTATAATTTTGAAATAAGTAATTTATATTAATAATTTATATTATTGTACTACATTTGAAGAGGGTAGGTGGCGCCTACCTTGCCTACCCCGACGGGCCGCCCCTGACTTACGATAAAAATACATAAATTGTTGATAATTTGCTTGTAACTCTAGATACGACAAAATTGTTTGCTTTGTATGTAATACGGTAAAATAGTAAATGAAGTTACGCTAATATTAGGGCCAGTTTACCACGAAATAAGATACGATATAACAACTTTTTTCAAAAAAATGTATTTTCTTTCGAAAACGTACGTAATTTTTATTTTACCTGAAAAAGATGCATTTTTATAGATATAGCAAAACGATCTTTACGATGTTACAGAGCAGTCGGTCTTGACGGTCCAGTTAGCTGGGGCTCAGTCGATCGACAAGTTTAGTGGATTTGCGATTTGCGGTCGCTGGTTCGAGCCTCAGCTAGGTCATGAAATTTATAAAAGGCCAACGCCGTAGTATAAAACTCAATAGAGTCTACGGCTTGGTCTGGAATAAACTGGCGTCTGATCGACCTATGGAGGAGCGGTACGGGAAGGGATAAGGGCTTCCGGCTTGGTGATACTCCTCCATAGATCCCTACCGAAGGGCGTTGACGCCTAAGAACGGTGTATACATCACATATGGTGCTGAAATAATGTATCTGACAATGAAAGAGAAAGAAATATTGAGGATCCTAGAGAGGAAAATAATTCGGAGGATAGCAGGCCCACTAAACTTAGGTAATAACGAATTTAGAAAACTCATGAACTACGAAGTAAGAGAACTTTTGAATGGAAAAGACATCGTCAGATTTATCAAGTCACAGAGACTCAGATGGATGGGACATATAGAAAGGAGAAATCCAGAAGCCGTTATCAAGAAAATTATCAAATGGAAACCTGTATCAGATAGACCACGGAGAAGACCAAAAACCAGATTGGAGAACCAGATAGTCGAGGACCTTAAGAAGATGGGAGTTAGAGAATGGGTAACCACAAGCAAAACCAGGAACGAATGGAGAAAAATTATAGAAGACGTCAAGTCACACAACCAGTTGTAAAACCAAAATGTTAATGCGGATTAATTCACCGCGACAAATGAAACGGAAGAGCCCAAAGAGGGTGGCAATCACTCCGCTAAAGTGTAGATGTAGAATGATGATGATTGTATTTAAGATTTCCATTTCTTTACTAATCTTTCTCAGAACCTCTTTGTTTTAGATGTGATCTGTACATGAGATTTTCAGAACTCTTCTATACATCCACAGCTTCCATTCCAAAAAAACAAAGTCAAGAGAAAACAGCACCTAGGCAACCTAACGCTTAGCTCCAAATTCAAATCTCTTGTGCAGAGCACTCTTCTTATTTTGTTGAAATTTGCTCTGGCCTTTTGTATTCTGATTTTGAATCCCTAAAAGTAATCATTTGTGGAGTTATGTATTTTATTTTTATTTTATTTATCAACGGGCAATCACCCTATTAAAATACAGTATAAACATTAATCACAGAAGATTTATAACCTAACCTAAAGTAGAAATTTTAATCATTCAAACTAGGAACATTAAATAAATAATAAGAAAAGAAAATAATCGTTTTCGTTTTGATTCAATTCGAGTCTCTTGCCATCCTCTGACACCGTGTTTCGGGGTCTCTACCCCTTATCAAGGAGGATATGCAAGTAGACTCAACTTAGTCTACTTGCATAGCCTCTTTGATAAGGGGTAGAGACCCCGAAACACGGTGTCAGAGGATGGCAAGAGACTCGAATTGAATCAAAACGAAAACGATTATTTTCTTTTCTTTTTCATACCTTACTCGGTTTAGAGTACAAAATGACCACGTTTCTTTAAAGTATTCTGAGACGCATTGATGGAGTGCTCCTCCTAGCGGCGCCGCTTGGTACTATCGTATCTCGGTTAACAGGATCCTGACTCGTGGTCGAAATTTATTTTTATTTAAATAAATAATAAACATTAACAAAAAATGTACAAAACACAAGGATATCAAGTTATCACACACAGTTTTTAAGCTGAGCTTTAAATTTATTTGGAAAACTGTAACAATCTAAACCTTGCGAATATTGGTTAGCAAACTTAGGTGTTCTGGACATGAAGGAGTTGTGTCCGTAGTTAGTGCGATGGGGTCTAATGTAAAAAAGTTGATTTAGCCTCGTTTGTCTACTGGGACATGGAGGCTAATTTTCTCCAATAGTTGAGGATCAAAATTATTGGAGTGTAGTATATTATAAAACATTGTGAGATCTTTATGCATGCGCCGGATTTGGAGAGAGGTTATGTTGAGAGACTTTTCTATATTAGAATAGTTAATTTCATCAACCCTCTGGTTTTGTTTAAATGCAACAAATCTTAAGAACTTGTGCTGAACTCTCTCAATAGCTAGAACATGGGTGTTATAATTACGTATTTTTTATGGGAAATAAGCCACAATTTTACTAAAAAATGAATTTATTAACGTTTATATAAATGAGTCAGATTAAATAAATTATTAGAAGAATTTTTTTACTTAGCAACAACATGTTTATTTTATTTTAATAGTATTTTGTATTTTGACAACGAAACCCGATTTGGGCTTCGAAACGTTAATAAATTCATTTTTTAGTAAAATTGTGGCTTATTTCCCATAAAAAATACGTAATTATAAAAATACCACAAGGAAATAGCTTCAGAACAACAATGGGTGTTATAGTGTGGAGACAAAACACATGAACAGTAATCTAGGTGAGGTCTCACAAGTGAACAATACAATACTTTTATGGATGGGATATTTAGAAAGTCTTTTGCACAACGTTTGATAAACCCTAAAAGTTAAAGTGATTTTGAGACAATAGATGAGATATGAAGGATGCAGGATAAGCTAGGTCTTTTATCTGAGATACAGAGTCTAAACGACAATCCTTAATAGTATAGATATGATTTGTAGGAGTTCTATTTCGACCAAAAACCATTAGGTGACACTTTTTAACATTAAGTCCCATTCCGTTGCTATCACACCAATAGCTCAACCGATCCAAGTCAGATTGTAATTTTTGATAATCACCATCATTCTCGATTTTCAAATATAATTTTAAATCGTCAGCAAACATTAGGAAAAAAGCAAAATGGAAACAGGAGGCAATATCATTACCATAGATATTAAATAGAAGGGGTCCAAGATGTGACCCTTGTGGCACTCCTAAAGGTACCTTAATTTCAAACGATTGAAAACCTTGAACACGTACTATTTGTATTCTTTCAGATAGGTAGGATAACAACCATTCTAAAAGTTCACCCTGGATACCTCTCAACTTATTGATTAAAATGTTGTGATTTACCCGGTCAAACGCCTTTGTAAAGTCTGTGTATACAGCATGAACCTGGAAGCCACCTTCAAGAGATTCCACAAGGAAGTCGGCCAATGTCAATAAATTAAGTTCAGTGGAGCGGCTAGAGAGAAATTTAAATTGCTGGTCGATAAAACAGCATTTTAAACTTGCTGACAAATAGTCACAAACAAGACTCTCAAAAACTTTGGGAATACAACTCATAATGCTAATCGGACGATAATTGTTCACTTGAGACTGACATCCAAATTTTAGTATTGGGGTAATAAAGCTAGTTTTCCAGTAGGCTGGGAACATCCCGGTCTTTAATGACAGGTTAAAAATGTGAAAAAGAGGTCTAGAAAGTAAAAAGTTTTAAGTGTTTAAGAAAAGAAGGTGGAAGACCATCTGGACCTGGCCCCTTGTTGCTATCCCAAATGGAAAGTTTTTCATATATAGACGAAATAGAAATGCCAAATTGAGATATAGTAAATTGTGATGAGTTGATGTCACCAGAATCTAAAATATTATCCTGCAAAACACAATCTCTATCACTATAAGTTTTTGAAAAGTATTCAGCAAACAAGTTAACAATTTCTGTACCACTAGAACCAGTGATATTATTATAGTGTACAATTGATGGTATGTTAGGTTTGCTATTTTTATTACAAACAAATTTCCAAAAAGTTCTAATATTATCCCTGACAGATGACTCAGTTAATGCAATGTAATCACGATAACATTGTTGTTTTAAGCGTTTACATTGAGCCCTTAATGCAGAAAGCTCATTAAAGAGAGTGTGGGATTTAAACCTTGATTACACGTAACGAGTATTGTAGCGAGACATTGTTCTCGGCCGAGTGCTCGTTTGGTATAAACATACTAACGAGTACTTGGTCGACCACTCGACCCAGTCATATGGCGAGACAGTCACTCGGATCTTGTTCTGTTTACTAGGCCGAATCTTCGACCTCCCCCTTCAATCGTATATTCGCCAATCCACTCGGTATGTGTAAACAACACTCGATGTGTAACTGTGCACATTACCACTTCATCAGAGGAGACGACTTGTGTTAATCAATGTAATTTGTGATTCTCAAAAATAGATAAAAAATGGAACTCAGATAGGACAATAAAGTTTAGTTCAGTTGTATAATTATAAATCACACCCGTGCTTATGAAATTTCAAATCTTTGGAGAACAAAAATAAACAAAAACGTGATGCAGCATATATATCGATTGTAGAAGACATAAATATTGTTGGTTTTAAAACTCTATTTTTTCCAGCATATATATCGATTGTAGAAGAAATAAATATAGTCGGTTTTAAAACTCAAGAAGTTAAATAAAATAAAAAATTAAATTCGACATATAGACAAGAAATAAAAAAATCAATGAATCAAAAAAATCGGGAGCACCGAGATTTGGTCTTATTAAAATCCATTGTCTATAGTCCAAAGACGCTTATCTCCTTCTTATAGTATATCCATCAATTCTTGTATAAGCAGTGGCATAAACCGTTTGATATATTTTTAATGTTAGTTTTACGATCCATAAGTACACTACTCCTTGTTTTTGTGAATCAAAACTGAACTGACTCGCCTCCAAATTTAAAAATTGCCAAATTCGTATAAACCATCTCTCGCACTCACCACTTTCTCGGCCCAGTAACAGTTTGCTGAAATTATCCCAATTAAATTGAGAAAGAAAACTTGTAACATCTAGGACGTTCAGCGCATGGAAATCTCTATAAAAAGCGTCAGCAATCAGTCCAAGGTTGTTAACACATGATTCACACTTAAATTCAAAAGATATAGGTGGATGATGAATATCCAAAGGAAGTAGGACTATCTCTGCTGTTGATATCTTCGCTTCGCCATCGTCCATGAAAATCAGATCCAGCAAATTGTTTTGTACATTTTTAACGGAGTTGACTTGATAAAGGTTATGGTATGAGCATGAACAGTGATGTGGGAGGGAGCTCCCTCCCACATCACTGAGCATGAAGCTGAAAGAATCTGTATGGATTCAACTTCACGAGGTGAAGCTCCTATCAAAGGGGTACCCACTGAAGACATTCCATCCTTGGACCAGTTACAGTAAGGAAGGTTAAAGTCCCCAAGGATACAAAGCTTGTGATCCGGATTTTCATCCGATAGTTTCTACATATTCTCCGTAAACTCCCAATATTTCTCTGGTTCATTTCGTGGTAGAAACTAAGCAGTAGCAATGTTAATCTTATTGTTTCCAACTTCAATTTTAACAAACAAATGTTCAACACTGTTACTTGCTAACAAAACTGTGCTAGATATTGTTTTACGGACAGCTATAAGCACCCCACTCCACGAGAAAAAATGCTTGTTGATAAAGATCTATCCTTTCGGTGGATGTTGTAGTCAAACATTTGTAGTTCAGAATTGTTAATGTCACTAGTCAACCATGTTTCATTTAGCACTATAATTCTTGAAATTAATGTGAAAGGAAGGATCTCCTGGGGTACTTGGAAATGAACAACGCCATGCTTTAGTTCGATATCAACGACTCAGTTTATTATTGACATATGACATATACATCCTATAATATTGTTGCATACACTGCAGGGGTTAACTTACCTAATATTTTAAACTATTTCTAACACCACCACTAGTTTGAAATATAGGAACCAATAAAAACAATATAGGTTCTAAAGAATACTACTACTTACAATCAGTAATACCTAAATATTTCACAAACTTGCAATGTTTACATGTGCCTAAAGCCTTAGTTAAAATATCAGCTGGCATTTCATTTGTTTCTAAATAATCAATACTAATGAAACCGTTTTCTACAGCTTCTCTAACAAAGTGATGGCGAACATCAATATGTTTCGACCGTTTATGAAATACTGGATTTAACGTTAACTTTAAAGCACTTTGACTATCGCTATACAAAGAAACACAATTGTTAGAACCTGTTAATTCTACTAACAAATTTTTTAAATAAATAGCTTCTTTCGATGCTTCTGATAAGGCCATATATTCTGCTTCTGTATTAGAAAGAGCAACAGTTTTTTGTTTGGTACTCTCCCATGAAACAACTGAATTAGAAAACATAAAACAAAAACCTGTATAGGACCTTCTATCTAGAGTATTACTACCCCAATCTGCATCTACAAAACCCTCTAAACGTTTTACACCTTTTTCAAATTTCAAACAAAAATCTTTAGTTTCCTTTAAATACCTTAGTAATCGTTTTGCACTCTTCCAATGCACATCATCAAAACAATAAATTATTGAATTGGCTGAGATAACTAACGCTATATGAGATATCAGGTCTCGTCATTACAGCTAGATACATCAAGCTCCCAATCAATTGTTGATACGGTGCAGAGAATAAGCAATCACTACTCTTATCAAGATTCAAATTCCTTTCCATTGGTATTTCAACACTTTTGAAATCAGCCATACCAAACTTTGACAATAATGAATTAATATATTGCTTTTGATCCAAAGTAATAATGTTAATTTATTTATTTATGTTATTTATTCTTTATCAATACAAATATTCATACCTAAGATTTGCTTAGCTTGACCTAAATCTTTTAACTTAAAATTTACTGCTAAATCTTGTTTTAAAGTATTTGCCTCAGTAATATCATTAGAGAATATAAAAAAGTCATCAACAATTATTGTAATTAAACGATTATTAGACTTAATGAACATACAAGGTTCAAATTTTGACTTCTTGTAATTTAAGTCTTCCAACACAGTTTCTACTTTTTTATACCAAACTCTGGATGATTGTTTTAACCCATAAATAGCACGATTTAACTTTAAAACCTTTGTATCATCTGGTTCTACGAAACCTTCAGGTTGCTTCATAAAAACAGTTTCATTTAAATGGCCATGCAAAAATGCTGTGCTGTTATCCAAATGAGAAATATGTAAACCAATATCTACACTTAATGCTATTAACAAACGTAAAGTCGAATGTCTAACAACAGGTGAAAAAGTTTCAGTATAATCAATACCTTATTTTTGCATAAAACCTTTTGCTACTAACCTAGCACGATATATTTTTTTATTTGCACTGTCACTTTTGATCTTAAACACCCACTTACACTCAACCAAAGTTCCACTTTTTGGAGTATCGACCAACTCCCATGCCTCACTTTCTACAAAAGACTGCATCACCATGGCCCTCTTCCATCTGTCCGAGTCTGGTCTGGATAGAGCTTCTGACACACTGGATGTAATATCTTCTAGATGTACTTTCTGCTGTTTACGATATTGAAATGTCACATAGTCCTTGAAGACCTTGGGCTTCTTCGTTCTATCGGATCGTCTTTAGTTACTTGGTATTTCTGGTGTGATCACTTTATCTGGAACATATTCTGGGTCACTTGAGTCATCTCTGAGGTCCCCATCTAAAACATTATGGTATTCTTCCTCATCTGAGAGTCTATCTGGGAATTTACCTTGGTCTGGATCCCCCACTTGAGGTAATACCTCTGTCAACGCAATCTCAATGCTTGGTGATTCTAAAAAATCAAAGTCTTTAAGCAGCTTTGGTTTTTCATTAATGACCACATCTCTACTGGTAATTACACTCTTCTTAATGGGATCATAGAGCCTAGAGCCCTTCACATTTTGACCATACCCAACCAAGAACATCTTCTCTGCCTTTTTGTCAAACTTCTGTCTTTTTTCTTTGGGTACGTGCACCATTGCCTCATTACCAAAAATTCGAACATGACTCACATCTGGCTTTTTATTATAGAATAGTTCATATGGTGTTCTACCCTTAAGACCTCTGACCACAGACCTATTTCTTAAGTAAGCAGCCGTATTAATGGCTTCAGCCCAAAACTGCTTAGGAAAATCTTTATCGAACAACAAGCACCTCACCTTCTCCACCAGAGTACGGTTCATTCTCTCCGAAGTACCATTCTGCTATGGCGTGTAAGGATTTTTTTTTGATGTGTTATACCATTCTTACTTAAAAATATTCAAAGTCAGCACTACAAAATTCTCCTCCGTTGTCAGACCTAAAACATTTGATTTTGTGCCCTTTTTGGTTCTCAACTAGAAATTTAAATTCCTTAAACCTATCTAGAGCTTCACTTTTGTGTTTTAAAAAATAAACAAAAACCATCTTACTCAGGTCATCTTCAAGAACCAAAAAATATCTGGATCCTCCGACCCTAATAGCACACGACGTCCAATGGACGTCCAAAATAGGTCCATTTTTGGTCCTAACGTCCATGGACTATAAATGGACGTCCTTTGGACGTCCCACGTTGGACGTCCTTCGGAAGGAATAAATATGGACGTCCTTTGGACGTCCGACTTTGGACGTCCTTCGGACGGAATAAAATTGGACGTCCTTTGGACGTCCGACTTTGGACGTCCTTCGGAAGGAATAAATATGGACGTCCTTTGGACGTCCGACGTTGGACGTCCTTCGGACGGAATAAAAATGGACGTCCTTTGGACGTCCGACGTTGGACGTCCTTCGGATGGAATAAATATGAACGTCCTTTGGACGTCCATATACTGGACGAAATACGGACGTTTTATGAACGCTTCCCTAATAGCACACGACGTCCAAAATAGGTCCATTTTTGGTCCTAACGTCCATGGACTATAAATGGACGTTCTTTGGACGTCCGGCGTTGGACGTCCTTCGGTGGACTAAATATGTACGTCCTTCGGACGTCCGACGTTGGACGTCCTTCGGTGGACTAAATATGTACGTCCTTCGGACGTCCGATGTTGGACGTCCTTCGGGTGGAATAAATATGAACGTCCTTTGGACGTCCGTACTGGACGAAATACGGACGTTTGCTGATCGTCTATATTGGACATATTATACGAATTACGGGATAAAATAGCAAAATAATTCAATAAAATATTTTATGTTAATAAAATAGTTTACATCGAAAAGATAATTATATTTAATTCAAAATTGCACAGTTTAATATTCTAAACATGTTTTTGTTTTTTTTTTGTAAAGTGTGAAAATCTTATTTGTAAATTATTTGTTACAATGTTTTATTATTCTAGTTACCAAGATCACATAAGTTTGCTAATTAATTCTAGTAAGCAAAAATATAATTTTTATCAATGTATCCGTACTACAAATGAATCTTAAGAGCATCTTTTTGAAGTTGAATATACGTGCTCAAAATAGGTCCAGTCTTAGTCCTAATGTCTATGGACTATAAATGGATGTCCTTTGGACGTCCGACGTTAGACGTACTTCGGGTGGAATAAATATGAATACGGTGGACTAAATATGTACGTCCTTCGGACGTCCGATGGTGGACGTCCGATGGTGGAATAAATACGAACGTCCTTTGGACGTCCGTACTGGACGAAATACGGACTTTTTGTGGACGTCTGAAAATCACCCCCACTACTTGGTTCCTCTGTTGACAAAACTATAACGATAGGCGATAGATTTTCGATTCACCCACCGATATCAGTATCAGTTCGAAGTTGGAGAGTTGATCTCTCAGTCGTTGTCGTCGTTAGGGCTCCGCGTAGAGTTTTATTCATTAACCACTGATTTTCATAATGTAAGAAATTATATTATATACGAATTAAAGTGTAATATACTTATACATATACTATATATTACGTAAAACTATGAAGACGCTGTTTCACAACATAACACAGAGTCCGACCGCCTCATCGGGCCATTTAGAGCATCAATGCATAAGTCCATCCAATGGATTATTATGTGCCCCTTTGACATAGGCGCACAACATTTTAATCTACCACCCTGAGGATTCCTGCTCCTGGAGATTTTCTGAAGTGCCGAAACAGTCTATGTTCCTGATTCCTCGATCAGATGAGAAGTTTTCGGAGCCATCAACCCCAGACAGCTACTGGAGCTCCACGTTGCAGCCAGTCACTTCTTGGTAAGTGAACGCCAAAGAGGAAGCATTCAGACTCTGCTGCTATCACCGTCTGGACATAGCCTATCGATTCCTGATGGCCTAGAGGACAAACTCGCCGAGAATGGTGGACAAAACCACCAGCCAGGACAACTGGTATCCAAACATTGGTATTATTTACGTTTTTTATTACATTTACATATTTTTTCATGCTCTTTGATATATTTCTTATGCTTTCTGGTATATTTTTCATACATTTTTCAATCTTATGGGTGTTTGGTAAAGAATGGGCCATAGCTTAACCTTGGATTACTGAGCTTAAAATAGGTCGATTTAAGCTAACTTACTTTAGTACGAAAGATGATAATAACCGAAATACAGGGTGTCAAATTTAAACTTTTATTTTATTCTTGATTATTTCCTGGGCAATACATCATTTTTGGTGTTGAATTTAGATTTCTTGTCCCAAAAAACCCCCGCTTACCAAATTTCGTGATATTATCCCATGCTTGTTAGGAAATATTCAAGAATAAATAAAATAAAAGTTTAAATTTGACACCTTGTATTTCGGTTATTATCAACTTTAGTACTAATGTAAGTTAACTTAAATCGACCTATTTTACCCTCCGAAATCTAAGGTTAATCTATGGCCTATTCTTTACCAAACACTCTGTATAAGTACATAATTGCATTCTAGCCAATCTTTTTGATTTTCTATAAAGTATAGACTTCCTTGAATTTTTACTGCAATGTAACTTCTTGGATTTGAATTTAAAATTTATTGTTAAAGGAAATTTCCGCTAGCTCGGTGGCCCCTTTGTTCGTCTTACTACTTACCTCTACCCAACGGTTCTTTTGTCAAACAGATTGGGTTGGTATGTACCTGGTAAGCAAAAGGTATTTATCTCAGTATTTTATAATCTATTTATAATATTGAAATATCTAAGCGAAGGCGGATGAAATAAAATTAGACAAAAGTTGAATGATTATTATAATATTATAATATAATATTACACTATATAATAAGTATACATAGATAGAATATTTTCTTTTTAAGAAATTGTCCATTATCTCCAAATGAGCAAGGTGTCGATTTGAAATATATGTATAATATACAGCCCATTACGCACCACCTTAAAAATTGAGCATTTTTGATGTCTCGAATTTCCTAAACCAGTTGTCCCATCTAGGTGATTTTTTTTATAATATCCTCCTTAAGGTGATACAGTAGCGATCAACAGGTAGCAAAAACGCGTTCCAAGATTGCGGCTGTAATTTTGAATATTTTTTCGAGATATTTGGCACACGTATTCGTAATATAATAAAGAATGGCGGTACAGAGCCCAATTTGAAAAATATATTAATATGTGGAAATTACTCTGTAATTAAATACAATATTAAAAAAACAAGCCTGTACCGCCATTAAGAAGAACAAAAAATACACTTTCTTCAAATAAACTTTTTTATGCGATGCCTAGATTTTGTGTCATTTTGGAACTACTAAAATTTTTTATTTCATTAGTAGTTCCAAAATGACACAACATCTAGGCATTGGATAAAAAAGTTTATTTGAAGAAAGTGTATTTTTTTGTTCTTCTTAATGGCGGTACAGGCTCGTTTTTTTAATATTGTATTTAATTACAGAGTAATTTTCACATATTATTATATTTTTCAAATTGGGCTCTGTACCGCCATTCTTTATTATATTACGAATGCGTGTGCCAAATATCTCAAAAAATATTCAAAATTACAGCCGCAATCTTGGAACGCGTTTTCGCTACCTGTTGCTCGCTACTGTTTCCTCTTAAGCTTGTCATGCACGGGGAGCTATATACTGTAATATATATTATATCACATCGCTCTCTATAGTAATGAGTGAGCCTGCACACACGGAACCATTAGTTCCGTGTGCCACATCAATGAGGGTTGTTTGTCTCGTTAATTTATTGACTAATACGAGATCTGGTCTATTATGCGCCACTGTTTGGTCTGTGAGCACAGTGGGGTCCCAGTATAGCTTGTAGTTGCCATCCTCAAGCATACTCTCAGGGACGTATTGATAATATGGGAGATGGTCGGTTTGGAGATATGGGTTTATTATTATTATTATTATTAATTATTATTGTAGTACCATTTAAACACAACGTTTTAAAAACTTTTTTGCCTGTTATTGCTTTTTCGAAAAGTTAATTTTTATCGAAATATTTTGAATATTTGTCAAATCCACCACATATTTGTATATGGTTAAGTACCATTATGGAGACTTGGTAATATTATGCAAACTTATTTATGCTTTACATTTTTAGGTATATTTTGAACCATATTAAAAAAGAAGCCAGATCTCGATAAAACGTGCCTTATCGAAAAAAATACAAAGAGGCAAAAAAGTTTTAAAAACATTCTGTTTAACTAATGGTACCTCAGTAATAGTTTAATTGGAACGTACACATTCAAAATTACTGAATAGAGAATTGAAAACCCTTTCAACTGAGGTGCCACACAACCCCTATTCCCATTTAAAAAAATCATTGATTACGTCATCACGCTCAGATGGATGACATCAATAGTATGAAATATATGTCAAAAAGTTGTAATTTAAACACAAAAATCGACCTGTTTCCGGATTTTTCTCTATAGTCGTCCATTTTAGAGAAAATTAATTTATTCCATAATTTAGGACCTCTCTGTATATATTATATCACATCGCTCTCTATAGTAATGAGTGAGCCTGCACATACGGAACCATTTGTTTCCTGTCTGCAGGCTCACTCATTACTATAGAGAGCGATATGATATAATATACATATATTACAGCATAGCTCCCTGTGCATGACAAGCTTAAGGAGGTAACCTATAGCCTAGGCTATAATATTATAAAAAAATCACTTAGATGGGACAACAGGTTTAGGAAATACGAGACATCAAAAATACCCCATATTTAAGGTGGTGCGTTAATTTCTTGGAGAAGTGTATTGTAATTTAATGTAAATAATGTAATATCCAATAATTGTAATTTAATATAAGATGTAATATAAGTTTCTTAAAAAATATATTTTTTATTTCCCACAATACATTCTTCACAGGTCTAAATATCAACTATAGACGTCCACCGAACGTCCTCCCAGGACGTTAGATGGATGTTCGGCAGCAAGACATTGGACCAAACTGGGACGCCCTATGAAGGCCCAATTGACGTCCACCGAACGTCCCCTTGGACGTTAGGTGGACCTCCATTGGACGTTTGGCAAAGTGGAATTTGGACCAAAATTGGACGTCCTGTTAAGGTCCAATTCACGTCCCCTAGGACGTCCGATTAAGGTCCGATTTACTTCCGATTAAGGTCCAATTTACGTCCAATTAAGGTCCCATTTACGTCCGATTAAGGTCCAATTTACGTCCGATTAAAGTCCAACTTACGTCCGATTAAGGTCCAATTTACGTCCGATTAAGGTCCAACTTACGTCCGATTAAGGTCCAATTTACGTCCGATTAAGGTCCAAGTTACGTCCGATTAAGGTCCAATTTACGTCCGATTAAGGTCCAATTTACGTCCGATTAAGGTCTAATTTACGTCCGATTAAAGTCCAATTTACGTCCGATTAAGGTCCAATTTACGTCCGATTAAGGTCCAATTTACGTCCGATTAAGGTCCAATTTACGTCCGATTGAGGTCCAATTTACGTCCGATTAAGGTCCAATTTACGTCCGGTTAAGGTACAATTTACGTCCGATTAAGGTCCAATTTACGTCCCCTAGGACGTCCGATTAAGGTCCAATTTACGTCCGATTAAGGTCCAATATACGTCCCCTCGGACCTTAGATGGACGTCCAATGGACGTTCGGTAG
This sequence comes from Diabrotica virgifera virgifera, assembly GCF_917563875.1. Lineage (NCBI taxonomy): Eukaryota > Metazoa > Arthropoda > Insecta > Coleoptera > Chrysomelidae > Diabrotica > Diabrotica virgifera. The sequence continues at coordinate 111,862,477 of NC_065450.1, forward strand.
CGCGACATTTGGACCAAAATAGGACGTATAAAGGACGTTCCTCGGACGAAAACGGACGTCCAATGGACGTCCCTAAAGTACGTGAAGGACGTCCAATGGACGTCCATTGGACGTCCTTGTGCTATTAGGGGATGGACATCACCTCCATGGGACCACACAAATCACCATGCACAACCCCGAATAGTTCTGCAGCACTATTTCTACTACTCTTGAACGGTAACCGAGTCTGCTTTCCCTCACAGCACACCTGACACAGATTATGCAAACTTGTCCGCACTTTATAGTCCAAGCCTGCAACTGCCATGTCCCTCATTATACAGAAGTCTCTAAAGTTGATATGACCGAAACATCTATGCCACAAATCACAACCATCTTGAGCATACGTAGAGAACGCCACTGTCTGAGACTTGACAAAATTAAGTCTATAAACTTGATTTATTAAATCAGCTGTAGCTACACTTGTACCTTTACTATTAAAAATCTCACAACCTTTCTGGTTAAAAACAATCTTGTTACCATTTAAAATTAACTGGCTAACTGACAGTAAATTGGTTGTAATATTTGGTACACAATGAACGTTTTTAACTACAATGTCAAAGTTTTTGTTGCTACTTACTGTAGTTAACTCTACTTTTCCGGTACACAACACAGACATCTTTTCATTGTTGGCTACTAAAATTTCTTTGAGCTCGATATCCTGGGATGCATTCTTTATCCAGTCATTTCTTGACGTTAGATGCACACTTGCTCCAGTGTCAATGTACCAATCACTATTATTAAATCCACCATTTAAAAAGACCGCACTAAAGGCACTTTTATCTTCCAGTTTTCTCTGCTGTTTTTGAAAATTCTCAAACTCCCGTTTCAGAATTGGGCACTTGTTTTTGTAATGGCTTACCTGTTGGCATCCATAGCAAATCACATGTTCTTTGTTTTTGTTATGATTGTCATTTCTGTCATTGTTTTTGGAACTACGACCGCCCTCTTTGGGATGTTTTCGGAACTTGCCTTGACTTTGACTTACAAAAGCACTACCAGTAGATTTTTCACTGTCTGCGTTCCTACCATTACAATCTTTCTGCATATCGATTAACTTAGATTTTATGAATCTACTGTTATTTTAATGCCCGAGTGTTCCAGAGCCATTGTCATTGGAGCGAATCTATTGGGCAAGCCCGCGAGTAACAACGAACCGACCCATTCACTAGTAATTTCGAATCCACTCCGAGTTAATTTATGGGCTGTTTCAATCATCTGCCCTATATACTGTTCCATACTATCACAATTATCCAGTCGTATATTTATGAGAGTCCTAAGTAAATCAATCTTTCGCGTAAAAGTTTTCTCACCATACAGTTTTTTGAGTGCTGTCCACACATCCAACGCTGTTTTTTCCTCGCGAATATGTACATAAATGGATGGATCGATGCACAAACAAAGTTTTGCTCTCGCTTTCTTTTCCTTGTCTTCATCTTTTTCCCCGCCCTGTACCAGGCAATCACATAGTCCATCGAACACAAACACGTTTTCTATTGCAAACGACCAGTCATCGTAATTCTCACGACCCATTAACTTTGGAACACTTGCTAAATAATTAGCCGCCGCCATTTTCTGTCTACGAACAACGAACAAACTGCTAACTCACTTTTCACTTGACCCGACGTGACAACGTTACCAGAAAAACCTTCAACTTATTCCTTCAGGTTAAAACTTCCTTAAAATTCGTTAACTGGGCCCAAAACCTCTTGAAATTAATGTGGAAGGAAGGATTTCCTGGGCTACTTGGAAATGAACAACGCCATGTTTTAGTTCGATACCAATCAGTTTATTATTGACATATCACAGATACATCCTATAATATTGTTGCTACACTGCAGGGGTTAACTACTTACCTAACATTTTAAACTATTTCTAACAATAATGTCATATTGTGAGTATGATATACATATTCTCATAGAGTAGATTAAGTTTTGTTCGCAGACCTCTGACGTTCTGAAAATAAACAGGTATTGACGAAGTGGCTTATACTTTTAATTCTGTTGATTTTCTATGTATTTTGTGAGCAATTTTGGTATACCGTTTACATATTTTAGAATGAGATTTGATTCACCATTACGCTGCCTTTCTTTAAGTTCTGTTTTCACAGAATTAACTTCTGCACGTTGTTCGTTAGTTAGGTCAACCTCAATAAATACTTTTAAGCTTCTATTGAGTCTTCTTTTGTTCCTCAAGATTTAACGAACAATCTCTGGAGACTCAAAGGTTAGGCGTAATGATTGATGCCCATTTTTATTGCGTTTCCCAATTCTGGCTGAGCTCAGTATGTTGACTGGGGAGTCTGACAGACCCAAGAGGATGTCGTTGGCTCTAGATAAATCGTCTTCCTCATTGTTTTGGATTAAATTAAACATAATTAAGTTACATGCTCTCTTTTGCCTCTCAGACACTTCAAACATCACATTATTATGTACCACTGGTGCAGTATTCCCGGAGCCACCCTGTGTAGACGATGAGGTGGTGGAACTTTTAATAATGGAAAGATCCTTTTTAATATCATCAAGACATGATGAAAAACTATTTCTCATACTCTTAACTTCGTCTGCTCTCACACCAACTTGTTTCTCGAGCTCCTCGATTTTCTGGATGTTGTCAATTTTGACCTCACTTAAGGCATCCTCCAGGGCTCTGACTCTGTTATCAAGACTTACTGCTGACTTTATTACCGACACACAATCTCCACAAAGGTAAGGAAAAATGCGTGATGATAACACGAGACAACGAATCTCTGTAGCACTGACACCTGAGCAACTTTTACATAAAACTTTTTTACAAAAATCACATGGATAATCAAAAACCTCCCCATTATTCTTAGGTTCTTTAAAAACACAGTTGGTAGAACAATTGCAACATTTACCAGACATCTTTGAAAACTAGAAGAAAAAATTATTGGACGCCACTGGATTTAATTTGCTTAAAACCGTACTATTTGTGTTTCTTATAATAATCAAGTTTTGGTTGTATGATGTTCCTTTCACTGATTAAAACAACTGGTATAATCTTATCTACACTAATGAGGTGTTTTTGTTCCCTTGAATAAAAGCACTGAGGAAATTTGTTAAAGAATTGAAATAAACTGCACTTTTTCAACTATAAACAACAGCAAATGGTCAAAACACTTTATCGATGTTGTAGATTTTGTTTGTTAAGTGGCCCTTTGTACTCATCTAAATTTAAAACACTGTTTTACCAGATAGTCCTGTCGCCAGGGGGGGTACAACGGCCTCCTGTATTCAGATGGACTTACCCAAGTTTTTTTTATGTATTTTGACCCGTAGAACACGAATTTTTTGGGTAACAGTTGATCCGGATGTCGATAAGATTGTTATAAACAAAGAAGTTGAGGAATTACATAACAGCTATTTCTCGCAAAACAAAACATGTTTTTGTATTTTTTGGGCCATTCTAACCAAAAAGTGTTCCTACAATTTTTTTCGTAGGATGCATAGTTTTCGAGATAAATGCGGTGGAACTTTCAAAAAATCGAAAAATTGCAATTTTTGTACTCGAGTAACTTTTGATTAAAAAATAAAATAGCAATTCTGCTTACCGCATTTGAAAGTTCAAGTCAAAGTATATCGGTTTTAGTTATTTGCATTGCTAAAAATTTATTATTTTATTGTTAAACAAAAGTATAAACACCTAGTGCTGGAGTGATGTTTTCAATGATTTCTCATTTAAAATCGAACGAGTAGGTAGAGTAGGTACAAGTGCAAGCGAGGCTATTTCTACGTAGCATGCATGTAAACGCATGTATTAGGCACGGGAAACACTATGTGTTTATAGCTTTTTTTAGCAATAAACACATAAATTTTTAGCAATGTATATATTCGAAACCGATAGAATTTGACATGAACTTTCAAATGCGGTAAGCAGAATTGCTATTTTATTTTTTAATCAAAAGTTATTCGGGTTCAAAAATTGAAATTTTTCGATTTTTTGAAAGTTTAACCGCGTTCATCTCGAAAACTATGCATCCTACGAAAAAACTTGTAGGAACATTTTTTGGTTAGAATGGCCCAAAAAATACAAAAACATGTTTTGTTTTGCGAGAAATCGCTGTTATGTAATTCCTCAACTTCTTTGTTTATAACAATCTTATCGACATCCGGATCAACTGTTACCCAAAAAATTCGTGTTCTACGGGCCAAAATACATAACAAAAACTTGGGTAAGTCCATCTGAATACAGGAGGCCGTTGTACCCCACCTGGCGACAGGACTAAGATAAATTTTCAAGATTTTGTAAGGCGATTTTATTGACTACAGAATTCATCAAATGCTCATTACTGAATAAGCAGTATGAGTTGATCATTGTTCCATGATATGCATATCATGATATGCATATTGGTCTACTCGGTCGACATTGGTTCTGTTTATGAAAAGATTCTCATTGTTTTTTTAAGTTTTCAGTATTCTCATAAATTTTGTCTTCTTGACGTTCATTTTTAGACCGTAGGTATTATTGTCCATACTCCGCGATTTTGATCACCGGCCTCTGAAGATCCTCAATATTTTCGGCTAAGATGATAGTGTCATCCGCATATCTATTGTTGTTAATAAAAACTCTTTTTAGTTTTATTCCAGCTGTTTCACCCTCAAAGTTTTTAGGATCTCTTCCGAGTAGGCATTAAAAAGAATTGGCGATAATACGCATCCCTGTCTCACCCTACGTCTTATTGACAGTTGTTCGTTAACACGTACTTTTGCTCGCTGCTTATTATAATAGTAGGTATAAATTTGATGTTATCCTGAGGTCATTGTAGTTTATCTTATTTGATTTCAGGACATTCATTATTGTCATTGTCGTACTTTTTATCCAATGTTATCCAATGCTTTACTATAGTCAATAAAACACGCATATACATATATTATCTTGATTGATGTCCAGACAGTTTTGTATTAGTGTCATCATTCAATCTTCGCTTGTCCACTGCTGAACATAGATCTCCCTCATAATTTTCCATCTATTTCGATCTTGTGCCTCTTGCATCCAATTCCTATGATAACGTTTTAGGTCATTAGTGTATTAGTGTATTAATGTATAAAGTGAAAAAAGAGAAATCCAAAATAATGGTTGGCATATAAATAGCCACCGTTCGAGATTGATCAATAAAAGCATATTTTACTAACAGTACACTTTATTAAATATTTTAGATATATACAATCTTGTACACGTTTGTTAACATGAAATAGCCTTTGTCAAAATAACAATTATAAAATAAAGGATCGCGTGGGTCGCGAAAAAAAATTCGGGAAGCTTAAAAATTCGACACATTTGGTCAGTTATATTACTGCTATAAATGTTTTTTAAATTTTGTATTTACTAGTATACTCAACGATATGCACATCAAGTGATTCCATCTAGGTTATTTACGATACTTGAAGTACCTAT